>NC_041384.1:636867763-636983287 GCF_002162155.2 Triticum dicoccoides | reverse complement strand
TTACTTACCTTTGTTCTCCTCGAGCTACCTCTTGGCAAGGCCGAGCTCTTTCTCGGACCCCTCGAGGTCCTGCTTCAGTGCGGCGACCTCCGCGGTCAGTGCGGCAGAGGCCAGCAGCAAAGCCTGCATACGCATATAGACATAATTATATTAGACTCCTGCAGATATTATTTGATCCTCTATTCGGCTTTTCTTTGTGAACACCAAACAGAGCATCAGGGGCTACTGTCTATGCGGTAATATTTTCCCTATATTTTAAATACTCACCTCAAAGCCTGTTAGAAGGCTGGCACAGGCTTTAGTCAGTCCGCTCTTGGCGGACTGAACCTTCTTGATCACCGCACTCATAATAGTGCGGTGCTCTTCGTTGATGGAAGCGCCGCGAAGTGCTCCCGGCAGGTTGTCTGGTGCCTCTAGATGGACAGAGGTCACCGGCACAGGAGTCTTACCACTTTTGGAAGGGGGCCGCCTGCCCGAGTCCGGAACCACTGGAGGTTCTGGCGCGGTGTTCGGCTAAGAACCAACTTGGAGCCCCCGGGAGCCTTGCTTCCTTTGCTCCTGGAGGCCGGGAGGTCGCCTTGAGGCGCCTCCGGGACTGTCTCCCCCCGGCTCGGTTCCCCTTGAGACAATACCTCGGCGTTGTCCGTAGGGCAAGGGGAGGAGGCGGTCGGAAGTGGATCGCTATCCATATCCGATGAATCCAAGGAGCCGTCTGACGAGGATACGTTGATAAAGGTTTGGGGAGGTCTGCATAATCGTATTTGGCGTTAAGGGAAGCAGTGCGACAAAGGTATGCTATGAGTTACTCTGGTATCTGAATACTTACGACTTCGCCAGGGGCTTGGCCCTGAGCAGCCACTCGTCTTCGCCTTCGGTGGCAGTGGTGGAGTAGTCCAGAAGGAGAGTCCTTCCCTTCTTGGACCCTTCGGCCTCCCCGGTTGGGGCGGCCTTCCTTTTCTTGTCTCCCCCGGCTGGAGGGGAGCATCTTCATCTTCCTCCTCCTCATCTTCATGAGAGGAGTGCGTCGCGGAGTTATCGGACGATGAGTCCGATACCACCTGGCGCCGGGAACTCTTGCGGGTTCCCTTGGCCTTCTTCTTGGTCTTCTCCGGCACCTTATAAGGAGCCGGAGTCAGCATCTCCGTCAGGAGAGTGTCCGCAGTGTCTTCGGGTAGAGGGGCCGGACAGTCAATCTGCTCTAATGCCTCCACCCAGTCCTGTCAAAGGCATGGGAGCTCAGACCCCGCACGTGGTTAAGCTATAGGAAATAAATATCCTACCAGATGTATAGAACTTACCGGATTCACGGGGCGCTTCACGCTTAGCCCGCGGTCCTCGGTGAGAGAGGGGGGGGGGACCTCGGCGCCCTTGAACAGCACCCTCCAGACGTCTTTGTACATCGTGTCGAAGAGCTCGCTTAGAGTCTGGTGCCGGGCTGGGTCGAACTCCCATATGTTAAAATCCCGTTGTTGACACGGGAGGATCCGGCGGAAGAGCATGACCTGGACTATGTTGACAAGCTTAAGTTTCTTGCTTGTCATGTTCCAGATACACTTCTGGAGTCCGTCCAGCTCCACGGATGAACCCCAGGACAGGCCCTTCTCCTTCCAGGAAGTGAGCCGCGTGGGGATTCCGGATCGAAACTCGGGGGCCGCCACCCAGTTGGTGTCGCGCAGCTCGGTGATGTAGAACCACCCCGATTGCCACCCCTTTATGGTCTCCATGAAGGAGCCCTCGAGCCATGTAATGTTGGGCATCTTGCCCACCATGGCTCCACCGCATTCCGCTTGTTGGCCACCCACCACCTTCGGCTTGATATTGAAGGTCTTCAGCCACAGGCCGAAGTGGGGCCGGATGCGGAGGAAGGCCTCACACACGACGATGAACGCCGAGATGTTGAGGATGAAGTTCGGGGCCAGATCATGAAATTCCAGCCCATAGAGAACATGAGGCCGCGGACAAATGGATGGAGGGGAAACCCCAGTCCGTGGACGAAGTGGTGGAGGAAGACCACCCTCTCGTGAGGTTCTGGGGTAGGGATGACCTGCCCTGCGGTTGGCAGCCGGTGCGCGATATCCGCGGCTAAGTATCCGGCTCCGCGTAACTTTTTGATGTGCCCCTCCGTGATGGGGGAGGCCATCCACTTGCCTCCTGCTCCGGACATGTTTGGAGAGAGTTGAGGAGGAGGATGCGGACTTGGGCGCTGGAGCTCGAGTGCGCGATAATGGATGAGCAAGGAGGAAGAAGGCGTGGGTACAAAAAGGTGAGATCTTATCCCTTTATAAGGGCGGACTAAACTATGCGCCTCCACTAGCCTGGTAAAACTCGCTTGTCCACCAAGCGCCGTAATTGATGGCGTGGTTGGGTTACCCACGTCCGTATTGATGAGAATCCCGTAATAAGGGGAACACGATCTCTGCTTTGACAAGACGTGTCAAGAAACCGCCTCGCATTATGTGCGGGGCTGGTTAAAGAAAAGCGGTTCAAATAATTACCGGGCCGTGGCGTGATGTCATGCTGCCAAAACATGTCAGCAGATTAGATTTGTGGAAATATTATTCTCTATACGGTGGTATGTGGAACTTATTTTGCAGGGTCAGACACTATCCTTGTATCAAATTCTTCCGTGGTGTATTCAGAGGAGGAACCCGCCTTGCAATGCCGAAGACAACACTGCGCGCCGGACTCATCGTCATTGAAGCCTGGTTCAGGGGCTACTGAGGGAGTCCTGGATTAGGGGGTCTCCGGACAGCCGGACTATATCCTTTGGCCGGACTGTTGGACTATGAAGATACAAGATTGAAGACTTCGTCCCGTGTCCGGATGGGACTCTACTTGGCGTGGAAGGCAAGCTAGGCAATACGGATATGTATATCTCCTCCTTTTGTAACCGACCTTGTGTAACCCTAGCCCCCTCCGGTGTCTATATAAACCGGAGGGTTTTAGTCCGTAGGACAACATACAATCATACTATAGGCTAGCTTCTAGGGTTTAGCCTCTCTGATCTCGTGGTAGATCAACTCTTGTACTATTCATATTATCAAGAATAATCAAGCAGGACGTAGGGTTTTACCTCCATCAAGAGGGCCCGAACCTAGGTAAAACATCATGTCCCCTGCCTCCTATTACCATCTGCCTTAGATGCACAGTTCGGGACCCCCTACCTGAGATCCGCCGGTTTTGACACCGACAATCCCAAAATGTCATGGGTTGCTGCAAAGGGACCTTCAGTGGATCCATCTACTTTATCTGGCTTTACATATGAATCTTCATATTCTTCTGATGAGTCATTTGACTCCAACTATAAACTGTTCAAAAATCAGAATGGTGAAGTATTTGCTAGATATGTTGGCACTAACTGCGGGAACGACTCTCCTATGAAGAAAATCTGGGTTCCCAAAAGGTGCCTTGAAAATCTTCAGGTGAATGTCATCATGACCCCACCTGTGAAGAATAGGAAGCCCAGATCAAATTCTTCATATGGACCAAACTCCTCACGAGGATCAAATTCCTCAAAAGGATCAAAGTCCTCATATGAGCATCATCGTGCTAACCCGTCTGTTTCGCAGGGAGGATCTAAGGATTATGGATATGTGCATTATTCATCAAATCATTATGTTCATAAGTCCTCGAAGAATTTCTCTGCTTACTCTTATGCTTACCCTAACCCCTCTTATGTGAAACGAAGTGGATTAGCAGCTATGCCACCCTTCTCTTATGGAGCTCGCAGAATGATAAACTCTTTGCCACCCCTTCAGATGTGGGTGGTGAAGAAAAAGAACTAATCCAGTAGGAGTCTCCAGACGAACTTAATCGTCTGAAGAATTTGCTGGAGACCTGAATTTTCTTGAAAGGACGCAAGCTAATTTCTACCTCTTGAGCACTGCGTTGGTTTTCCCCGAAGAGGAAGGGATGATGCAGCAAAGTAGCGTAAGTATTTCCCTCAGTTTTTGAGAACCAAGGTATCAATCCAGTAGGAGGCTACGCACGAGTCCCTCGCACATGCACAAAACAAATAAATCCTCGTAACCAACGCAAATAGGGGTTGTCCATCCCTATAGGGCCACTTACGAGAGTGAGATCTGATAGATATGATAAGATAATATTTTTGGTATTTTTAGGATAAATGATGCAAAGTAAAATAAAGGTAAAGTAAATAGCAAAGGAAATAACTAGGTAGTAGGAGATCAATATGATAAAGATAGACCCAGGGGCCATAGGTTTCACTAGTGGCTTCTCTCAAGAGCATAAGTATTCTACGGTGGGTGAACAAATTAGTGTTGAGCAATTGACAGAATTGAGCATAGTTATGATAATATCTAGTATGATCATGTATATAGGCATCATGTCCGAGACAAGTAGACCGACTCCTGCCTGCATCTACTACTATTACTCCACTATCGACCGCTATCCAGCATGCATCTAGAGTATTAAGTTAAAAACAGAGTAACGCCTTAGGCAAGATGACATGATGTAGAGGGATAGACTCATGCAATATGAAGAAAACCCCATCTTGTTATCCTCGATGGCAACAATACAATACGTGCCTTGCTGCCCTTACTGTCACCAGGAAAGGACACCGCAAGATTGAACCCAAAGCTAAGCACTTCTCCCATTGCAAGAAAGATCAATCTAGTAGGCCAAACCAAACTGATAATTCAAAGAGACTTGGAAAGATAACCTATCATACGTAAAATAATTCAAAGAAGATTCAAATATTATTCATAGATAGACTTGATCATAAACCCACAATTCATCGGTCTCAACAAACACACCGCAAAAAGAAGATTACATCGAATAGAAGAGAGGGGGGGGGGACATTGTATTGAGATCCAAATAGAGAGAAGAAGCCATCTAGCTACTAACTATGGACCCGTAGGTCTGAGGTAAACTACTCACACTTTAGCGGAGGGGCTATGGTGTTGATGTAGAAGCCCTCCGTGATCGATGCCCCCTCCGGCGGAGCTCCGGAATAGGCCCCAAGATGGGATCTCGTGGATACAGAAAGTTATGGCGGTGGAATTAGGGTTTTGGCTCTGTATCCGATCGTTTGGGGGTACGTGGATATATATAGGAGGAAGGAGTATGTCGGTTGAGCAACAAGGGGCCCACGAGGGTGCATGGTGCGCCTGGTGGGTGTGGGCGCGCCCCTACCTCGTGGCCTCCTGTTTCCTTTCTTGACGTAGGGTCCAATTCTCTCTGGTCTTATTTGTTGAGAAAATCATGTTCCCGAAGGTTTCATTCCGTTTGGACTCCGTTTGATATTCATTTTCTTCAAAACCCTAAAACAGGCAAAAAACAGCAATTCTGGGCTGGGCCTCCGGTTAATAGGTTAGTCCCAAAAATAATATAAAAGTGGATAATAAAGCCCAATAATGTCCAAAACAGTAGATAATATATCATGGAGCAATCAAAAATTATAGATACGTTGGAGACGTATCAAGCATCCCCAAGCTTAATTCTTGCTCGTCCTCTAGTAGGTAAATGATAAAAACAGAATTTTTGATGCGGAGTGCTACTTGGCATAATTTTAATGTAATTCTTCTTAATTGTGGTATGAATATTCAGATCCGAAAGATTCAAGACAAAAGTTCATATTGACATAAAAATAATAATACTTCAAGCATACTAACTAAGCAATTATGTCTTCTCAAAATAACATGGCCAAAGAAAGTTTATCCCTACAAAATTATATAGTTTAGTCATGTTTCATCTTCGTCACACAAGAATGCTCTCATCATGCACAACCCCGATGACAAGCCAAGCAATTGTTTCATACTTTAGTAATCTCAAACCTATAAACTTTCACGCAATATATGAGCGCGAGCCATGGACATAGCACTATGGGTGGAATAGAATATAATGAGGGGGGTTATGTGGAGAAGACAAAAGAGGAGGAAGTCTCACATCAACGAGGCTAATCAATGGGCTATGGAGATGCCCACCGATTGATGTTAATGCAAGGAGTAGGGATTGCCATGCAACGGATGCACGAGAGCTATAAATGTATGAAAGCTCAACAAAAGAAACTAGTGGGTGTGCATCCAACTTGCTTGCTCACGAAGACCTAGGGCACTTGAGGAGACCCATTGTTGGAATATACAAGCCAAGTTCTGTAATGAAAAATTCCCACTAGTATATGAAAGTGACAAAACAAGAGACTCTCTAACATGAAGATTATGGTGCTACTTTGAAGCACAAGTGTGGGAAAGGATAGTAACATTGTCCCTTCTCTCTCTTTCTCTCATTTTAATGGCCTTTTCTTTTTTATGGCCTTTCTCTTTTTTTGGGCCTTTTCTTTTTTATGGCCTTTTTTTATTCCTCACTTGGGACAATGCTCTAGAAAATGATGATCATCACACTTCTATTTATTTACAACTCAATGATTACAACTCGATACTAGAACAAAAGATGACTCTATATGAATGCCTCCGGTGGTGTACCGGGATATGCAATGGACCAAGAGTGACATGTATGAAAGAATTATGAACGGTGGCTTTGCCACAAATACTATGTCAACTACATGATCATGCTAAGCAATATGACAATGATGGATGTGTCATGATGAACGGAATGATGGAAAGTTGCATGGCAATATATCTCGGAATGGCTATGGAAATGCCATAATAGGTAGGTATGGTGGCTGTTTTGAGGACGATATAGGAGGTTTATGTGTGAAAGAGCGTATCATATCTCGGGGTTTGGATGCGCCGGCGAAGTTTGCGCCAACTCTCAATGTGAGAAAGGGCAATGCACGGTACCGAAGAGGCAAGAAAGGATGGAAGGGTGAGAGTGCGTATAGTCCGTGGACTCAACATTAGTCATAAAGAACTCACATACTTATTGAAAAAATCTACAAGTCATCAAAAACCTAGGTACTACACGCATGCTCCTAGGGGGATAGATTGGTAGGAAAATACCATCGCTCGTCCCCGACTGCCACTCATAAGGAAGACAATCAAATAACACCTCATGTTTCAAATTTGTTGCATAATGTTTACCATACGTGCATGCTACGGGACTTGCAAACATCAACACAAGTATTTCTCAATTTGACAACTACTCAACTAGCATTACTTTGATATTATTACCTCCATATCTCAAAACAATCATCAAGCATCAAACTTCTCTTAGTATTCAAAACACTCTTAAGAAAATTTTACTAACTTTGAATACCTAGCATATTAGGATTTTAAGCAAATTACCATGCTATTAAGACTCTCAAAATAATCTAAGTGAAGCATGAGAGATCAATAGTTTCTATAAAACAAATCCACCACCGTGCTCTAAAAGATATAAGTGAAGTACTAGAGCAAAATTATATAACTCAAAAGATATAAGCGAAGCACATAGAGTATTCTAACAAATTCCAAATCATGTATGGCTCTCTCATAAGGTGTGTACAGCAAGGATGATTGTGGTAGACTAAAAATCAAAGACTCAAATAATACAAGATGCTCCAAGTAAAACACATATCATGTGGCGAATAAAAATATAGCTCCAAGTAAAGTTACCGATAGAAGTAGACGAAAGAGGCGATGCCTTCCGGGGCATTGTGACACCCCAAAAATTTTAACCTTGTTTTGTTAACTAAAATTTTGCCAAGAAATTAAAACTTTTATTTTCTGGGCTCCTTTTTGATTTCTGAACCTTTTTCTCCCTTGTTATTATGGAGTTTTTCCCCAAAGTGAAAACTTTTCAAATATGTTATTTGACTTGTTTAATCTCTCAAGAAAAAACTTTTCTTTTATTAGTAGAACTAATTACATAATCAATTTGCTTGATTTTTATTTTCCTGAGTAATGGTTTTTCCAAGGTTACATGGCCATATTTGAACTACAACCATTTGATAAATTCATTTAAAATTCCAAGAAAAATTTGGAGTTCTCATGTGATGTTTTTAAATCACTTTTATGCAAAAATATCTTTTACTCTTGTAATATTTTGAGCTCTGCATCAATTTTTCTTCTCTGGTCCAGAGTGCAATTTTGCACTGCAACTCATTTAAATATTTCTTTCTAGCCTCCACCAAAATTATGGGATGTTGATAATAACATATGATTCAACATTATGCAAAAACCTAGTGCTGTTCTTTGAAAATTTTGAGTGAATCAACCCCTTTTCCATTCTGGTCCAGCCTTGTGATTTCTACTGCAACCCTATTTATTTTTGCTCCAGTAACCTTGTGCCTTCTCCTACTTGTAGACAGCCCTACCAAACCCCTAAGTCCAGGAGAATGCACCCATTTGAATATTTTTGGTTCATGAAATAATGCCATTTATCTCCTGTCCAGAATTGTAGTTTTGCAAAACTTGCACTAACAAGTTTGTGCTTTTCACAAACTAACCTCACCACCCTCTTGTGCATCCAAAGAGACTTCTATCTAGAGATTTTGGCCACTCCAAGAACTGCCTAGATGCCTCTGGCATTTTGACAAACACCCTGTGGGCATGAACAGATTTGGCATGAGTGTAAGTTTGTGTTATGAACTTGATCCTCTGACCCATCAAGCTTGTCCACTGATCTCCTTGAAAGACCTAGCCTAGACCTGCTAAACCCCAGCTACAACCGAGCGCTCTGGAGTGCCATGGCATTTCGCCGAGCAGCTGGTAGGCGTGCACTGGGCGCGCCCAGAGCGCGCCAACTGCAGCCGCACACACGAGCCGCCGCGTCGCGCCCCTGGCTTGGCCCACACTGCAGAACCACGCCACGCGCTTCCCTTCTCGCCACAACACGCCAGCCCACCCTGGCGCCCTACAGCGCCACCGGCAGAGCACTTTTGGCGGCACGCCGGCGTCCGCAGTGCGCCCTGCCATGGTCGGCGCCGCCCAAGCCACCCCGGCTCGCCACCTGCCCCCTGGAGCTTCGCGAGCTCATCCACAAGTGTGTCGCCTAGCTCTCATCGCCTCCACGTCGCCCTGCAAGCTACAGAACGTCGGTTCGCCGGCGACCTTATCCTCGACCACAGAACCGCCATGGATGCGCTATATATAGTACCCCCGAGCTCGTCCAAGCCTCAGGCAACCTCTCTCACTCCCTCACTGACCCTCCCGTAGCAATGGATCGACCCGAGGAGTCATCTTCTTCCTCTCTGGCAACTTCTGCCGCCGCCACTGCCCTGGCTGTTCCGGCGCCACCAGGACCTCCCCCTCTCCACTCTCTTCACCAGGAACTCCCTCTCCCTCTCATGAGTCCAAAACCCCACTCAATTTTGCTCGAGACTAGCCGCGGGCGAAAGTTCACTTCGCCCCCGAAACATCCTCCGGCGCGAAGCTCGCCGCCGGCAGCTCACCCCGTCCCCGCCGACCCTACGACTACCGGAAGGACCGCCCTCGAACCATGGATCCACCCCCACCCTCGGTGTCTCGAACGGTGCCGCCGTTCGCTGGCGAGCGTCGCCGGAGTCTGCCTCCACTCGGGACAGAGGAAGAGGAGGGAGAGGACTAGTCAAACCTGACTAGTGGGCCCCCTGGACCCATTGTCAGTGACCCACCCCGCCGCCACGCGTGTTAAGTGAAAGCGTAAAACCCCCAAGTACGTAACCCCTACTTAGAAAGCGTATTCGTGGCTGAAACGTTTTCTTTTTGTTTTATTTTTAAAAAACAGATTTTGACCAGAACTTTGACTGGTTATATTTTTTAAATATAACTCCAAATGAATTGATTCTTTTTCCTACATCTCTGAAATTCTGTCTAGTTTATTTTAAGATTTATTTGAAAATTTTCCCAACAACTTTTTTTGTACTGTTTTTGAAATATGTGTTATTTACATATTTTTGAAAATAGGATTTTTGAAGAGAAGAAAGCTTTCAAAAGATTTGGAGTGCACCCTGCCTTTCCACACCATGAAGGCAAGCATTCTGAACCCCGGAATAATATTTTTGGTGTGTTAGTTGACACGTTTATAACACCACCTTATTTCGGAGAACTTGTTATTTCATGTGATATGGTCATTTGCATGGATGCATATTAGTGATTTCCTTGCTATTGGAAATGAATATACCTGTGATGGTAATCATCCTCATGTGCCTTGCATGCATGCCGGAAAGGAACCCGGGAAAGCCTATGCCTTGGGTAGGAGTGAGCTTGTCGCCGGTCCCCGTCGGGACGGTTATGTCCGGTATGGCATAGTAAGGTATAATGGGTGGTGATTTCGTCGGTTGAAATATATTTGATATACATGTCATGCAGGGAACTCATAAGCCTCCTGAGTCGGCCATAGATCGAGTCTTGTTCCGGTAACCCCCATACTTGTTTCGTACTGCCACTGGTCCCTACCGTAGGTGGGGTATGGTTCAGTAAGTTGTTAACCCTTGTCTTGGCACACACCGTACAGAGAGGCCATGGTGGAAGATATCGGTTGTAGCCGGTAGGCATGCCACCTGGTCCGGGGGCATGGGTGTATCCGGTTGGGACCGAGAGGGGGGCACCCCTTAGAGCGCGCGATAGAAATTTGATCCCATGCTACGCGAGGTTGTAGCCTCCCCACTTAGAGTTTTGTTTAACAGGTGTCATGGGTGATTCCAGACACGAGTAAAAGCTGGTGTGTGCAAGTCACGTGTGTTTCAATTAAAAGACCGTAGACGGAATTAGTCTGATGGACTAAAGGAATCCGTTACTCGTGGGTAAAGAGTACACTCTCTGCAGAGATATTAAACCTATTCGAATAGCCGTGTCCATGGTTAAGGACTACAGTCTGGGATGGGTCAAGTGTCGGTCTTAGTGTTGGTCTTCGGAGGAGAAACTACTAAACCCGAATATTGATTATGACTTGTGATATATGATGGTTATGATTATTATCATTATGGACTAACCGTTTGCATTGTTTGAAATAATGAATATCCCTGGAACGGTACCACCCCCTGGATATTCCCTATGATTACGTTTATATATATATGCCCTTTATGTGGCGTCGCTCAGACGCCCGACTGTGGCATGTTTGTTATTTCATTTTCTCATAAGCCCTTTATGTGGCGTCGCTCAGACGCCCGACTGTGGCAGGTTCGTTATTTCATTTACTTATAAGCCCTTTATGTGGCGTTGCTCAGACGCCCGACTGTGGCATGTTTGTTATTTCATTTTCTCATAAGCCCTTTATGTGGCATCGCTCAGACGCCCGACTGTGGCATGCTTGTTATTTTATTTACTTTGTAAGCCCCTTATGTGGTGTCGCTAAGACGCCCGACTGAGGCATGCTCACTTTTACTATCCTTTCGAGACGTCGCTTCAGGCATCCGATCAGTGCATTTTAATTCTATTCTGTCATTGCATATTCCGGTTGCATATAAATAACCTGCTTGCATGCATCAAGATTTTATTTATGACTAACGATGTGATCATAGAATATTTCAGTGTATGTTGATCAATTATATTATACTTGTGTTCTTAATGTTTGCGAGTACATTCAAAGTACTCACTGGCTTGTCCCTAGCTATTGTCTTGGCCAGATTGCTTGCTTGGAGAGGAGCATGGCGATGACAGCCTCGGGACCTAAGCAACAGTGATAGCAGCCTCGCGAAGATAGGAGTTAACCTGGTCAGCTGTTCCTGTGGGAAATGGAGTCCCATAGACCATGGTGTTCCACAAACCGCTTCCGCCCTCAACCACTAGAAACCATTTGATGCACTCATAGGTCACAATGGTCTTGTACTACATATTTTGCACTTTTGCTTGGAATTTCTGTATCAAGTTGGTGCCTCATCAGCTAACAGTAATCCTGGGGCTGGTGAGCACAATGGCCATTTTCTGGAAATTAATACCCGGAAAACCGGTCGCGACAGACTTGGTATCAGAGCCAGGCTGACCATTGGCTAATCCTATCTAGCCGGGTTGAAAAATCTAGGTAAACCAACCCACCAGGCCATAACCAAACCCCAGCCAAGCTTCTCGTGCAAGATAGCCACACAGTGACCCAACACCTTTTGGCAGTCGGTGCCCAACCTATCAACCTAACCTGTCGCTCATGCGCCAGTGACCGAATCCTGAATAGTCTTTTTCGCAAGCGGGCGAAGGAAGACTCCGTCCCCTTCTCTATAAAAGGGCACGCTAGCCTCAACCCAACACTACACAGCCACTACCCAAAACCGAGCCTTAATGCCTGGCCCCGTCGTGCACAATGAGACCACATCAACCAACCTTGGAGGCTTTGTGACTATACTCGCAAACCTCACACGTCGTGCCTATGCGTTAGAAGAGCCCCCGGAATATGTGGTGTACCAAGGGTCCGTGAGCGGTGAGAGCCGTCAATTCTGGGCCACTGTGCACATCTATGGTAGGGGTCTAGCGCCCGAGCGCCCCTATAGGTTCACCGGAAGGACAACTTCCTTTGAGCCTCAAACCATCCAACTAGCTGCTCGAGAGGCTATAGTTCATCTCCGGCACTTATTGCCCAGAGTTAACTGTCGCTCGTTCCACTACTACCCCAGACGTGAAGGGTATGGTAGGCCACCCCAAGTTGCCAACGGAGATCACGAGACAGATCCTGCATTGTTGCATCTAGTGCGCTATGTAGGTGCACTAGAGGAACTGTTCGATCAAATCACCATTGATCTAATCGCAGCTCGTGGAGAGCTGGTTCGTCGAGCCCCGGCGAGAGAAGAGAACGAGCCCAACGCCGACAACCCAGTCGTGTTGTTTGGACACCCGATCGAGTCCCTGAGATCTGCCCCAGTCGTCGGCCAAGGTGCTTCGACGACCCCAGAAGTGCTTCATCGCCTCTTGGGAGCACACTCCAACGGGGTTGTGGCCAATAATCCCCAAAATGGTCATCATCGCTACCCCGAGCCTGCAGCCCCTCAACCCACTCCAGCTAATCCCGACAGTGAGACCAGAGGAGAAGCCTCGACATCCACAAGGCATGCCCGCTTGGATATGAACGAGGTAGACTAATTTACTCGATTAGTACCGAGCCTCAGTACGGCCACGCCCTGTATTTGTGGGTCGCCATGATTGAATGTTGTTTGCTTGAGCGCCTCGATTTTTTTTACCATGCTTGTGTACGTCGGTGAACGGTTGCATTTTACTTCGAGCGTACCAAAAACCAACCCCGGCCACACAAAGTTTGAGCTATGAGTAAGCTTTTTGGTTCCAACTAACAGGGAAGATATTTTCGAAAAAACAACCCTTATCAAATCTCGAGGACAAGATTTTTCTTAAGGGGGGTAGTGCTGTGACACCCCAAAAATTTTAACCTTGTTTTGTTAACTAAAATTTTGCCAAGAAATTAAAACTTTTATTTTCTGGGCTCCTTTTTGATTTCTGAACCTTTTTCTCCCTTGTTATTATGGAGTTTTTCCCCAAAGTGAAAACTTTTCAAATATGTTATTTGACTTGTTTAATCTCTCAAAAAAAAACTTTTCTTTTATTAGTAGAACTAATTACATAATCAATTTGCTTGATTTTTATTTTCCTGAGTAATGGTTTTTCCAAGGTTACATGGCCATATTTGAACTACAACCATTTGATAAATTCATTTAAAATTCCAAGAAAAATTTGGAGTTGTCATGTGATGTGTTTAAATCACTTTTATGCAAAAATATCTTTTACTCTTGTAATATTTTGAGCTCTGCATCAATTTTTCTTCTCTGGTCCAGAGTGCAATTTTGCACTGCAACTCATTTAAATATTTCTTTCTAGCCTCCACCAAAATTATGGGATGTTGATAATAACATATGATTTAACATTATGCAAAAACCTAGTGCTGTTCTTTGAAAATTTTGAGTGAATCAACCCCTTTTCCATTCTGGTCCCGCCTTGTGATTTCTGCTGCAACCCTATTTATTTTTGCTCCAGTAACCTTGTGCCCTCTCCTACTTGTAGACAGCCCTACCAAACCCCTAAGTCCAGGAGAATGCACCCATTTGAATATTTTTGGTTCATGAAATAATGCCATTTATCTCCTGTCCAGAATTGTAGTTTTGCAAAACTTGCACTAACAAGTTTGTGCTTTTCACAAACTAACCTCACCACCCTCTTGTGCATCCAAAGAGACTTCTATCTGGAGATTTTGGCCACTCCAAGAACTGCCTAGATGCCTCTGGCATTTTGACAAACACCCTGTGGGCATGAACAGATTTGGCATGAGTGTAAGTTTGTGTTATGAACTTGATCCTCTGACCCATCAAGCTTGTCCACTGATCTCCTTGAAAGACCTAGCCTAGACCTACTAAACCCCAGCTCCAACCGAGCGCTCTGGAGTGCCATGGCATTTCGCCGAGCAGCTGGTAGGCGTGCACTGGGCGCGCCCAGAGCGCGCCAACTGCAGCCGCACACACGATCCGCCGCATCGCGCCCCTGGCTTGGCCCACACTGCAGAACCACGCCACGCGCTTCCCTTCTCGCCACAACACGCCAGCCCACCATGGCGCCCTACAGCGCCACCGGCAGAGCACTTTTGGCGGCACGCCGGCGTCCGCAGTGCGCCCTGCCATGGTCGGCGCCGCCCAAGCCACCCCGGCTCGCCACCTGCCCCCTGGAGCTTCGCGAGCTCATCCACAAGTGTGTCGCCTAGCTCTCGTCGCCTCCACATCACCCTGCAAGCTACAAAATGTCGGTTCGCCGGAGACCTTATCCTGGACCACGGAACCGCCATGGATGCGCTATATATAGTACCCCCGAGCTCGTCCATGCCTCAGGAAACCTCTCTCACTCCCTCACTGACCCTCCCGTAGCAATGGATCGACCCGAGGAGTCATCTTCTTCCTCTCCGGCAACTTCTGCCGCCGCCACTGCCCCGGCCGTTCCA
Organism: Triticum dicoccoides; assembly: GCF_002162155.2. Lineage (NCBI taxonomy): Eukaryota > Viridiplantae > Streptophyta > Magnoliopsida > Poales > Poaceae > Triticum > Triticum dicoccoides. The sequence continues at coordinate 636,968,545 of NC_041384.1, read as the reverse complement.
GCGCCACCAGGACCTCCCCCTCTCCACTCTCTTCACCAGGAACTCCCTCTCCCTCTCATGAGTCCAAAACCCCACTCAATTTTGCTCAGGACTAGCCGCGAGCGAAAGTTCACTTCGCCCCCAAAACATCCTCCGCCGCGAAGCTCGCCGCCGGTAGCTCACCCCGTCCCCGCCGACCCTACGACTACCGGAAGGACCGCCCTCGAACCGCGGATCCATCCCCACCCTCGGTGTCTCGAACGGTGCCGCCGTTCGCCCGCGAGCATCGCCGGAGTCCGCCTCCACTCGGGACAGAGGAAGAGGAGGGAGAGGACTAGTCAAACCTGACCAGTGGGCCCCCTGGACCCACTGTCAGTGACCCACCCCGCCGCCACGCGTGTTAAGTGAAAGCGTAAATCCCCCAAGTACGTAACCCCTACTTAGCAAGCGTATTCGTGGCTGAAACGTTTTCTTTTTGTTTTATTTTTAAAAAACAGATTTTGACCAGAACTTTGACTGGTTATATTTTTTTAAATATAACTCCAAATGAATTGATTCTTTTTCCTACATCTCTAAAATTCTGTCTAGTTTATTTTAAGATTTATTTGAAAATTTTCCCAACAACATTTTTTGTACTGTTTTTGAAATATGTGTTATTTACATATTTTTGAAAATAGGATTTTTGAAGAGAAGAAAGCTTTCAAAAGATTTGGAGTGCACCCTGCCTTTCCACACCATGAAGGCAAGCATTCTAAACCCCGGAATAATATTTTTGGTGTGTTAGTTGACACATTTATAACACCACCTTATTTCGGAGAACTTGTTATTTCATGTGATATGGTCATTTGCATGGATGCATATTAGTGATTTCCTTGCTGTTGGAAATGAATATACCTGTGATGGTAATCATCCTCATGTGCCTTGCATGCATGCCGGAAAGGAACCCGGGAAAGCCTCTGCCTTGGGTAGGAGTGAGCTTGCCGCTGGTCCCTGTCGGGACGGTTATGTCCGGTATGGCATAGTAAGGTATAATGGGTGGTGATTTCGTCGGTTGAAATATATTTGATATACATGTCATGCAGGGAACTCATAAGCCTCCTGAGTCGGCCATAGATCGAGTCTTGTTCTGGTAACCCCCATACTTGTTTCGTACTGCCACTGGTCCCTACCGTAGGTGGGGTATGGTTCAGTAAGTTGTTAACCCTTGTCTTGGCACACACCGTACAGAGAGGCCATGGTGGAAGATATCGGTTGTAGCCGGTAGGCATGCCACCTGGTCCGGGGGCATGGGTGTATCCGGTTGGGACCGAGAGGGGGGCACCCCTTAGAGCGCGCGATAGAAATTTGATCCCATGCTATGCGAGGTTCTAGCCTCCCCACTTAGAGTTTTGCTTAACATGTGTCATGGGTGATTCCAGACACGAGTAAAAGCTGGTGTGTGCAAGTCAGGTGTGTTTCAATTAAAAGACCGTAGACAGAATTAGTCCGATGGACTAAAGGAATCCGTTACTCGTGGGTAAAGAGTACACTCTCTGCAGAGATATTAAACCTATTCGAATAGCCGTGCCCATGGTTAAGGACTACAGTCTGGGATGGGTCAAGTGTCGGTCTTAGTGTCGGTCTTCGAAGGAGAAACTACTAAACCCGAATATTGATTATGACTTGTGATATATGATGGTTATGATTATTATCATTATGGACTAACCGTTTGCATTGTTTGAAATAATGAATATCCCTGGGACGGTACCACCCCCTGGATATTCACTATGATTAATTTATATATATATGCCCTTTATGTGGCGTCGCTCAGACGCCCGACTGTGGCATGTTTGTTATTTCATTTTCTCATAAGCCCTTTATGTGGCGTCGCTCAGACGCCCGACTGTGGCAGGTTCGTTATTTCATTTACTTATAAGCCCTTTATGTGGCGTCGCTCAGACGCCCGACTGTGGCATGTTTGTTATTTCATTTTCTCATAAGCCCTTTATGTGGCGTCGCTCAGACGCCCGACTATGGCATGCTTGTTATTTTATTTACTTTATAAGCCCCTTATGTGGTGTCGCTAAGACGCCCGACTGAGGCATGCTCACTTTTACTATCCTTTCGAGACATCGCTTCAGGCATCCGATCGGTGCATTTTAATTCTATTCTATCATTGCATATTCCGGTTGCATATAAATAACCTGCTTGCATGCATCAAGATTTTATTTATGACTGACGATGTGATCATAGAATATTTCAGTGTATGTTGATCAATTATATTATACATGTGTTCTTAATGTTTGCGAGTATATTCAAAGTACTCACTGGCTTGTCCCTGGCTATTGTCTTGGCCAGATTGCTTGCTTGGAGAGGAGCATGGCGATGACAGCCTCGGGACCTAAGCAACGGTGATAGCAGCCTCGCGAAGATAGGAGTTAACCTGGTCAGCTGTTCCTGTGGGAAATGGAGTCCCATAGACCATGGTGATCCACAAACCGCTTCCGCCCTCAACCACTAGAAACCATTTGATGTACTCATAGGCCACAATGGTCTTGTACTACATATTTTGCACCTTTGCTTGGAATTTCTGTATCAAGTTGGTGCCTCATCAGCTAACAGTAATCCTGGGGCTGGTGAGCACAACGACCATTTTCTGGAAATTAATACCCAGAAAACCGGTCGCGACAGGCATCCCCAAGCTTTGGCTTTTAGGTGTCCTTAGATTATCTTGGGGATTCCATGGGCATCCCCAATTTTAGGCTCTTGCCACTCCTTGTTCCATAATCCATCAAATCTTTACCCAAAACTTGAAAACTTCACAACACAAAACTTAAAGTAGAAAATCTTGTGAGCTCCGTTAGCGAAAGAAAACAAAAGATCACTTAAAGGTACTGTAATGAACTCATTATTTATTTATATTGGTGTTATACCTACTGTATTCCAACTTCTCTATGGTTTATAAACTAGTTTACTAGCCATAGATTCATCAAAATAAGCAAACAACACACGAAAAACAGAATCTGCCAAAAACAGAATAGTCTGTAGTAATCTGTAGCTAGCGCAAGATCTGGAACCCCAAAAATTCTAAAATAATTTGCTGGACATGAGGAATTTATCTATTAATCATCCGCAAAAATAATTAACTAAATATCACTCTCCAAATAAAAATTACAGCAGTTCTCGTGAGCGCTAAAGTTTCTATTTTTTACAGCAAGTTCAACAAGACTTTCCCCAAGTCTTCCCAACGGTTCTACTTGGCATAAACACTAATTAAACACAAAAAAACAGAGGCTAGATAAATTATTTATTACTAAACAGGAGAAAAAAGCAAGGAATAAAAATAAAATTTGGTCTCCTCCCAACAAGCGCTATCGTTTAACGCCCCTAGCTAGGCATAACAAGCAAGAATAGATCTAGGTATTGCCATAATAGTAAGATAGATTATTAAAACTCATTTCATATTCTCTATGTTTGGCAGAAAGTTTTCTCTGAGGCAAGCAAAAGTAATCAAAAGGGCTAAATTTAATGGGACAAAAGTCCCCAAGATCAACCTTGGGAGGTATAGGTTCCTCCTTTGGTCCTTCATATTGCACAACCAATTCATCATTATAAGCATTCTTTTGACAGAACTTTGTGAGCCTATATTCAAGAGAATATCCTAGTTCATTATTTCGAATATCCAAATCATCATTAAGTTCAGAAATTCTATCAACTAAAACATTGGTAGGAACCCTTTTTCTAAGATTTTCATTGAAAGCAACATAATCTAGAGATTGAAAGCGCATTATTTCTTCTTGATCAAAGAGGATAGCCTCTATGGGAGGACGACAAGCATCCACCCTATAATGTGCAAAGATTTCTTTGGTCTCTTTTATTATTAATCTAAACTCATGAGCCAAAAATATAGTAGCGGTACGCTTACCAGAAGAATGCTCAATATTAGAAAATTCCAGGAAAATCCTTTGTATAGAAGGATGCATGTGCATGAATTGTCTTTCAAGCTCAACTACAAGCATGGCAATAGCGCCCGCAAGACTACTAGTTCTATGAAGAATAGAACTACCCATAGAAGGTAAAGCACCGACACAAGTAAAGAAATCTTGAATAACTCCTTTTCCAATAATATTACCACTACCAACACGGAATCTTTTTATATGTGAGATAGTGGGTTCTTTAGTAGGAGCATCAAAATTATTATCGACAATAGTTTCCCCAATTTCAGACATAGAGGCAGAAGGTAAGGGACTAGCCATAATGACAAGCAAACAAACAAACACACAAGCAAACAGAAAGCAAGCAGGCAAAAAGAGGCAAATAGAGAGGGAGGATAGAGAGAGAGGGCAAATAAAACAGCAATGGTGAAGTGGGGGAGAGGAAAACGAGAGGCAAATGGCAAATAATGTAATGCGGGAGATAAGGGTATGTGATGGGTACTTGGTATGTTGACTTTTGCGTAGACCTCCCCGGCAACGGTGCCAGAAATCCTTCTTGCTACCTCTTAAGCACTGCGTTGGTTTTCCCCAAAGAGGAAGGGATGATGCAGCAAAGTAGCGCAAGTATTTCCCTCAGTTTTTGAGAACCAAGGTATCAATCCAGTAGGAGGCTATGCGCAAGTCCCTCGCACCTGCACAAAACAAATAAATCCTTGCAACCAACGCAAATAGGGGTTGTCAATCCCTATAGGGCCACTTACGAGAGTGAGATCTGATAGATATGATAAGATAATATTTTTGGTATTTTTAGGATAAAGGATGCAAAGTAAAATAAAGGTAAAGTAAATAGCAAAGGAAATAACTAAGTAGTAGGAGATCAATATGATAAAGATAGACCCCGGGGCCATAGGTTTCACTAGTGGCTTCTCTCAAGAGCATAAGTATTCTTCGGTGGGTGAACAAATTACTGTTGAGCAATTGACAGAATTGAGCATAGTTATGAGAATATCTAGGTATGATCATGTATATAGGCATCACGTCCGAGACAAGTAGACCGACTCCTGCCTGCATCTACTACTATTACTCCACTCATCGACCGCTATCCAGCATGCATCTAGAGTATTAAGTTAAAAACAGAGTAACGCCTTAAGCAAGATGACATGACGTAGAGGGATAGACTCATGCAATATGAAGAAAACCCCATCTTGTTATCGTCGATGGCAACAATACAATACGTGTCTTGCTGCCCTTACTGTCACCGGGAAAGGACACCGCAAGATTGAACCCAAAGCTAAGCACTTCTCCCATTGCAAGAAAGATCAATCTAGTAGGCCAAACCAAACTGATAATTCGAAGAGACTTGCAAAGATAACCTGTCATACATAAAAGAATTTAGAGAAGATTCAAATATTATTTATAGATAGACTTGATCATAAACCCACAATTCATCGGCCTCAACAAAGAACACCGCAAAAAGAAGATTGCATCGAATAGATCTCCACAAGAGAGGGGGAGAACATTGTATTGAGATCCAAAAAGAGAGAATAAGCCATCTAGCTACTAACTATGAACCCGTAGGTCTGAGGTAAACTACTCACACTTCATCGAAGGGGCTATGGTGTTGATGTAGAAGCCCTCCATGATCGATGCCCCCTCCAGTGGAGCTCCGGAACATGCCCCAAGATGGGATCTCGTGGATACAAAAAGTTACGATGGTGGAATTAGAGTTTTGGCTCCGTATCTGATCATTTGGGGGTACCTGGATATATATAGGAGGAAGGAGTACGTCGGTGGAGCAATAGGGGGCCCACGAGGGTGGAGGGCGAGCCTGGTGGGGGTGGGCGCGCCCCCTACCTTGTCGCCTCCTGTTTCCTTTCTTGACGTAGGGTCCAAGTTTCTCTGGTCTTATTCGTTGAGAAAATCACGTTCCCGAAGGTTTCATTCCGTTTGGACTCCGTTTGATATTCCTTTTCTTCGAAACCCTAAAACAGGCAAAAACAACAATTCTGGGCTGGGCCTCCGGTTAATAGGTTAGTCCCAAAAATAATATAAGAGTGGATAATAAAGCCCAATAATGTCCAAAACAGTAGATAATAAAGCATGGAGCAATCAAAAATTATAGATACGTTGGAGACGTATCACTAATCATGAAGAAATGAATTTTCATTTCTCACGTCCTCATACTGCTTTATCTGTTCTATTGCTTGATGAAATTGATCTGATGAAATTGATACCATATTCTTTACTAATGAAGTATATGAGTTCATAAGTTGCACTAATTCATCTACAGGATGATCAACACAAATCCACTGAGTGGGTCCTCGACAGTGGATGTACAAATCACATGACTGGTGACAGGAGCTTATTGCTGGACTCTGCTTTATCTCCATCACATCTGAAGCATATCACCTACGCTGACAAAGGCAAAAGCAAGGTATTGGGTCTAGATAAGGTTGCAATCTCAAAGGATCGACACATGGACAAAGTCATGCTTGTCGAGTCCTTAGGGTTCAACCTCATGTCTGTCTCAATGCTTTGTGATCTTGATATGGTTGTTGTCTTTAGCAAGCATCGTTGTGTTGTGATCATGGAAGCTGACAATTCCAAAGTCTTTGAAGGCTTTAGGAGAGTAGATTTGTATATTGTTGGTTTCTCTACAGGACCACAACCTGCTACATGTCTACTTGCAAAAACTTCAGAAGGCTGGCTATGGCATCAACAACTTGGTCATGCTAGCATGAGGAATCTGCACACGCTCGTGAAGAAGAAGCATGTCATTGGCATCGAGGGTGTCAAATTCCTCAAGGATCATTTGTGTGGAGCTTGTCAAGCTAGAAATATGGCCAAGGCCAAGCATCCAGTGAAGACTATCATGACTACTACTCGACCATTTGAATTTCTTTCACATGGATCTCTTTGGCCCTACTCACTATGCCACATTTACTAATACTGCATCTTTATATGGCTTTGTCATTGTTGATGATTATTCTCGATATACATGGGTTCATATCATCACTTACAAAACTAAAGTGCAAGAAGTTTTCAAATGATTTTCCTCGAGGGCTTCAACCAACTTTGGTGTGAAGATCAAGCACATCAGAAGTGATAATGGAACTGAGTTCAAGAACACTGGTCTTGATGACTATCTTGATGAACTTGGTATTACTCATGAGTTATCTGCTCCTTGTACTCCTCAGCAAAATGGCATCATGGAGCGCAAGAACAAGACTCTTGTTGAGATGGCTTGCACTATGCTTGATGAGTACAAGACGCCTACTCGCTTCTGGCCTGAAGAAATTGATACTGCATGCCACATCATCAACAGGGTATATGTTCACAAATTCTTCAAGAAGACTGCATATGAACTCCTCACTGACAAGAAACCCAATGTGAGTTATTTCAAAGTCTTCGGTGCTAAATGCTGGATTAGAGATCCTCATCATAGTTCTAAATTTGCACCGAAAGCACATGAAGGTTTTATGCTCGGTTATGGTAAGGACTCGCACACCTACATAATCTTCAACACCTATCACCACAAGGTTGTTGAAACTGTAGATGTGCGGTTCGATGAGACTAATGGCTTGCAAAGAGAGCACCTACCTCCTGTGAGAGATGAAATACCTCATGAGGAATCTATTAAGTTCAAGACTACTGAGGATGTCATTCCTACCGAAGAATCTGCTGAAGAAGTCATTCCAGAACATGAAGAACGTCATGCTAATGCACCTGAGGAAAATGGTGCTGAAGAAAATGCTGATCAAATTCCTCAATGACAACTCGCTCATCCTCGCTTTGCAAATGAAGTGCAAATTGAGAAAATCATCAGCGACATCAACATTCCAGGTCCTCTCACACACTCAATGAAGGAAATATGCCCTAGAGGCAATAATAAAGTTATTATTTATTTCCTTATATCATGATAAATGTTTATTATTCATGCTAGAATTGTATTAACCGGAAACTTAGTACATGTGTGAATACATAGACAAACAAAGTGTCACTAGTATGCTTCTACTTGACTAGCTCGTTAGTCAAAGATGGTTATGTTTCCTAACCATAGACATGAGTTGTCATTTGATAAACGGGATCACACCATTAGGAGAATGATGTGATTTACTTGACCCATTCCGTTAGCTTAGCACTTTATCATTTTAGTTTACTGCTATTGCTTTCTTCATGACTTATACATGTTCCTATGACTATGAGATTATGCAACTCCCGATTACCGGAGGAACACTTTATGTGCTACCAAACATCACAACGTAACTGGGTGTCGGTGTACTAGAGTAGGGGTACCCTAGTATCCCGAACTTGTGCACGGGCAGTTGCAGCGCTGCGCGGCAAGGCTTGCCGGACGACCGCCAGAGTCCTCCGTGGGTTCCTTTGAAGCCATTCAAGAACAAAGCATTCAAGATGAAGAGACAAGGCCCCGGCAAGAGGATCTTGCCGGGAAGAGACAAGGCCCCGGCAAGAGGAGCTTGCCGGGAAGGCCAACCACGGCACTTCAAGAAACTTGCCGCGATGCACCGCACGTCCCGGCAAGGTCCGGTGAGCGACAAGCTTCTGGACTCGACAAGACGACGACCCCGACAAGGTACTCGCCGGGGGCCCGCTGCCACTCTGTACCCACGCTCCAGCGCACCCACCCGCGTGTCGCCATGAGGCTTCCTCAGGGGCGCGTGGCGGGAGCCTGTGCAGCCAGGGGTACACGGTGGCAAGCGGAGATGAAGAGAAGGCCATCGTGGCAAATGGTGGCGCTCCTAACGGTCACTTTTTGCACTGTTTAGGCAACTCAGACGGGCATTCAATGACCTTGTCCCCTGCCGTCAGAGTTAGGTAGGGTGCATTGTGTCCACAGTAGCGGTAGCTGCACCTACCGCATCCTTTTCCTTTTTTACCCTTCTAGTCTATGTTGCCACCTATCGGTGACCCCTTGAAAGTATAAAAGGAGGCCCAAGCGCAACGTAGAGGGGGTTCGGCTCATTCAAAACATCAGGAACACTCTCATGCTCGGTCTAGCAGCGTCCATCGCTCCTGAGCAAGAATTCAATACACACAAACAAGCAGCAGTAGGGTTTTACGCATCCGTGCGGCCCGAAGCTGGGTAAAACTGCTCACGTGTACTGCCTCGATCCGCTCTTTGCGCGGCCTCCGCCCCCCTCCGAACCGAAAGGGGCCCGGTCCCCATAGGTGTTGGTGGATCAGTTTCCCCGACATCTTTGGCGCGCCAGGTAGGGGAAGTCGAGATTGTGCGAACCCGATGCGGCGTGCACGCGAGCTAAATCTTCATCGTCTTCATCGACATGCCACCGAATAAGAAGGATTCAGAGGCAGCTGTTCCTTCTGCGTCGCTTTCACCGTCTCTGGAGCAAACGGGTGGTGGAGTGGACGCCGGCGGAAGAATGGGCGTCGACGAGGGAGCCCTCAGTGCAGCCAAGTCCAAGGACAAGGCGGCACAGGCCTCGGCGTCCATGCGCGCACCGCGCCCCTCTCAGGAGGCGCGGGACCAGCAGCGTCATGGCGTTCGCAGCGCCATACGTCCGCTGGGCCAAGATCAAGCTGGTGGTTCTCGTGGCGCTCAAGACCAACATGCACGTCAACATGCTGGCTGGAGCGAAGTACGGTCGCCTGGACGGGGCACTGCTCCTTCTAACGTGGTTAGGAGTCCGAGCACGCCCCACTCCTCGCACCGTTCACTCCGCCGCCCACCACTCCAGCAGAAGCCTTGGCGCGAGCTCAACTGCTCCTAGACTATCCTCCGACGGCGGACAAGACCGACGAATGGAGGGCCACTATCCAGAGCCTCATCGGCTTCGCCAATGGCAACACTGCGCGGCAACCAAGCACCTCGCTGCCGCGGCAGGACAGCCGGACGCGAGCCGATGGCAACAAGACCGGGGGAGGTGCGACTTCCATGCACTCTCCACTATGAAGGCCAAAATCGCCGACTCGTCGGGTCCACCCCGACAGCGGCTCCACCGCGTCATCGGACCCACGAGCTCGTCGCGACCAGCGCCAAGTTCTCCATGAACGACAACAAGAAGACGCTCGAACCCGCATCGAGCGCCAAAGAGAAGCGCGACGTCAATCCGACAAGCGCGTTGGGCCCTCTGTTGACATGCATGCGCCAGGGGAACCAGGCGATCTGCCGTACGCGGTAGGTTGTCCTGCGTTCACCCGTGAGCTGCGGCAAGTCTAGTGGCCCAGCACAAAGAATTTCAAACCAGACGTACCAGAGAAGTATGACGGCAAGACGCATCCGTCGGAGTTTCTCAGCATCTACACCATCGCGGTGCAGGCTGCCGGGGGACGGGACGACAAGATCCTTGCCAACTACTTCCCGCTGGTACTCAAGCCCAACGTCAGGTCCTGGCTCATGCACTTGCCGGACAATTCCATCTCCTCTTGGGCAGATTTATGCCATCAGTTTGTCGGCGCCTTTACAGGCGGCCACAAGCCACATGGCCAAGAGAGCGATCTTCATCTGCTCGCCCAGAAGGAAGGAGAGCCATTGCGCAAGTACATTCAGAGATTCAGCCGTGTACAGCACAACATCCCAGACGTCCACCCCGCCGCGATCATCAGCGCGTTCCATCAGAACGTGCGAAACCGAAGGATGAGGGAGGAGATGGTGATGTGTAAGATCAGAGACGTCAACGAGCTTTACGCCCTGGCCGACAAGTGTGCACGCGCTGAAGAGGGGAGGAGGCTCCTCGGAGAGAGTACAGGAGCAGGAGGATCCGACAGTGAGGATGCCGCCCCGACAAGGAAAGGCCGGCGGCGGAATAACAGAAGGAAAAAGGGCAAGGAAGTGCTAGCTGTCGAGCAGACCGGCAACGGAGGTGGCGCCAAGGAAGCTAAAGCTGGTGGCTCCGACAAGGAGGCCCAGCCTGTGGCGGCCGCCGACAAGCAGGACAGCTCCGGCAAGCAGTATTGTAAGATTCACCGCACCAAGGGTCACGATCTCCAGAACTGCAAGAAAGTCGAACAGCTTGTTGAGCAACAGAAAGCTGAGTACGAGCGGCGTGACAAGGAGAAGGCCTAGGAAGGAACTGGTGGATCCGGCAAGAAACGTCCCGGCCGAGGAGGACGCCGCGGCAAGGCCAAGCAGCGGCAAGGAGACAGACCTCCCCGCGGCCACGACAAGGATGAAGATGACGACGACGACGAAGACATGGATGATGATGAGGCCGACGAGCAGGAATTTCAGAAAGCCATAGAGGTCCTGTGCGTTGACGGTGGCGCCTCTCTGCATACTTCGCACCGCCAACTCAAGTAGTGGATGCGGGAAGTGAATGCAGCAGAGCCATCCATAGAGTCACGCAAGCCCCTGAAATGGTCCAGCGCACCTATCATCTTCGACATTGAGGACCACCCTGATCGCGTAACTGCGGTCGGGTGTTTGCCGATGTTGGTTTCTCCAACTATCCGCAATCTCAAGGTCACGAAGATGCTAGTTGACGGCGGGGCTGGCTTGAACCTGATATCCTCCGCGGTCCTCCAGAAACTTCAGATCCCTGACAGCGAGCTCGAGGAGACCGACACATTCCAAGGAATCAGCCCGGGAAGAAGCAAGCCACGCTGCCGGTCACATTTGGCAGCGAGCTGAACTTCAGGACTGAGAGGGTCACGTTTGACGTTGCCGACTTTCCATTACCTTACAATGGAATCCTTGGCCGTCCGGCACTCGCCAAGTTCATGGCAGCATCTCACTATGCGTACAACATACTGAAAATGCCAGGCCCAATAAGTGTCATCTCTGTCCCTGGCGACAAGAAGGATGCTCTTATCTGTGCCGACAAGATCTACCGGGAAGCGGCAGCCGCAGCAGAGCGCAAGACACTTGCCGCTGAAGCTCCTGGAGGGAAGAAGAAGACCAAGTCCGGCAAGAGCTCTGATGCCTACTCCGGCAAGCGCACCTCTTCGGAGTGCTGCGCTACTGTCGAGGACGCACCATCGAGCTCCACCGGCAAGTGTAAGAAGGCAATGGCAGATCCACCTAAGACTAAGAAGGTGTCCGCCAAGGAGGATGGCACTGGTGGTACCTTCACCATCAGCGCCACTCTTGACCCCAAATAGGAAAGCACGCTCGTTGCTTTCCTGCGGGCGAATGTCGACGTGTTTGCATGGCAACTGTCTGATATCCCCGGTGTTCCCAGGAAAGTAATCGAGCACCACCTTGCCGCCTGTCCTCATGCGCGGCCCGTCAAGCAGAGAGTCAGGAAGCAGGCAGTGGAGCACCAAGAATTCATCGCAGAAGAAATCAAGAAGTTGGAAGCAGCAGGCTTTGTCAGAGGAGTGCTCCATCCCACGTGGTTGGCCAATCCTGTTGTTGTGCGCAAGGCTAACGGAAAATGGAGACTTTGTATTGACTTCACTGATGTTAATAAAGCTTGTCCCAAAGACCCATTTCCCTTGCCGTGTATTGACCAGATTGTTGACTCCACAGCCGGATGTGATTTGCTTTCATTTCTTGATGCATACTCAGGATACCATCAGATCTTCATGGCAGAAGAGGATGAAGAGAAAACCGCATTTATCACCCCATGTGGCACGTACTGCTTCATACGGATGCCTTTCGGTTTGAAGAATGCTGGATCAACATTCGCAAGGGTAGTCCACCGTGCCTTTGAGCCACAAATGCACAGAAATGTGGAAGCCTACATGGATGATATAGTGGTCAAGAGCAAAAACAAGGCTACTCTGATTCAAGATCTAGATGAAACTTTTGCAAATCTACGCAGGATCAACCTCAAGCTCAATCCCAAGAAGTGCGTGTTCGGAGTCCCTTCCGGCAAGCTTCTCGGGTTCTTTGTGTCACATCGGGGGATTGAAGCCAATCCCGACAAGATCAAAGCCATCGAGCAGATTGAAGCACCAAAGCACGTCAAGGATGTACGAAAGCTTGCCGGTTGCGTGGCTGCTCTCAGCAGATTTATCTCTAAGTCCGCAGAGCGCGCCTTGTCGTTTTTCAAAATATTGAAAAAGGCAGGTCCGATGAAATGGACTCCAGAAGCGGAGGCCGCGCTACAGGACTTGAAGAGGTACCTGTCCTCCACTCCAATACTTGTCGCACCTAAGCCACAAGAGAAGTTGCTGCTATATTTGGCAGCAACCAATCAAGTGGTTAGTGCTGCGTTAGTAGCGGAGAGGGAGGCGGACGATGAGCCAGCAACCGCGGCAAGTGAATCCAGCGACAAGCAGGGGGCTTCTCCGACAAGCTCTGGCCCCGACAAAGTTGAGTCTGCGCAGGCATGCAAGGAGGTGCAGAGGAAAATGGTGCAGCGCCCAGTTTACTTTGTCAGTTCCCTTCTACAGGGGGCTAGATCAAGGTATTCTGGCGTACATAAATTGCTTTTCGGCCTTCTCATGGCCTCGAGAAAGCCACGCCATTACTTCCAGGCACATGAGATAACAGTTGTCACTCGCTTTCCGTTGAAGAGGATACTGCAAAATCCAGAAGCAACCGGCAGGATTGTCGAGTGGGCACTGGAACTATCAAGCTTTGGCCTCAAGTTTGAGAGTACTTCCACTATACAGAGCAGAGCATTGGCAGAATTCATAGCGGAATGGACGCCGACACCAGACGAAGAAACTCCAGAAACAAGCATCCCCGTCAAAGAGGCAAGCAAAGAGTGGCTGATGTACTTTGATGGTGCCTTCTCGCTGCAAGGCGCCGGCGCAGGCATGCTGCTTATCGCACCCACCGGAGAGCACCTCAAGTACGTAGTTCAGATGCATTTTCCCAAGGAGCAAGCAACGAACAATACCGCAGAGTATGAAGGTTTGCTTGCCGGACTCAGAATCGCGGCAGACCTTGGGATCAACAAGCTCATTTTCAGGGGTGACTCGCAGTTGGTCGTCCGCCAAGTAAACAAAAGCTATCAGAGTCCGTTGATGGAAGCATATGTTGATGAAGTAAGGAAGCTAGAAGCACACTTTGACGGCCTGCAAATGGAACACATTCCACGAGCTCAGAACGATATTGCTGACGGCCTGTCAAAGTGCGCAGCACTAAAGTTACCTGTGGAACCAGGGATTTTTGTGCTCAAGCTGACTCAACCATCCGTAACACCATCGACTGGACAGAGAAAGAAGAGGAAGTTGGTTTCTGATGACTACTTTCCGGCAGAGCTTCCCGAAGCCGCCGCCAAGAAGGTCCCCAAGATCGACGCCAAGAGTGCTGAGGAGCAGTCTGCTCCGGCGAACCTCTTGGTTTGTTCCGTTGAAGCAAACGCTCCCGACAAGTTTTGCTCCGGCAAGCTTGCCGGGGAATATCACGCTCCGGCCGAACCGCAGGTTCTTGCCGTAGAAGCGGATGTTCCCACAGCAACAGATATGCCTTTAGCCCTTGTTGTCGAGCCGCAAGCTCCAGCATGGGCGCAGCAGATCGTCCGTTTCCTTCAGACAGGAGAGCTTCCCGAAGAGCAAGAAGAAGCGGAAAGAGTAGCCCGGCAGTCAAGTATGTACAAGTTTGTCGACAACACACTGTACAGAATAAGACTCAACGGTGTGAAATTGAAGTGCATTCGCCGGGAAGATGGACAACAGCTGTTGGCAGAGATACATGGAGGCATATGTGGTCACCACATTGGCGCAAGAGCACTTGCCGGAAAAGCATTCCGACAAGGTTTCTTCTGGCCGACAGCCCTCCAGGATGCAACTGCACAAGTAACCAAGTGTGAAGCGTGCCAGTTCCATTCCAAACAGATACACCAGCCAGCTCAAGCTCTCCAGACGATCCCTTTATCCTGGCCATTTTCGGTCTGGGGGCTCGACATCCTCGGCCCCTTTCCCCGAGCTGTCGGGGGGCTTTGAGTTCTTGTACGTCGCCATCGACAAGTTCACAAAGTGGCCGGAAGTGGAACCAGTGAGGAAGGTGACAGCACAGTCAGCAGCCAAGTTCTTCAGGTCGATTGTTTGCCGTTTCGGGATCCCTAACAGGATCATCACCGACAACGGCACACAATTCACGAGCCGCACCTTCATGCAGTACGTTCAAGATCTTGGCGCCAAGGTCTGCTTCGCTTCTGTTGCTCATCCGAGAAGCAACGGTCAAGCGGAGAGGGCAAATGCTGAAGTGCTGCGAGGCCTCAAGACCAGAACTTTCGACAGGCTGCACAAGTGCGGAAGAAACTGGATCGAGGAGCTGCCGGTGGTTCTTTGGCCGATCAGGACGACGCCAAATCAAGCCACTGGCCAGACACCCTTCGCTCTAGTCTACGAAGCAGAGGCAGTTCTAACTCGTTTACGGATCACCTCGAGTGCTCGCTTATGATGAGCTCGAGCAAGAGCAGTTGCGCCAAGATGACGCGCTGCTCCTTGAGGAAGACCGTCTTCAGGCTGTTGTGCGAGTCGCTCGCTACCAGCAAGCTTTGCGTCGCTACCATAGCCGCAAAGTTAAAGCCAGGAGCTTCGAGGAAGGCGACCTTGTTCTTCGGTGTGTTCAGTCCGCCAAGAATTCCAACAAGTTGACGCCGAAGTGGGAAGGCCCTTATCGGGTGAAACGAGTCACTAGGCCCGGCGCTGTCCGCCTTGAGACCGAAGATGGCATTCCGGTGAGCAACTCCTGGAACATTGAACATCTTCGTAAGTTTTACCCATAGGGCGCGGTTGCCGGAAGCTTTTCCGGCAACCACCTTTTGTACAAGTCTTGCCGCTGTTGCATGTAATCCTTTGTACAAAGCCGGGCGCAGACCCCGTGCACCAGTAAAGTTCATGTGCCCCGCACATCTTGTCAGTTTTTTTATGCTATAATCCTTTTTCGCATATGTTATCTGACACTTTGTGCAGCACCAGACCCCGGTAAGCGATAACGAGCCCAAGGCTCCATATCATTACTTTATTTCTCTGTTTCTTTCTCAAAAGAAGGAAGGTTCCCTCGCCCACAAGGTTTACCGGGGGGGGGGGGAAGGAGAAGATAATGGTGTGGACCAGGCCGTTCAAGAAAGTTTCTCCTTGCCGGGAAGCAGACGACAGAAAAGCTAAGTTGCTAAAGTTTGAGCAATCAGTTTTTTAAGTTTTTGAGTTATTTTCCTTGAACGACCGTGCTTTGTATGGAAAACCTGTGCGCGGAGGAACCAACTTGTAGCTAGCTGCGCCCTGACTTTGTTTCGAGTCTGCTCAACAACTTAAGTGAGCTGCAACTAGTTGCGACAAGGTTGCTTGTTGGTAGCGACCCCGCCAGCAGGCTGCTGAAGTTCCGCACTCGACGCTCGCGGCAAGGGTGCCTGCACCGACAAGTTTCCCTAGAAAGCATAGGGCAGAACCATACAAAGCCAAGAGTCGAGTAAAGGAAGTAACACAACAATTTTTTGCCTAAGATAGAGTTATATTACAACAATAACTTGTCGCTCCTCTAATAAAGTGTTCCCATGACATGACTGGCAGCGACAAGAAAAGAAGAAAACGGACGGCCTAATCTACGCGACCGCCGTCAACCCTTTTGACCTCGTTCACCCTGTCCACAATGGGTGCGACGAGGGCCTTAAGTGCGTCAAGATCAGCGTCCGCCGGCAGCCTCTTGAGGACGTTGGTGAGGTTGAGGCCCGGATTGCGGAAGGCCACCTTCACCAGCACCTTCTCCACAACTCCGGCACAAATCGAGCGTGACTCGTCGGCCAACTGCTTTGGGATCCGTTCCCGGAGTTTCTGGAGTGCCGCCGGCACGCCTTTGAAGAACAGAGTGAGCTTGGCGCTGGGTTGGAGGTTCTCGTCGGAGGAGTACCCGAAGCCTTCCACCCCCAATTGCACCAGCTCCTCTTCGATGACTGCAGCAATGTTCACGAGGCCCTCAGTCCAGAGCGCCACAGTATCTCTGAGAAGATTCTGGGTTTCGGCGGCCCTCGCTAGCAGCACCTCGTTGGCCTTGATGTCCTTCTTCAAGTCTGCCTCCCGTTTCTTGGCGCCATCCAACGTCTCCGTCAGGGTGGCCAGCTTCAGCTCTAGATCAGCATTGGAATTCCTAGCGGCGCGCAGCTCTTTGCCCTTCTCGGAGAGTTGGCCCTGCAGCTCACCGTGGGCAAGGGCGCCCTTCGCGCGCTCCAGCTTGAGCGCGGCAAGCTCTTCGCCACCCACCTTCAGATCAGCCTCCAGCTGCGCCACCTTTACTTCCAATTCCTTCTTGGCGGTCTCGGCAGCCGCAGCCGCATCCTTTGCCTCTTGGAGAGACCCGCCAAGTGCCCGTTCGCGCGCGGCAAGCTCCTCCTCATGGCTGTCGAGGTTCACTTTCCGCTGAGCCAGCTCGCCTTCTCGCGCGTACAGCTTCTCGCCGGTGAGCCGCTGTTGCTCTTCAGCTTCGGCCTTCTCGAGGAGGAAGGCCTTCCGCTCTTCAGCAAGCTGCTCCCGCTCCTCCGCCAAGGCCCGGAGAGCTTCCTGGCGAAAACCCCGGAGCTCCTCCGCGCGCTTCTCTATATCCACGCTCGCTTTCACGACGAGCGCTTCCCGGGACTCCAACTTGACTTGACGGGCGCGATAGAGCGCCAGCAGCCTCCGCAGCAGCCGCTCCTCCTCGGGCTCGTCACTGCTGCTTCCCGGCGCGTCAACGATCGACAACCCGGCGGAGGCGAGCACCTCCCCATCCAAAACTTCTCCTTCCACCGGCGCCCTGGAGCTTGACGCCCAGGGGAGCTTGATGAAGATGCCCTCGCCAGCCTTCAGATAGGCGCCGGGCTGGGGCTCCTCGGAGCCTGACGCTGCGGCAGCGGCGGAGGGATCGGCGGTCGGTGCAGCGCCTGACGCTCCTGCAGCCTCAGGGCCGTCAGTGCGATCGCCAGATCCCCCGCCAGCTTCCTCGGCGGCAGCCTTGGCGGCCTCTTCACCGGCAGGCACATCGGCACCAGCTCCGTCTTCGGCGGCCGCGGCATCATCAGTGTTGCCGCGCGCGTCCTCTCCGCCGCCCGCCTCGGTCTCCATCGGATCCGCGGAGGGTGGACCTGACGACCAGAGAAGAATGAGAAGTCAAACAAGCACTCAAGAAGAAAAATCAGCAGAAGAATACAAAGAAAGTTTCGGGCAGGAAGGATTACCTGTGCTGGGATCCGCTGTCATAAGCTCCACCACCAGCGGATCGTTAGCGCTGTCCCTTGCCGGAGACTCCTCCCTTGCCGGAGGCTCCTCCCTTACCAGAGAACGCTCCCTTGCCGGGGAGTCCGCCCTTGGCGGCGTAGTCGAAGCAGACGACGAGTCAGAGGTGATCACCACGCCCTCCTGATGAAGCTGTTCTGCTCCTGCACAAACAAACCAGTGATCAGATGTCAACAAAGGAAAAGAGCAACCACGCGCACCCAGAAGCAGAAAGTAAACCATATGCTTACGCTGGGGGCTGCGCTGGGGGCTGCTCTGCGAAGTGATGGCCAGATCCGGCAAGGTGGTCTCGGGCGCGCCTCCTGTCGTCGCAGTGGGCTCGTCCTCGATGACCACCACCTGAGCCTTGGCCCTCTTCGCCGCCCTCTGGGCCAGAGTCCTGAAAAGGGAGAGTCCAGGGTGGGTCAGATCAGATGCAAGACAGGAATGGCAAGTTGAAGAACTACAAGAACAACAAGGGAATCTTACTCTTCTTCCTCTTCCTCGTCGGAGCTGAGCGCGGAGAGGTCGAAGTTCGGCCCACCTCCGGCGCGACGAGGTGGAGGGGTGGGATCTCTTGGCCGCTTGGCGGGGACTGCGGCGCCAGCCCAAGATGGCCCCACCCCAGTTGCCACTGCGGCGGGAGGCGCACCCGCGGCAACCGTACTTGCCGCGGCGGAGCGCGTCGCGCGGCGCTGCGGCTGTTGACCAGCTTGCCGCCCTGCTGCGTCCCCGATCCTGCGGAGGCGCCTTCTTGGCTGCACTGGGGGCTGCGTTCCGGGCCCTGTTCCCGGCAAGCTCACCGGAGATGGCGGGCCGCTCGCACCCTCGGCGGGCTCACTCAACTCGGCGTCGGGCGCGGCAAGCTCTTCTTCGTCTTCGGGCCACTCCCGCTCAGCAAGACTCATCGCCGATGCCGCGTCCGCTTCCTCCACCGTGAACCCAAATTCACCCGCGGCTGTGGCTGCCGCCGCCTCTTCCGCCCTGGTGGCGATGCGTTCCATCTCTTGATCGGTGGTGTCGCGAGTGAGGAGCTTCTTGTCGTCAGCATTGACCGCTACTTCCACTAGGCTGTCGAAGAACTGCTGCACAACGTCTCCGGCAGGCTCTTGCCAAGTTGGAGCGATCCCGTGCGAATCACACAACGGCATCATGGCGCAGATGCAGTCGCGCGAGGAGTTGTTGCACAGAGGAACGACGCCTGCCGGCAACCTGAACCACTCGGGATGCTGTGGGTCGTGCTTGAATATACCCTTGAGTATCCCGTCCAACTCTATGATGGTGAAATTGAAGTTGAGGCCTGGGCGCAACCTCATGATATCTGCCGGGCCTCCAAATTCCCAGGCGGGTCTCCCCCTCGCCTGCAGAGGGGCGATGCGCCGGCGAAGGAAATCTACGCCGACAGCTCCTACAGTCAGCCCGGCAAGCCTGAGACGCAAGATCCGAGTGGTGGCGATCTTCAGCTTGTCGTCGTCCACGGACAGAGCGCTCCAGTCATTGCCACGCACTGCTGGGGCTTGGCGCAGGGCGGTGAACGGCTGCGGGCTCTCTTCTACAACCCAACACCAATCTGCTCTCCACTCATCCCACTTGCTGTGGAGCTCCCCCTCCAGATAGGTCTCCTTCTTGCCGCCCCGCGAGATCCAGGCGATCCCGCCGGCAAGAGGTTCCCCTCTCTCGACACGAGGCATAAAGAAATGGCGGAAGAGAGCTACGTTGGGGTGGACTCCGACAAAGTTTTCGCATAGATGGGCGAAAACTGCCATGGTCAGAACGGCGTTGGGGGTGAAGTCAAGGAGGTGGAGTCCATAGGTGTTCATGACGTCGCAAAAGAAATCAGAGAATGGCGGGCAGAGCCCGCAGTAGAAGAACACGGCAAAGAAAGGATATCCGCCAACTGGAGCTTCTTGCGAGGCGACGGCGGAGAGTACCTTCGTGCGCGGATGCGCCCGCGTCTCCGTCGACCAGAAGAGATAGTACCACTCCCTCAGCTCCTTCGCGGAGAGCTCGGGGGGGGGGGAGTGGCCCGCTCCTTCCGCAGCGCCTCAAGCCGCTGCGCTTCGGTCGACTTCACAGCTTTCGCGGCTGCGGCCTTCGTGGCTTTCCCCTTCCCGGGCTTCGGAGGCATGGCGGAGGCGGTGGGGGAGATCGACGGTGCTGGTGGTGGCGGCAGCGACGGGGGCGGAGCGCTGCCCTCTTTCAACTCTGCAAGCGGAGGAGGGCGGCGGAGATTTCTGAGATTGCAGCAACGAAGGGCGAAGGTGGGGGAAATGCCCCTGTTTCCCCTGCTTATAAAGAGGGATGGGGCGGACATTTCGGCCTTCCAAATAAACAACCACCCACGATCTCTCCCACGACTCCGCGATTGACGCGTGCCGTTACGGGGGGCGCAGTGGATACGGAGTTAGATTCGGCATAACCCAGGCTCCGCGCGTGCCCGTGCCCTGTTTTGGGCCTGGCCCAACAGCGCTCGGCACCGTGTGTGGCCCAGGCCCGGGGGCTCCTGTCGGTGTACTAGAGTAGGGGTACCCTAGTATCCCGAACTTGTGCACGGGCAGTTGCAGCGCCGCGCGGCAAGGCTTCCCGGACGACCGCCAGAGTCCTCCGTGGGTTCCTTTGAAGCCATTCAAGAACAAAGCATTCAAGATGAAGAGACAAGGCCCCGGCAAGAGGATCTTGCTGGGAAGAGACAAGGCCCCGGCAAGAGGAGCTTGCCGGGAAGGCCAACCACGGCACTTCAAGAAACTTGCCGCGATGCACCGCACGTCCCGGCAAGGTCCGGTGAGCGACAAGCTTCTGGACTCGACAAGACGACGACCCCGACAAGGTACTTGCCGGGGGCCCGCTGCCACTCTGTACCCACGCTCCAGCGCACCCACCCGTGTGTCGCCATGAGGCTTCCTCAGGGGCGCGTGGCGGGAGCCTGTGCAGCCAGGGGTACGCGGTGGCAAGCGGATATGAAGAGAAGGCCATCGTGGCAAACGGTGGCGCTCCTAACGGTCACTTTTTGCACTGTTTAGGCAAGACCTTGTCCCCTGCCGTCAGAGTTAGGTAGGGTGCACTGTGTCCACAGTAGCGGTAGCTGCACCTACCGCATCCTTTTCCTTTTTTACCCTTCTAGTCTACGTTGCCACCTGTCGGTGACCCCTTGAAAGTATAAAAGGAGGCACAAGCGCAACATAGAGGGGGTTCGGCTCATTCGAAACATCAGGAACACTCTCATGCTCGGTCTGGCAGCGTCCATCGCTCCTGAGCAAGAATTCAATACACACAAACAAGCAGCGGTAGGGTTTTACGCATCCGTGCGGCCCGAAGCTGGGTAAAACTGCTCGCGTGTACTGCCTCGATCCGCTCTTTGCGCGGCCTCCGCCCCCCTCCGAACCGAAAGGGGCCCGGTCCCCATAGGTGTTGGTGGATCAGTTTCCCCGACACTGGGTGATTATAAAGGTGCTCTACAGGTGTCTCCGATGGTACTTGTTGAGTTGGCATAGATCGAGATTAGGATTTGTCACTCCGATTGTCGGAGAGGTATCTCTGGGCCCTCTCGGTAATGCACATCACTATAAGCCTTGCAAGCAATGCAACTAATGAGTTAGTTGCGGGATGATGTATTACGGAACGAGTAAAGAGACTTGCCGGTAACGAGATTGAACTAGGTATTGAGATACCGACGATCGAATCTCGAGCAAGTAACATACCGGTGACAAAGGGAACAACATATGTTGTTATGCGGTTTGACCGATAAAGATCTTCGTAGAATATGTAGGAGCCAATATGAACATCCAGGTTCTGCTATTGGTTATTGACCGGATACGTGTCTCGTTCATGTCTACATAGTTCTCAAACCCGTAGGGTCCGCACACTTAACGTTCGGTGACGATTGGTATTATGAGTTTATGTGATTTGATGTACTGAAGGTAGTTCGGAGTCCCAGATGAAATCGGGGACATGACAAGGAGTCTCGAAACGGGAGATGTAAATATCGATATATTGGACAACTATATTCGGACATCGGAAAGGTTCCGAGTGATTCGAGTATTTTTCAGAGTACCGGGGAGTTACGGGAATACGGGGAAGAAGTATTGAGCCTCATGGGCCAAGTGGTGGAAGAGAGGAGGCAGAGCGCGCGGCCTCCCTAGACCAAATCGAATTGGACTAGGGGGCGGTGCCCCTTTCCTCCTTTCCCCCTCTCCTTCCTTCTCCCTTTCCCCCTTCCTTTCCTCCTCCTAGTAGGAGTAGGAAAGGGGAGTCCTACTCCTACTAGGAGGAGGACTCCTCCTCCTGGCGCGCCTAGGAGGGCCAGCCGGCCTCCCCCTTGCTCCTTTATATACGGGGCAGGGGGCACCCTAGAACACATAAGTTGATCATTGATCCCTTAGCCGTGTGCGGTGCCCCCTCCACCATAATCCACCTCGATCATATTGTAGCGGTGCTTAAGCGAAGCCCTGCGTCGGTAGCAACATCATCACCATCATCATGCCGTCGTGCTGACAGAACTCTCCCGTAAAGCTCTGCTGGATCGGAGTTCGTGGGACATCATCGAGCTGAACGTGTGCTGAACTCGGAGGTGCCATGCGTTCGATACTTGGATCGGTCGGATCGTGAATACGTACGACTACATCAACCGCGTTCTCATAACGCTTCCTCTTATGGTCTACGAGGGTACGTGGACAATACTCTTCCCTCTCGTTGCTATGCATCACCATGATCTTGCGTGTGCGTAGGAAAATTTTGAAATTACTACGTTCCCCAACACTCAAGAGCTTCACATTTATCTAACTTTTGTGGGCACTTTGCTTTCGTCTCTATCACAGAGCTCACTAAGGTAGATGAAGCATTTCTGGAGCCTGAGTGGATTCAGGCTATGCAAGAAGAATTACATCAATTCGAGCTCAACAACGTCTGGGAACTGGTCAAACGTCCAGATCCTCGCAAGCACAATATCATCGGCGCAAAGTGGATCTACCACAACAAGAAAGATGAAAATGGCCTTGTGGTGAGGAATAAGGCACGGCTTGTAGCTCAAGGCTACACATAGGTTGAAGGAATTGATTTCGATGAAACTTTTGCACATGTTGCTAGACTTGAAGCTATTCGCATATTACTTGCTTATTCTAACAATCATGATATCATCTTATATCAAATGGATGTGAAAAGTGCATTCCTCAATGGTAAGCTTGAGGAAGAAGTATATGTTGCTCAGTCCCCAGGTTTTGAAGATCCAAAGCATCCTGACAAAGTTTTCAGACTCAATAAGGCCCTCTATGGCCTCAAGCAGGCCCCACGGTACTCATGGTTTGTGTGCCAAATCTTATGATGGTGAATTGTTTGTGTGCCAAATTTATGATGGTGAATTGAACCCAGTATGATACTTTGAAAGAATTCCTCATGAAGAAAGGCTTCAAACCCGGTTCACTTGACCCAACTCTTTTCACTAAATCTTATGATGGTGAATTGTTTGTGTGCCAAATTTATGTTGATGATATCATTTTTGGCTGTACTGACCAACGTTACAGTGATGAATTTGCCTATATGACGAGTGAAGGATATCAAATGTCTATGATGGGAGAATTGAAATTCTTTTTAGGTCTTCAGATTCGTCAACAACGCAATGGCATATTCATATCTCAGGAGAAATACCTCAAGGATGTACTGAGGAAATTTGGCATGCAAGATTGCAAAGGAGTCAAAATCCCAATGCCCACAAATGGCCATCTATGCACTGATGAAAATGGTATTGACTTTGATCAAAAGGTGTACCGCTCCATGATTGGTTCTTTATTGTACCTATGTGCATCTAGGCCAGATATTATGCTTAGTGTTTTCATGTGTGCCCGATTTCAAGCTACACTGAAGGAATCACACCATAAGGCTGTGAAGCATATTCTTCGATATCTAGCTCACACACCAACACTTGGATTATGATACCCCAAGGGCTCGATTTTTGATCTCATTGGATATTCAGACTCTGACTATGCTGGTGATCGTGTGGACCGCAAGTCAACATTTGGCACATGCCATTTCCTCGAACGATCCTTGGTCTGTTGGTCTTCGAAGAAACAGAACTGCGTATCATTGTATACTGCTGAAGCTAAGTACATTGCTGCTGGTTCTAGCTATGCTCAAATGCTATGTTTGAAGCAAAATCTCAAGGACTATGGCGTTAACATGAACAATGTGCCACTCTACTGTGACAATGAGAGTCCCATCAAGATTTCTCATAACCCAGTTCAGCACTCGAAGACAAAGCACATTCAGATTCGTCATCATTTTCTTCGTGATCATGTGTTGAAGGGCGACATCTCTATTGAGCATGTGAAGACTGAAGAACAGCTAGCCGATATCTTCACTAAGCCCTTGGATGAGAAGAGATTTAGCAAGTTGCGGTGTGAGCTAAATATTCTAGAATCTTCGAATGTTCTTTGAAAAGGACACTCATCCTAACACTTATCCAAAATTGATGACTTAGATGTGCAACACATGAAGAAACGTTTTTCTTCAATCAATGAAGAATAACACTCTAAGTGTGAAGAAATTAATGAAGAATTTGATTCTCAGAACCCTACGACAATTGTACGCGGTGTCTGAAATCATCATTCTTATACGGTGGGTCACGCCACCACCAAAAGTTTTTCCTCAGCTTTGAAATTCCTCATTTCTTTTTCAACTTGCATTGTCTTCACTCTTTCCGTCGTTTTTTTTCATTGGCTATATATATATATGAGTTTATGTCCTCTACAACATTCACTTATTGCTATTTCTTCAAGTTGCTTGTTCTGCTAAGTGAATGTGATCGGACCCTTCCCCCTCTATGCTAAACTCAACCCAGTCTATTCACAAATTCTTCATGTGCGTTCTATTTGAAACTCGTTAAAAATCTTCATTGTGTCCTTGTTAGCTGAAGAAATTGCGAACGGAACTTTAAACTTATCTTATCCGAATTTTCGGTCTTTGCCGCTCAAACTGTTACACCTTCCACGATAATACTTATCCTTTTTCACCCACGATAGCACGCGATCGTCACCTCTCAGTACGTGGGTGACACATGTCACATGAATAAGAAGGGTCAGGGGCACGTTCGTCCTATTTCCTCGGGCGAGCAATTTTTTCACTTCGGCTATAAATACCCCTCTCCCTTCCTCACTTCATTTTTACTCCGCTCGACCTCACTCCCTTGCTCGAGCTCTCAAACCCTAGTGCCGCCGCTACTTCCATCGTCGCCGGTGAGGAAGAGCTTCACTGCCTCGACCTCGTCGCCTCCGTACTCACGCCGGACGCGGATTTCTTCACTCCGCCGCCACCGTAGCTGTCTTCCTCAGCCAAGTTAGGGCGTGGAAGATTTGAACCGACGAGCTTCAAATGTACACTTCCCAGTTCGTCGTGTTCTTCGCCCAGGGTAATTAAAAGTTACTTTTACTACCCTTATTGATTCGGATGTTTTCTTCAAATCCTCAAAAGGTGTTTATTCTTCAAATCCTCACACACTGGACACCTCACATATCATCTATTCTTGATCTGTTTCTCTAAGCAACATTTTTCTTCAATATTCCTCAATTGTGTGGATTTTCTAATCTATACAACTCTGGAACCTAAGTCAAAGAACGCTTAGTGAAATTCCTCAAGATTCATCCGGTCAAATTCCTCAAACTTGTTCTTATTGCAAAAACTTCTGAGAACGCATATGACCTCTCCAAATTCCTCGCAACTATACTCTATTCACATGTACACATGTCCGCTGCTGAATCACTAGGTTCTCATCAACTTAACTCATTTGCAGCGTTCCTCGAAGAAAAGTTGCATACCTCTTCAGAGAACTCAATCGTTCAAAACCCTCAGCTGAAGAAAATGGCAGATGGCAAGAAACCTCAGAAGGGAGGAAATAAGCTGGAAGTCAACACAGTTTTTGAGATACCTTATGACATTTACAAGGATTATTGCACTCCTGATGAGGCCACCCAGGGAAAGGAAACTAAGAATGAGTGCAAAGTGCGCATCCAAAGGATAGAGAGGGGATGGGCACGGGAATGGAGGGAATACAGATATGTTACTCCCAAGTATATGAAGAAATTCACTCTCAATCCTCCATGCCCAAGACCTCCATTGGCACCTGGCCAAGAAGCTGATCCCACCAGCCTCAAGCGTGGTGAGGACTATCCTGATGAATGGGCCAAGCATCAGGCCATGCTAGCCAAAGTAGCTAAGGAAGCAGTGATGAAATTCAATGAAGACTCTGCTGCTGCAGCTGCCACTGCTGAGGCCTCTGCAAGCAAGCCAAAGAAGGCCATGCCAAAGAAGTCTGCTCATAAGCCAAGTGCTTCAACCCCAATGCCCTCACGGCCAAGTTCCTCAGTAATGCCCTCACGGGCAGATTCTTTAAAGCCCCCACGGCCAATTCCTCAAGCCGCACCAGCTCCTCCAAAGTCCTCAGCTCCTTCATCAAAATCCTCAGCACCTGTGCATCTCGCCACGTGCCAAAGGACAATAGGCATCTCTATTGCCTCAGGAGCTTCTGCTAGTTCTTCAGCTGCACCAAATTCATCAACTGGCCCCTCTCTGCTGAAGACTGATGACCCACAAGTATAGGGGATCTATCATAGTCCTTTCGATAAGTAAGAGTGTCGAACCCAATGAGGAGTGATAACCCACAAGTATAGGGGATCGCAACAATTTTCGAGGGTAGAGTATTCAACCCAAATTTATTGATTCGACACAAGGGGAGCCAAAGAATATTCTCAAGTATTAGCAGTTGAGTTGTCAATTCAACCACACCTGGAAACTTAATATCTGCAGCAAAGTATTTAGTAGCAAAGTAATATGATAGTAGTGGTAACGGTAGTAAAAGGTAATGGTAGCAAAAGTAATATTTTTGGTATTTTGTAGTGATGATAGTAATAGCAACGGAAAAGTAAATAAGCGAAGAACAATATACGGAAAGCTCGTAGGCAATGGATCGGTGATGGAGAATTATGCCGGATGCGGTTCATCATGTAACAGTCATAACCTAGGGTGACACAGAACTAGCTCCAATTCATCAATGTAATGTAGGCATGTATTCCGAATATAGTCATACGTGCTTATGGAAAAGAGCTTGCATGACATCTTTTGTCCTACCCTCACGTGGCAGCAAGGTCCTAATGGAAACTAAGGGATATTAAGGCCTCATTTTAATAGAGTACCGGAACAAAGCATTAGCACATAGTGAATACATGAACTCCTCAAACTATGGTCATCACCGGTAAGTATCCCGATTATTGTCACTTCGGGGTTAACGGATCATAACACATAATAGGTGACTACAGACTTGCAAGATAGGATCAAGAACTCTCATATATTGATGAAAACATAATAGGTTCAGATCTGAAATCATGGCACTCGGGCCCTAGTGACAAGCATTAAGCATAGCAAAGTCATAGCAACATCAATCTCAGAACATAGTGGATACTAGGGATCAAACCCTAACAAAACTAACTCGATTACATGATAGATCTCATCCAACCCATCACCGTCCAGCAAGCCTACGATGGAATTACTCACGCACGGCGGTGAGCATCATGAAATTGGTGATGGAGGATGGTTGATGATGACGATGGCGACGGATTCCCCTCTCCGGAGCCCCGAACGGACTCCAGATCAGCCCTCCCGAGAGGTTTTAGGGCTTGGCGGCGGCTCCATATCATAAAACGCGATGAATTCTTCTCTCTATTTTTTTCTCTCCCCGAAAGAAAATATATAGAGTTGGAGTTGAGGTCGGAGGAGCTCCAGGGGGCCCACAAGGTAGGGGGCGCGCCCCCCACCCTCGTGGACAGGTGGTGGGCCCCCTGGTCTTCATCTTTTGCAAGGATTTTTTATTATTTTCGAATAGATGCTCCGTGAAGTTTCAGGTCATTCCGAGAACTTTGGTTTCTGCACATAAATAACACCATAGCAATTCTGCTGAAAACGGCGTCAGTCCGGGTTAGTTCCATTCAAATCATGCAAGTTAGAGTCCAAAACAAGGGCAAAAGTGTTTGGGAAAGTAGATACGATGGAGACATATCAACTCCCCCAAGCTTAAACCTTTGCTTGTCCTCAAGCAATTCAGTTGACAAACTGAAAGTGATAAAGAAAAACTTTTACAAACTCTGTTTGCTCTTGTTGTTGTAAATATGTAAATCCAACATTCATGTTTTCAGCAAAGATGATGAACTAACCACATTCACAATAACGCATAGGTGTCATGTTTACTCATATCAATGGCATAATCAACTAGCGAGCAATAATAATAAATATCGGATGACAACACTTCCTCAAAACAATCATAATATGATATAACAAGATGGTATCTCGCTAGCCCTTTCTGAGACCGCAAAACATAAATGCAGAGCACCTTTAAAGATCCAGGACTGACTAGACATTGTAATTCATGGTAAAAGAGATCCAATCAAGTAATACTCAATGTAAACTAACAGTAACGAATGCAAATGATAGCGGTGCTATCCAACTGGTGCTTTTTAATAAGAAGATGATGACTCAACATGAAAGTAAATAGATATGCCCTTCGCAGAGGGAAGTGGGGATTTGTAGAGGTGCCAGAGCTCGGTGTAAGAATTTTCATAAAGATCAAACAGGACAGTTGGAGAATTACGTGAAGATGAAAATTCAAACCTCCTCACAAAGGAACTAGTGAGATAGTGGTACTGACGACATTTTTCTTCCTCGAAGCTCACAAGATCAACATTACGCAAATATGCGTTGAATTCTTCCTTAATTCCCGCTCAATCCATAAAGTTTTCCGAAGGCCCATTCACAAGGACGCACTGGAGCGTTTCTTGGTGGCTCATCATCAGCATCACGCATTGCAAGCCTGGGCTCTTGTTTCCTTGAAGAGCCCCCTTGGTACATTTTCCTAAACATATTTCTTCCTCTGAGAAATTTCTGAAATTTTTAGTAACTTCAAAATAAAAACGAACCAAACTGAATAAAATTGATAGCCACTACTCCTACAAGTGCCTAGAGCCTATTTCATGCATCAAAACTACTTTTGACCATATAAATTTGACATGCAAGCTCAAGAACAGGGTCACCTAACCAGCACAAATTTGCAATGAATAAAGCACTAGAACAAAAACTAATTGGACCAATGGAGGAGTCACATACCAAGGAATAATCTCCCCAAGCAGTTTTGTGAGAGGTGCTTTGAGCAAGGAGATCGAAAATGGCAGCAAAATGAGCTTGGACTCGGGTTTGAGCTGGATATTCATGTTTGTGGAAGGAATAAGGAGTGTGTGGGTGCAGGAATAAGTGGAGTAGGGCCACCATGGGCCCAGAAGGCAGGGAGGCACACCCACGGGGTAGGGCGCGCCACTGACCCTCGTGGCCAGGTGGCAGCTCCTCCTGATGTGTTCTCAGTGCCAAATATTCTCAAATATTTCAGAAAAATCATATTTAAATTTCAGGGCATTTGGAGAACTTTTATTTCCGGGGTATTTTTATATTGCACGGATAAATCAGATAACAGACAGAAAAATGCCATTTTTATTTTATTTAATATAAATAACAGAAAGTAAGAGGAGGGTATAGAAGGTTGTGCCTTCTAGTTTCATCCATCTCATGCTCATCAAAAGGAATCCACTAACAAGGTTGATCAAGTCTTGTTAACAAACTCATTCCGAATAACATGGAACCGGAGAAATTTCGAATAACACTATGTTACCTCAACGGGGATATGCACATCCCCAATAATAAGAATATCATATTTCTTTTTGACAGTAGGTAGAGGAAATTCAAAACCTCCAATAATAATCGATGGAATTTTTCCAATAGAGTTGATACTATGAACTTGAGGTTGTTTCCTCGGAAAGTGTGACGTATGCTCATTACCATTAACATAAAAAGTGACATTGCCTTTAGTGCAATCAATAACAGCCCCTGCAGTATTCAAAAAGGGTCTTCCAAGAATAATAGACATACTATCATCCTCGGGAATATCAAGAATAACAAAGTCCGTTAAAATAGTAACGTTTGCAACTACAACATGCACATCCTCACAAATACCAACAGGTATAGCAATTGATTTATCAGCCATTTGCAAAGATATTTCAGTAGGTGTCAACTTATTCAAATCAAGTCTATGATATAAAGAGAGAGGCATAACACTAACACCGACTCCAAGATCACATAAAGCAGTTTTAACATAGTTTCTTTTAATGGAGCATGGTATAGTTGGTACACTGGGATCTCCAAGTTTCTTCGGTATTCCACCCTTAAAAGTATAATTAACAAGCATGGTGGAAATTTCAGCTTCCGGTATCTTTCTTTTATTTGTAACAATATCTTTCATATACTTAGCATAAGGATTCACTTTGAGCATATCAGTTAATCGCATACGCAAAAAGATAGGTCTAATCATTTCAGCAAAGTGCTCAAAATCCTCATCATCCTTTTTCTTGGATGGTTTGGGAGGAAAAGGCATGGGTTTCTGAACCCAAGGCTCTCTTTCCTTACCGTGTTTCCTAGCAACAAAGTCTTTCTTATCATAACGTTGATTCTTTGATTGTGGGTTATCAAGATCAACATCAGGTTCAATTTCTATATCAATATCATTACTAGGTTGAGCATCATCATTAACATTATCACTAGATTTAGGTTCATTACCAGATTGTGTTTCAGCATTAGAGATAGAAATATCATTTGGATTCTCAGGTGTTTCAATAATAGGTTCACTAGAAGCATGCAAAGTCCTATCATTTTTCTTTTTCTTCCTATGAGAAGGACTAGGTGCATCCACATTATTTCTCTGAGAATCTTGCTCAATTCTCTTAGGGTGGCCTTTAGGATACAAAGGTTCTTGAGTCATTCTACCACCTCTAGTCATAACTCTAACAGCGTTATCATTATTCTTACTATTCAATTCATTGAG
This sequence comes from Triticum dicoccoides, assembly GCF_002162155.2. Lineage (NCBI taxonomy): Eukaryota > Viridiplantae > Streptophyta > Magnoliopsida > Poales > Poaceae > Triticum > Triticum dicoccoides. Next base: position 636,937,690 of record NC_041384.1, on the reverse strand, counting down.
CAAATCATTTTGAGCTTTAAGTACTTGTTCTACTTGAGTGGTAACCATAGAAGGATGTTTACTAATAAGTTTAAGGTCACCTTTGACATTAGCCATATAATTACCCCAAGTGTTCAAGCATATCTGGATTCTATTTCAATTGTCTACCAAAATAAGCATGGAAGTCTTCTTGCTTAACCATAAATTTATCAAACTCATCTAAGCATGGGCTAGCAAACTTAGTAAATGGGATTTCATCTTTATCATATCTATAGAGAGAATTTACCTTTACTACCGGTGTCGGGTTATCAAGACCATGTACTTCTTCAATAGGTAATGGATTAAGATCATATGTTTCTTCAACAGGCGGTAAATTAAGACCGTGTATTTCTTCAATAGGAGGTAAATTCTTAACATCTTCAGCTTTAATACCTTTTTCTTTCATAGATTTCTTTGCCTCTTGCATATCTTCAGGACTGAGAAATAGAATACCCCTCTTCTTCGGAGTTGGTTTAGGAATAGGCTCAGGAGCTGGCTCAGGAAGTGTCCAATTATTTTCATTTGTCAACATATTATTCAATAGAATTTCAGCTTCATCCAGCGTTCTTTCCCTAAAAACAGAACCAGCACAACTATCCAGGTAATCTTTGGAGGCATCGGTTAGTCCATTATAAAAGATATCAAGTATTTCATTTGTCTTAAGAGGATGATCAGGCAAAGCATTAAGTAATTGAGAAGCCTCCCCCAAGCTTGTGGGAGACTCTCTTCTTCAATTTACACAAAATTATATATATATATCCCTTAAAGCAGCTTGTTTCTTATGAGTAGGGAAATATTTAGCAGAGAAGTAATAAATCATATCCTGGGGACTACGCACACAACCAGGATCAAGAGAATTAAACCATATCTTAGCATCACCCTTTAATGAGAACGGAAATACTTTAAGGATATAAAAGTAACGAGTTCTCTCATCATTAGTGAACAGGGTGACTATATCATTTAATTTAGTAAGATGTGCCACAACAGTTTCAGATTCATAGCCATGAAAAGGATCAGATTCAACCAAAGTAATTATATCAGGGTCAACAGAGAATTCATAATCCTTATCAGTAACAAAGATAGGTGAAGTAGCAAAAGCAGGGTCAGGTTCATCCTAGCATTTAGAGATTGCTTATTCCATTTAGCTAATAACCTCTTAAGTTCATAACTATCTTTGCAAGCTAAAATAGCTAAAGAAGCTTCTTTATCAAAAACATAACCCTTAGGAATAACGGGAAAGTCTTCATCATCACTTTCATCAATATTATCAGATTCAATATTTTCATTCTCTCTAACCCTAGCAAGTTGTTCATCAAGAAATTCACCAAGTGGCACAGTAGTATCAAGCATAGAAGTAGTTTCATCATAAGTATCATGCATAGCAGAAGTGGCATCATCAATAACATGTGACATATTAGAACGAATAGCAGAAGCAGGTTTAGGTGTCGCAAGCTTACTCAAAACAGAAGGTGAATCAAGTGCGGAGCTAGATGGCAGTTCCTTACCTCCCCTCGTAGTTGAGGGATAAATCTTGGTTTTTGGATCTGTCAAGTTCTTCATAATGATAAGCAGATATAAATCCCAAGTGACTCAAAGGATAGAGCTATGCTCCCCGGCAACAGCGCCAGAAAATAGTCTTGATAACCCACAAGTATAGGGGAACGCAACAGTTTTCAAGGGTAGAGTATTCAACCCAAATTTATTGATTCGACACAAGGGGAGCCAAAGAATATTCTCAAGTATTAGCAGCTGAGTTGTCAATTCAACCACACCTGGAAACTTAATATCTGCAGCAAAGTATTTAGTAGCAAAGTAATATGATAGTAGTGGTAACGGTAGTAAAAGGTAACGGTAGCAAAATTAATATTTTTGGTATTTTGTAGTGATGATAGTAATAGCAACGGAAAACTAAATAAGCAAAGAACAATATATGGAAAGCTCGTAGGCAATGGATCGGTGATGGAGAATTATGCCGGATGCGGTTCATCATGTAACAGTCATAACCTAGGGTGACACAGAACCAGCTCCAATTCATCAATGTAATGTAGGCATGTGTTCCGAATATAGTCATACGTGCTTATGGAAAAGAACTTGCATGCCATCTTTTGTCCTACCCTCCCGTGGCAGTGGGGTCCTAATGGAAACTATGGGATATTAAGGCCTCCTTTTAATAGAGTACCAGAACAAAGCATTAGCACATAGTGAATACATGAACTCCTCAAACTATGGTCATCACCAGTAAGTATCCCAATTATTGTCACTTCGGGGTTAACGGATCATAACACATACTAGGTGACTATAGACTTGCAAGATAGGATCAAGAACTCTCATATATTGACGAAAACATAATAGGTTCAGATCTGAAATCATGGCACTCGGGCCCTAGTGACAAGCATTAAGCATAGCAAAGTCATAGCAACATCAATCTCACAACATAGTGGATACCAGGGATCAAACCCTAACAAAACTAACTCGATTACATGATAGATCTCATCCAACCCATCACCGTCCAGCAAGCCTACGATGGAATTACACACGCACGGTGGTGAGAATTACGAGATTGGTGATGGAGGATGGTTGATGATGACGATGGCGACGGATTCCCCTCTCCGGAGCCCTGAACGGACTCCAAATCAGCCCTCCCGAGAGGTTTTAGGGCTTGGCGGCGGCTCCGTATCGTAAAACGCGATGAATTCTTCTCTCTGTTTTTTTTCTACCTGAAAGCAAATATATAGAGTTGGAGTTGAGTGTTGGAAATATGCCCTAGAGGCAATAATAAATTAGTTATTATTATTATATTTCATTGTTCATGATAATTGTTTATTATCCATGCTAGAATTGTATTGATAGGAAACTCAGATACATGTGTGGATACATAGACAACACCATGTCCCTAGTAAGCCTCTAGTTGACTAGCTCGTTGATCAATAGATGGTTACGGTTTCCTGACCATGGACATTGGATGTCGTTGATAACGGGATCACATCATTAGTAGAATGATGTGATGGACAAGACCCAATCCTAAGCCTAGCACAAGATCGTGTAGTTCGTTTGCTAAAGCTTTTCTAATGTCAAGTATCATTTCCTTAGACCATGAGATTGTGCAACTCCCGGGTACCGTAGGAGTGCTTTGGGTATGCCAAACGTCACAACGTAACTGGGTGGCTATAAAGGTACACTACAGGTATCTCCGAAAGTGTCTGTTGGGTTGGCACGAATCGAGACTGGGATTTGTCACTCCGTGTAATGGAGAGGTATCTCTGGGCCCACTCGGTAGGACGTCATCATAATGTGCACAATGTGATCAAGGAGTTGATCACGGGATGATGTGTTACGGAACGAGTAAAGAGACTTGCCGATAACGAGATTGAACAAGGTATCGGGATACCGACGATCGAATCTCGGGCAAGTATCGTACCGCTAGACAAAGGGAATTGAATACAGGATTGATTGAATCCTCGACATCGTGGTTCATCCGATGAGATCATTGTGGAACATGTGGGAGCCAACATGGGTATCCAGATCCCGCTGTTGGTTATTAACCGGAGAGTGGTCTCGGTCATGTCTGCATGTCTCCCGAACCCGTAGGGTCTACACACTTAAGGTTCGATGACGCTAGGGTTATAGGGAAAGTATGTACGCGGTTACTGAATGTTGTTCGGAGTCCCGGATGAGATCCCGGACGTCACGAGGAGTTCCGGAATGGTCCGGAGGTAAAGATTGATATATAGGAAGTATGGTTTTGGCCACCGGAAGTGTTCCAGGCATCACCGGTAGTGTACCGGGACCACCGGAGGGGTCCGGGGGTCCACCAGGTGGGGCCACCAGCCCCGGAGGCATACATGGGCCAATAGTGGGAAGGGACCAGCCCCTAGGTTGTTGGGGAACGTAGTAATTTCAAAAAAATTCCTACGCACACGCAAGATCATGGTGATGCATAGCAACGAGAGGGGAGAGTGTGATCTATGTACCCTTGTAGATCGACAACGGAAGCGTTTGGTTGATGTAGTCATACGTCTCCACGGCCCGACCGATCAAGCACCGAAACTACGGCACCTCCGAGTTCTAGCACACGTTCAGCTCGATGACGATCCCCGGACTCCGATCCAGCAAAGTGTCGGGGAAGAGTTCCGTCAGCACGACGGCGTGGTGACGATCTTGATGCACTACCGTCGCAGGGCTTCGCCTAAGCACCGCTACAATATTATCGAGGACTATGGTGGAAGGGGGCACCGCACACGGCTAAGAATATGATCACGTGGATCAACTTGTGTGTCAAGGGGTGCCCCCTGCCCCCGTATATAAAGGATCAAGGGGAGGAGGCCGGCCGGCCCTCTATGGCGCGCCAAGGAGGAGTTCTCCTCCTAGTAGGAGTAGGACTCCTACTAGGAGGGGGAAAGAAGTGGGGAGGGAGAGGGAAAGGGGGGCGCCGCCCCCCTCTCCTAGTCCAATTCGGACCAGGGGGGAGGAGGCGCGCGGCCCACCTTTGGTTGCTCCTCTCTCTCTCCACTAAGGCCCATATGGCCCATTACTTCTCCCGGGGGGGGTTCCGGTAACCCTTCGGCTCTTCGGTTTTCTCCGAAATCACCCGGAACACTTCCGGTGTCCGAATATAGCCGTCCAATATATCAATCTTTATGTCTCGACCATTTCGAGACTCCTCGTTATGTCCGTGATCACATCCGGGACTCCGAACTAACTTCAGTACATCAAAACTCATAAACTCATAATATAACTGTCATCGAAACCTTAAGCGTGCGGACCCTATGGGTTCGAGAACAATATAGACATGACCGAGACACGTCTCCGGTCAATAACCAATAGCGGAACCTGGATGCTCATATTGTCTCCTACATATTCTACGAAGATCTTTATCGGTCAGACCGCATAACAACATACGTTGTTCCCTTTGTCATCGGTATGTTACTTGCCCGAGATTCGATCGTCGGTATCTCAATACCTAGTTCAATCTCGTTACCGGCAAGTCTCTTTACTCGTTCGGTAATACATCATCTCGCAACTAACTCATTAATTGCAATGCTTGCAAGGCTTATGTGATGTGCATTACCGAGAGGGCCCAGAGATACCTCTCCGACAATCGGAGTGACAAATCCTAATCTCGAAATACGCCAACCCAACATGTACATTTGGAGACACCTGTAGAGCACCTTTATAATCACCCATTTACGTTGTGACGTTTGGTAGCACACAAAGTGTTCCTCCGGCAAACAGGAGTTGCATAATCTCATAGTCATAGGAACATGTATAAGTCATGAAGAAAGCAATAGCAACATACTAAACGATCGGGTGCTAAGCTAATGGAATGGGTCATGTCAATCACATCATTCTCCTAATGATGTGATCCCGTTAATCAAATAACAACTCTTTTGTTTATGGTTAGGAAACATAACCATCTTCGATTAACGAGCTAGCCAAGTAGAGGCATACTAGTGACACTCTGTTTGTCTATGTTTCACACATGTATTATGTTTCCGGTTAATACAATTCTAGCATGAATAATAAACATTTATCATGATATGAGGAAATAAATAATAACTTTATTATTGCCTCTAGGGCATATTTCCTTCAGTCTCCCACTTGCACTAGAGTCAATAATCTAGATCACATCGCCATGTGATTTAACATCAATAGTTCACATCTTTATGTGATTGGTTCACATCTCCATGTGACTAACACCCTGAGGGTTTACTAGATTCAATAATCTAGTTCACATCGCTATGTGATTAAGACCCAAAAAGTGATCATGTTTTGCTTGTGAGAGAAGTTTAGTCAATGGGTCTGCCACATTCAGATCCGTATGTATTTTGCAAATTTCTATGTCAACAATGCTCTGCATAGAGCTCTCTAGCTAATTGCTCCCACTTTCAATATGTATCCAGATTGAGACTTAGAGTCATCTGGATTAGTGTCAAAACTTGCATCGACGTAACCCTTTACGACGAACTTTTTTTGTCACCTCCATAATCGATAAACATATCCTTATTCCACTAAGGATAATTTTGACCGCTGTCCAGTGATCTACTCCTAGATCACTATTGTACTACCTTGCCAAAATCAGTGTAGGGTATACAATAGATCTGGTACATAGCATGGCATACTTTATAGAACCTATGGCTGAGGCATAGGGAATGACTTTCATTCTCTTTCTATCTTCTGTCGTGGTCGGGTTTTGAGTCTTACTCAATTTCACACCTTGTAACACAGACAAGAACTCTTCTTTGACTGTTCTATTTTGAACTACTTCAAAATCTTGTCAAGGTATGTACTCATTGAAAAAAAACTTATCAAGCGTCTTGATCTATCTCTATAGATCTTGATGTTCAATATGTTAGCAGCTTCACCGAGGTCTTTCTTTGGAAAATTCCTTTCAAACACTCCTTTATGCATTGCAGAATAATTCTACATTATTTTCGATCAACAATATGTCATTCACATATACTTATCAGAAATGTTGTAGTGCTCCCACTCACTTTCTTGTAAATACAGGCTTCATCGCAAGTCTGTATAAAACCAAATGCTTTGATCACACTATCAAAGCGTTTATTCCAACTACGAGAGGCTTGCACCAGTCCATAAATGGATCGCTGGAGCTTGCACACTTTGTTAGCTCCCTTTGGATCGACAAAACCTTCTGGTTGCATCATATACAACTCTTCTTCCAGAAATCCATTCAGGAATGCAGTTTTGACATCCATCTGCCAAATTTCATAATCGTAAAATGCGGCAATTGCTAACATGATTCGGACAGACTTAAGCATCGCTACGGGTGAGAAGGTCTCATCGTAGTCAATTCCTTGAACTTGTCGAAAACTTTTGCGACAATTCTAGCTTTGTAGATAGTAACACTACTATCAGTGTCCGTCTTCCTCTTGAAGATCCATTTATTATCAATGGCTTGCCGATCATCGGGCAAGTCAACCAAAGTCCATACTTTGTTCTCATACATGGATCCCATCTCAGATTTCATGGCCTCAAGCCATTTTGCGGAATCTGGGCTCACCATCGCTTCTTCATAGTTCGTAGGTTCGTCATGGTCAAGTAGCATGACCTCCAGAACAGGATTACCGTACCACTCTGGTGCGGATCTCACTCTGGTTTACCTACGAGATTCAGTAGTAACTTGATCTGAAGTTACATGATCATCATCATTAGCTTCCTCACTAATTGGTGTAGTAGTCACAGGAACAGATTTCTGTGATGAACTACTTTCCAATAAGGGAGAAGGTACAATTACCTTATCAAGTTCTACTTTCCTCCCACTCACTTCTTTCGAGAGAACCTCCTTCTCTAGAAATGATCCATTCTTAGCAACGAATGTCTTGCCTTTGGATCTGTGATAGAAGGTGTACCCAACAGTAACTTTTTGGGTATCCTATGAAGACACACTTTTCCGATTTGGGTTTGAGCTTATCAGGATGAAACTTTTTCACATAAGCATTGCAACCCCAAACTTTAAGAAACGACAACTTTGGTTTCTTGCCAAACCACAGTTCATATGGTGTCATCTCAACAGATTTAGATGGTGCCCTTTTAACATGAATGCAATTGTCTCTAATGCATAACCCCAAAACGATAGTGGTAGATCGGTAAGAGACATCATAGATTGCACTATATCCAATAAAGTACGGTTATGACGTTCGGACACACCATTATGCTGTGGTGTTCCATGTGGCATGAGTTTGTGAAACTATTCCACATTGTTTTAATTGAAGACCAAACTCGTAACTCAAATATTTGTCTCCGCGATCAGATCGTAGAAACTTTATTTTCTTGTCACGATGTTTTTCCACTTCACTCTGAAATTCCTTGAACTTTTCAAATGTTTCAGACTTATGTTTCATCAAGTAGATATACCCATATCTTCTCAAATCATCTGTGAAGTTTAGAAAATAACGATACTTGCCGTGAGCCTTAACACTCATCGGACCGCATACATCAGTATGTATTATTTCCAATAAGTCAGTTGCTCGCTCCGGAGAACGGAGTCTTAGTCATCTTGCCCATGAGGCATGGTTCGCAAGCATCAAGTGATTCATAATCAAGTGATTCCAAAATCCCATCAGCATGGAGTTTCTTCATGCGCTTTACACCAATATGACCTAAACGGCAGTGCCACAAATAAGTTGCACTATCATTATTAACTTTGCATCTTTTGGTTTCAAATTTATGATTATGTGTATCACTACGATCGAGATCCAACGAACTATTTTCATTGGGTGTGTAACCATATAAGGTTTTATTCATGTAAACAGAACAACAATTTATTCTCTTACTTAAATGAATAACGGTATTACAATAAACATGATCAAATCATATTCATGCTCAACGCAAACACCAAATAACAATTATTCAGGTTCAACACTAATCCCGAAAGTATAGGGAGTGTGCGATGATGATCATATCAATCTTGGAACCACTTCCAACATACATCGTCACTTCACCCTTAACTAGTCTCTGTTTATTCTGCAACTCCCGTTTCGAGTTATTAATCTTAGTAACTGAACTAGTATCAAATACTGAGGGGTTGTTATAAACACTAGTAAAGTACACATCAATAACATGTATATCAAATATACTTATGTTCACTTTGCCATCCTTCTTATCCGCCAATCACTTGGGGTAGTTCCGCTTCCAGTGACCAGTCCCTTTGCAGTAGAAGCACTTAGTCTCAGGCTTAGGACCAGACTTGGGCTTCTTCACTTGAGCAGCAACTTGCTTGTTGTTCTTCTTGAAGTTCCCCTTCTTCCCTCTGCCCTTTTCTTGAAACTAGTGGTCTTGTCTACCATCAACACTTGATGTTTTTCTCGATTTCTACCTTCGTCAATTTTTGCATTACGAAGAGCTTGGGAATCGTTTCCGTTATCCCTTGCATATCATAGTTCATCACGAAGTTCTACTAACTTGGTGATGGTGACTAGAGAATTCTGTCAATCACTATCTTATCTAGAAGATTAACTCCCACTTGATTCAAGCGATTGTAGTACTCAGACAATCTGGGCACATGCTCACTAGTTGAGCGATTCTCCTCCATCTTTTAGCTATAGAACTTGTTGGAGACTTCATATCTCTCAACTCGGGTATTTGCTTGAAATATTAACTTCAACTCCTGGAACATCTCATATGCTCCATGACGTTCAAAACGTCTTTGAAGTCCCGATTCTAAGCCATTAAGCATGGTGCAATAAACTATCAAGTAGTCATCATATTGAGCTAGCCAAACGTTCATAACGTCTGCATCTGCTCCTGCAATAGGTCCATCACCTAGCGGTGCATCAAGGACATAATTCTTCTGTGCAGCAATGAGGATAAACCTCAGATCACGGATCCAATCCGCATCATTGCTACTAACATCTTTCAACACAATTTTCTCTAGGAACATATCAAAATAAACACAGGGAAGCAACAACGTGAGCTATTGATCTACAACATAATTTGCAAAAAACTACTAGGACTAAGTTCATGATAAATTTAAGTTCAATTAATCATATTACTTAAGAACTCCCACTTAGATAGACATCCCTCTAATCCTCTAAGTGATCACGTGATCCAAATCAACTAAACCATGTCCGATCATCACGTGAGATGGAGTAGTTTCAATGGTGAACATCACTATGTTGATCATATCTACTATATGATTCATGCTTGACCTTTCGGTCTCCGTGTTCCGAGGCCATATCTGTATATGCTTAGCTCGTCAAGTATAACCTGAGTATTCCGCGTGTGCAACTGTTTTGCACCCGTTGTATTTGAACGTAGAGCCTATCACACCCGATCATCACGTGGTGTCTCAGCACGAAGAACTTTCGCAACGGTGCATACTCAGGGAGAACACTTCTTGATAATTAGTGAGAGATCATCTTAAAATGCTACCGTCAATCAAAGCAAGATAAGATGCATAAAAGATAAACATCACATGCAATCAATATAAGTGATATGATATGGCCATCATCATCTTGTGCTTGTGATCTCCATCTTCGAAGCACCATCATGATCACCATCGTCACCGGCGCGACACCTTGATCTCCATCGTAGCATCGTTGTCGTCTCGCCAATCTTATGCTTCCACGACTATTGCTACCGCTTAGTGATAAAGTAAAGCATTACAGCGCGATTGCATTGCATACAATAAAGCGACAACCATATGGCTCCTGCCAGTTGCCGATAACTCGGTTACAAAACATGATCATCTCATACAATAAAATTTAGCATCATGTCTTGACCATATCACATCACAACATGCCCTGCAAAAACAAGTTAGACGTCCTCTACTTTGTTGTTGCAAGTTTTACGTGGCTGCTACAGGCTTAAGCAAGAACCAATCTTACCTACGCATCAAAACCACAACGATAGTTTGTCAAGTTGGTGCTGTTTTAACCTTCGCAAGGACCGGGCGTAGCCACACTCGGTACAACTAAAGTTGGAGAAACTGTCACCCGCAAGCCACCTATGTGCAAAGCACGTCGGGAGAACCGGTCTCGCGTAAGCGTACGCGTAATGTCGGTCTGGGCCGCTTTTCCCAACAATACCGCCGAACCAAAGTATGACATGCTGGTAAGCAGTATGACTTATATCGCCCACAACTCACTTGTGTTCTACTCGTGCAAATAACATCAACATATAAAACCTAGGCTCGGATGCCACTGTTGGGGAACATAGTAATTTCAAAAAAATTCCTACGCACACGCAAGATCATGGTGATGCATAGCAACGAGAGGGGAGAGTGTGATCTACGTACCCTTGTAGATCGACAATGGAAGCGTTTGGTTGATATAGTCGTACGTCTCCATGGCCCGACCGATCAAGCACCAAAACTACGGCACCTCCGAGTTCTAGCACACGTTCAGCTCGATGACGATCCCCGGACTCCGATCCAGCAAAGTGTCGGGGAAGAGTTCCATCAGCATGACGGCGTGGTGACGATCTTGATGCACTACCGAAGCAGGGCTTCGCCTAAGCACCGCTACAGTATTATCGAGGACTATGGTGGAAGGGGGCACCGCACACGGCTAAGAATATGATCACGTGGATCAACTTGTGTGTCAAGGGGTGCCCCCTGCCCCCGTATATAAAGGATCAAGGGGAGGAGGCCGGCCGGCCCTCTATGGCGCGCCAAGGAGGAGTTCTCCTCCTAGTAGGAGTAGGACTCCTACTAGGAGGGGGAAAGAAGTGGGGAGGGAGAGGGAAAGGGGGGCGCCCCCCCCCCCTCTCCTAGTCCAATTCGGACCAGGAGGAGGAGGCGCGCGGCCCACCTTTGGCTGCTCCTATCTCTCTCCACTAAGGCCCATATGGCCCATTACTTCTCCCGGGGGGGTTCCGGTAACCCTCCGGCTCTCCGGGTTTCTCCGAAATCACCCGGAACACTTCCAAGTGTCCCAATATAGCCGTCCAATATATCAATCTTTATGCCTCGACCATTTTGAGACTCCTCATTATGTCCGTGATCACATCCGGGACTCCGAACTAACTTCGGTACATCAAAACTCATAAACTCATAATATAACTGTCATCGAAACCTTAAGCATGCGGACCCTACGGGTTCGAGAACAATGTAGACATGACCGAGACACGTCTCCGGTCAATAACCAATAGCGGAACTTGGATGCTCATATTGGCTCCTACATATTCTACGAAGATATTTATCGGTCAGACCGCATAACAACATACGTTGTTCCCTTTGTCATTGGTATGTTACTTGCCCGAGATTCGATCGTCGGTATCTCAATACCTAGTTCAATCTCGTTACCGGCAAGTCTCTTTACTTGTTCCGTAATACATCATCTCGCAACTAACTCATTAGTTGCAATGCTTGCAAGGCTTATGTGATGTGCATTACCGAGAGGGCCCAGAGATACCTCTCCGACAATCGGAGTGACAAATCCTAATCTCGAAATACGCCAACCCAACATGTACCTTTGGAGACACCTGTAGAGCACCTTTATAATCACCCATTTACGTTGTGACGTTTGGTAGCACACAAAGTGTTCCTCCGGCAAACGGGAGTTGCATAATCTCATAGTCATAGGAACATTTATAAGTCATGAAGAAAGCAATAGCAACATACTAAACGATCGGGTGCTAAGCTAATGGAATGGGTCATGTCAATCACATCATTCTCCTAATGATGTGATCCCGTTAATCAAATAACAACTCTTTTGTTTATGGTTAGGAAACATAACCATCTTCGATTAACGCGCTAGTCAAGTAGAGGCATACTAGTGACACTCTGTTTGTCTATGTATTCACACATGTATTATGTTTCCGGTTAATACAATTCTAGCATGAATAATAAACATTTATCATGATATGAGGAAATAAATAATAACTTTATTATTGCCTCTAGGGCATATTTCCTTCATAGGTGGGCTGGGGCGCCTCCCCACCAAGGCCCATGCGCCTAGAGAGAAGAGGGGCAAACCCTAATGGCAGATGGGCCCTAAGGCCCATGCCTGGTGCGCCTCCCTCTCCCCCCACTTGGCCGCCACCCCAGATGGGAATTAGGGCTGCCGCCACCCCTAGGGTGGAAACCCTAGGTGGGGGCGCAGCCCTCCCTCTCCCCCTATATATAGTGGAGGCAATGGGGCATCCCAACACATGAAGTTCCTCCCCTGTTGGCGCACCCTACCCCTCTCCCTCCTCGTCTCTCGTAGTGCTTGGCGAAGCCCTGCTGGAGTCCCGCGCTCCTCCACCACCACCACGCCGTCGTGCTGCTGCTGGATGGAGTCTTCCCCAACCTCTCCTTCTCCCCTTGCTGGATCAAGGCGTAGGAGACGTCACCGGGCTGTACGTGTGTTGAACGCGGAGGTGTCGTCCGTTCGGCACTAGGATCATCGGTGATCTAGATCACGACGAGTACGACTCCATCAACCCCGTTCAGTTGAACGCTTCCGCTTAGCGATCTACAAGGGTTTGTAGATGCTCTCTCCTTCCCCTCGTTGCTAGATTACTCCATAGATTGATCTTGGTGATGAGTAGAAAAAAAATTTAAAATTCTGCTACGTTCCCCAACATTGAGGTGGGAGGAGCTCCGGGGGGCCCACGAGGTAGGGGGCGCGCCCCCCACCCTCGTGGACAGGTGGTGGGCCCCCTGGTCTTCATCTTTTGCAAGGATTTTTTATTATTTCCGAATAGATGTTCCGTGAAGTTTCAGGTCATTCCGAGAACTTTTGTTTCTGCACATAAATAACACCATAGCAATTCTGCTGAAAACAGCGTCAGTCCGGGTTAGTTCCATTCAAATCATGCAAGTTAGAGTCCAAAATAAGGGCAAAAGTGTTTGGAAAAGTAGATACGACGAAGACGTATCAAGGAGCAGAAGGAAATGATAAGCAGTTTTCAGCAAGGTATTCTCTCCAATTACTGAAATAATAGGTAACAGATAGTTTTGTGATAAGATAATTAGTAACGAGCAACAAGTAACAAAAGTAAATAAAGTGCAGCAAGGTGGCCCAATCCTTTTTGTAGCAAAGGACAAGCCTGGACAAACTCTTATACGATGTAAAGCGCTCCCGCGGACACATGGGGATTATCGTCAAGCTAGTTTTCATCACGTTCATATGATTCACGTTCGGTACTTTGATAATTTGATATGTGGGTGGACCGGTGCTTGGGTACTGCCCTTACTTGGACAAGCATCCCACTTATGATTAACCTCTATTGCAAGCATCCGCAACTACAACAAAAGTATTATGGTAAACCTAACCATAGCATGAAACATATGGATCCAAATCAGCCCCTTACGAAGCAACGCATAAACTAGGGTTTAAACTTCTGTCACTCTAGCAACCCATCATCTACTTATTACTTCCCAATGCCTTCCTCTAGGCCCAAATAATGGTGAAGTATCATGTAGTCGACGTTCACATAACACCACTAGAGGAGAGACAACATACATCTCATCAAAATATCGAACGAATACCAAATTCACATGACTACTAATAGCAAGACTTCTCCCATGTCCTCAGGAACAAACGTAACTACTCACAAAGCATATTCATGTTCATAATCAGAGGGGTATTAATATGCATATAGGATCTGAACATATGATCTTCCACCAAATAAACCAACTAGCATCAACTACAAGGAGTAATTAACACTACTAGCAACCCACATGTACCAATCCCAGACTTGGAGACAAGAATTAGATACAAGAGATGAACTAGGGTTTTGAGAGGAGATGGTGCTGGTGAAGATGTTGATGGAGATTGACCCCCTCCCGATGAGAGGATCGTTGGTGATGACGATGGCGATGATTTCCCCCTCCCGGAGGGAAGTTTCCATGGCAGAACAGCTCCGCCAGAGCCCTAGATTGGTTTTGCCAAGGTTCCGCCTCGTGGCCGCGGAGTCTCGTCCGAAAAAATGTCTTATGAATTTTTCCTCATTGAAAGACTCCATATAGCAGAAGATGGGCATCGGAGGGCCACCAGGGGGCCCACGAGGTAGGGGGCGCGCCCAGGGGGTAGGGCGCGCCCCCACCCTCGTGGGCAGGGTGTGGCCCCCTGGTGAACTTCTTGTGCTCGGTATTTTTTATATATTCTGAAAATGACTTCCCTGAAGTTTCAGGACTTTTGGAGCTGTGAGGAATAGGTCTCTAATATTTGCTCCTTTTCCAGCCCAGAATCCCAGCTGTCGGCTTTCTCCCTCTTTATGTAAACCTTGTAAAATAAGAGAGAATAGGCATAAGTATTGTGACATAATGTGTAATAACAACCCATAATGCAATAAATATCGATATAAAAGCATGATGCAAGATGGACGTATCAACTCCCCCAAGCTTAGACCTCGCTTGTCCTCAAGTGAAAGCCGAAATCGAAAAATATGTCCACATGTTTAGAGATAGAGGTGTCGATAAAAAATAAAATACGAACATGAGGGCATCATGATCATTCTTAGAACAACAACTTATGTAATTCTTGTCATATGATCTCTTATGCTAGAGTAATAATTCAATCACAATTTCAAGTATGAATCATAAACTTCATTGAAAACTAACAAACTATAATCTCAGTCATTGGAGCAATTGCAATTTATCATAACATAGGAAAGAATCAATATAAGAGCCTTTCAGCAAGTCCACATACTCAACTATCATATAGTCTTTCACAATTGCTGACACTCACGCAATACTTATGGGTATGGAGTTTCAATCGGACACAGAGAAAGATAGGGGCTTATAGTTTTGCCTCCCAACGTTTTACCTCAAGGGTAATGTCAATAATACTTCATGAAAACTCACATCCAATTAGCCATATATACCAGGATCTTTCCAACATATTGTGCTTGCCAAAAGATAAAATGTAAAAAGGAAGGGTGAAGATCACCATGACTCTTATGTAAGGTAAGAGATAAAAGTAAAAGATAGGCCCTTCGCAGAGGGAAGCAGAGGTTGTCATGTGCTTTTATGGTTGGATGCACAAAATCTTAATGCGAAAGAACGTCACTTTATATTGCCACTTGTGATATGGACCTTTATTATGCAGTCTGTCGCTTTTATTTCTTCCATATCACATGATCGTATAAAGCTTATTTTCTCCCATAGTAATAAGTCATACATATTTAAAGAGCAATTTTTATTGCTTGCACCGATGACAACTTACTTGGGGGATCTTACTCAATCCATAGGTAGGTATGGTGGACTCTCATGGGAAAACTGGTTTAAGGGTGTTTGGAAGCACAAGTAGTATCTCTACTTGGTGCAAAGAATTTGGCTAGCATGAGGGGGAAAGGCAAGCTCAACCATGTTGGACGATCCATGACAATATAATTTATCTCAGATGTAAGGAAACATAACCCATTACATTGTCTTCCTTGTCCAACGTCAACTCTTTAGCATGTCATATTGTAATGAGTGCTCACAATCATAAAAGATGTCCAAGATAGTGTATCTATATGTGAAGACCTCTCTTTCTTTATTACTTCCTATTAATTGCAACGATGACCAAATTATGTTTGTCAACTCTCAACAACTTTTATTCATCATACTCTTTATATGTGAGCTCATTACTCTCCATAAGATCCATATGATCTCTTTGTTTCTTTTTATTCTTTCTCTTTTCTTTTATTCACTTAAGATCATGGCAAAATAATCAAGCCCTTGACTCAACACCAATCTTTATTATATATAGCTCACGGACTTGATTACATAGAAGGATCATAAAGCAAAACTCACAACTAGATCATACTAAAAAGCTTTTATTCTACTAGCTCAAGATATTATCAAAAGGATCGAACTAAGAAAAATGGTAAAGATAGAAGTGATGGTGATACGATACCGGGGCACTCCCCCAAGCTTGGCAGTTGCCAAGGGGAGTGCCCATACCCATGTGATTATGTCTCCTTTGTTGGTGAAGAAGTTGATGGTTTTGTTGATGGCGTAGGCTTGTCGTCCTTCTTCCAAGGCATAGGCTCACCATCATAGAAGGATGATCGAGTCTCCTGAAACCTCAAATCTGCAGCCAAACTCAACCTCTTGAATCTATATTCATACTCACAGTTTTGATTTTGTAGGTCATAGATCTGGGCTTGGAGGTGCTCGATTTTCTCATGAAGCTTGAAGATGGCCTCCCCAATGTCCTTGACGTCCAGCTTGTGGTTGTTGGTGAACTCTGTGATCATAATGTGATTGGAATCGAGTCCACGCTCCACCATCTCCTGACACTTGAAAACTTCTTGCTCCAATGCCTCGAGCCTTGCCTCCGTGCTTCCGGTCTTCCTTGGTCCCTCAACATCGCAGATGTGCAACAATGCCTCACGCATCTCAATGTTTTGGGGGTGTTGCAGCACTTCCGCAAGGTAGGGGTTGATGACCTTGTCGAATAACTAGTCCTTGGGGCACTTGAAGACGACATGACGACCTAGATCTGTCAAAAAACAGCTCGAAACAAAGACATGAGATTTTTGCGTGATACGGTGGTCAAAACCTTCGGGAGGTTATATAATGAACTTTTACCGACCAAAATACGTGTCGTGTAAGAAAACGGAGTCCGGAGAGCACACGAGGTGCCCATGAGGTAGGGGGACACGCCCAGGGGGGTAGGGCGCGCCCTCCACCCTCGTGGAGGCCTCGTGTCCTTCCCGGACTGCTTCTTATTTTTCTATTTTTCTAAATATTCCAAAACGGAGAAATATTGCCATTAGAACTGTTTTGGAGTCGGTTTACTTACCGTACCACATACCTATTACTTTTCGGAGTCTGAAACGTTCCGGAAAGAGTCCCTTATGTATTCCTCCGGGGTTACGGTTTCAATAACATTGGTTTCAACATTTATAGGATTACCTGAGATATAATGTTTAATTCTTTGACTGTTCACCACCTTCGGATTTGTTCCTTCGAAGTTGTTGATTTTTATGGCACTGGAACGATAGACCTCCTCGATAATGTAAGGACCTTCCCGTTTAGAGAGAAGTTTTGCTGCAAAAAATCCTAAACAAGAGTTGTATAGCAATACATAGTCACCTACATTAAACTCACGCTTTTGTATCCTTTTGTCATGCCATCTTTTAACTTTTTCTTTAAATAATTTGGCATTCTCATAGGCTTAGGTTCTCCATTCATCAAGTGAGCTAATGTCAAATAACCTCTTCTCACCGGCAAGTTTGAAATCATAATTGAGCTCTTTAATAGCCCAATAATCCTTATGTTCTAGTTCGAGAGGTAAGTGACATGCTTTTCCATAAACCATTTTATACGGAGACATACCCATAGGATTTTTATATGCAGTTCTATAGGCCCATAATGCATCATCAAGTTTCTTGGACAAATTTTTTCTAGATCTATTGACAGTCTTCTGCAGAATTAATTTGAGTTCTCTATTGCTCAATTCTACTTGACCACTAGACTGAGGGTGATAAGGAGATGCAATTCTATGATTACAATCATATTTAGCAAGCATTTTACGGAAAGCACCATGAATAAAATGTGAACCACCATCAGTCATTAAATATCTAGGGACTCCAAACCTTGGAAAATTAACTTCTTTAAGCATCTTAATAGAGGTGTTATGATCAGCACTACTAGTTGGAATAGCTTCTACCCACTTAGTAACGTAATCAACAACAACTAAAATATGTGTATAACCATTAGAGGCAGGAAAAGGTCCCATATAATCAAAGCCCCAAACATCAAATGGTTCAATAACAAGTGAATAGTACATAGGCATTTCTTGACGTCTACTAATATTACCAATTCTTTGACATTCATCACAAGATACAACAAACTTACGGGCATCCTTGAAGAGAGTAGGCCAATAAAAACCGGATTGCAATACCTTATGTGCAGTTCTATCTCCAGCATGGTGTCCTCCATAAGCCTCGGAGTGACACTTGCGTAGGATCTGTTCCTGTTCATGCTCATGTACACAACGTCTAATAAAACCATCTACTCCTTCTTTATAAAGATGTGGGTCATCCCAAAAGTAATGTCTCAAATCATAGAAGAACTTTTTATTTTGTTGGCATGTGAAACTAGGTGGTATAAATTTAGCAACAATGTAATTAGCATAATCAGCATACCATGGAACAGTATGAGAAGCATTTATGACATTTAATTGTTCATCAGGAAAGCTATCATCAATAGGTAGTGGGTCATCAAGAACATTTTCTAACCTAGACAAGTTGTCTGCAACGGGGTTCTCAGCTCCTTTTCTATCAACAATATGCAAATCAAATTCTTGTAGCAAGAGAACCCATCTAATAAGTCTAGGTTTAGCATCTTTCTTTTCCATAAGATATTTAATAGCAGCATGATCAATGTGAATAGTTACTTTAGAATCAACAATATAAGGTCTGAACTTATCACAAGCAAATACAACTGCTAAGAATTCTTTTTCAGTAGTAGCATAATTTCTCTGAGCATTTCTAGAGTTTTACTAGCATATTGAATAACATTTAATTTCTTATCAACTCTTTACCCTAGAACAGCACCTACAGCATAATCACTAGCATCACACATAATTTCAAAGGGTAAATTCCAATTAGGTGGATGAACAATCGGTGCAGAGATCAATGCTTTCTTAAGTATTTCAAATGCTTCTACACAATCATCATCAAAAACAAATGGTATGTCTTTTTGTAATAAATTAGTCAGAGGCCGAGAAATTTCTGAGAAGTCCTTAATGAACCTCCTATAAAAACCGGCATGACCAAGGAAACTTCTTATACCTTTGATGTTCTTGGGACATGGCATCTTTTCAATAGCATCAACCTTGGCTTTATCAACCTCGATACCTCTTTCAGAAACTTTATGCCCCAAGACAATACCTTCATTAACCATAAAGTGGCACTTTTCCCAATTCAAGACAAGAATAGTTTCTTCACATCTCTGCAAAACTCGGTCAAGGTTAATTTGTGAAATAGTATCTCTATTGGCAAGTTTAATTGTGACATCAATATCTTCTATCTCAGCAGGTGCAATATCATGCATAATTTCTTTGTATAAGTCATGAGGTATAACACTAGCACTGGCACCCATATCACATAAGCCATGATAACAATGATCTCCTATTTTAATAGAAATAACAGGCATGCCTACCAAAGATCTAGGTTTATCTTTAGCACAAGGTTTAGCAATTCTAGCAGTCTCATCACGGAAATGAATAACATGCCTATCAATATTATCAGACAAGAGATCTTTAACAATAGCAATATTAGGTTCAACTTTAATTTGCTCAGGAGGTCTATAGGTTCTAATATTACTTTTACGAACTACAGTTGAAGCTTTAGAATGATATTTTATCCTAACAGGAAAAGGTGGTTTCTCAACATAAGCAGTAGGAACAATAGGATCATTATAAGTGATAGTCTTTTCTTCAACTTTAATAGGTGAAGCTACTTTTACTTCTATGGGAGGATGATATTTAAACCACTTTTCCTTAGGGAGATCGATATGAGCAGCAAAAGATTCACAGAAAGAGGCTACTATCTCAGAGTCAAGTCCATATTTAGTGCTAAATTTACGGAAAACATCGGTATCCATAAAAGATTTAACACAATCAAACTTAGGTGTCATACCTGAATCCTTACCTTCGTTGAGGTCCCAATCTTCAGAGTTGCGTTTAATTCTTTCCAATAAATCCCATTTGAATTCAATAGTCTTCATCATAAAAGAGCCAGCACAAGAAGTTTCGAGCATGGTGCGATTGTTATCAGAAAGCCGAGCATATAAATTTTGAATAATCATTTCTCTTGAGAGCTCATGATTGGGGCATGAATATAACATTGATTTAAGCCTCCCCCAAGCTTGAGCGATGCTTTCTCTTTCGCGAAGCCAGAAATTATATATATAATTGCGATCACGATGAACAAGATGCATAGGATAAAACTTCTGATGAAATTCCAATTTCAATCGTTTGTAGTTCCATGACCCCGTTACATCACATAGCCTATACCATGTCAATGCATCTCCCTTCAAAGATAAAGGGAAGACCTTCTTATTAATAACATCTCCGGGTACACTTGCAAGCTTAAATAATCCACAAACTTCATCCACATATATTAGGTGCTCATCGGGATGATTTGTTCCATCTCCTGCAAAAGGATTAGCTAGCAGTTTTTCTAACATACCCGAAGGAATTTCAAAGCAGACATTTTCATTTTCATTTTCATTTTCAGTAGGTGCAGTAGGTTGAGGAGCAACTCTTTGCTCTACTGGTCGGGGTGAAGATACCCCGAACAAGCCCCTCATAGGATTACTTTCCATAGTAGCAAGTGATAGTAAATTTCAGCACACTATATAAAATTTTCCTTACCAAATTCCACCTACCAAAGGCGCTTCACTCCCCGGCAACGGCGCCAGAGTCTTGATGACCCACAAGTATAGGGGATCTATCGTAGTACTTTCGATAAGTAAGAGTGTCGAACCCAACACGGAGCAGAAGGAAATGATAAGCGGTTTTCAGCAAGGTATTCTCTGCAAGCACTGAAATAATAGGTAACAGATAGTTTTGTGATACGATAATTGGTAACGAGCAACAAGTCACAAAAGTAAATAAAGTGCAGCAAGGTGGCCCAATCCTTTTTGTAGCAAAGGACAAGCCTGGATAAACTCTTATATGATGTAAAGCGCTCCCGAGGACACATGGGGATTATCGTCAAGCTAGTTTTCATCACGTTCATATGATTCGCGTTCGGTACTTTGATAATTTGGTATGTGGGTGGACCGGTGCTTGGATACTGCCCTTACTTGGACAAGCATCCCACTTATGATTAACCTCTATTGCAAGCATCCGCAACTACAACAAAAGTATTAAGGTAAACCTAACCATAGCATGAAACATATGGATCCAAATCAGCCCCTTACGAAGCAACACATAAACTAGGGTTTAAGCTTCTGTCACTCTAGCAACCCATCATCTACTTATTACTTCCCAATGCCTTCCTCTAGGCCCAAATAATGGTGAAGTGTCATGTAGTCGACGTTCACATAACACCACTAGAGGAGAGACAACATACATCTCATCAAAATATCGAACGAATACCAAATTCACATGACTACTAATAGCAAGAATTCTCCCATGTCCTTAGGAACAAATGTAACTACTCACAAAGCATATTCATGTTCATAATCAAAGGGGTATTAATATGCATATAGGATCTGAACATATGATCTTCCACCAAATAAACCAACTAGCATCAACTACAAGGAGTAATTAACACTACTAGAAACCCACAGGTACCAATCCCAGACTTGGAGACAAGAATTGGATGCAAGAGATGAACTAGGGTTTTGAGAGGAGATGGTGCTGGTGAAGATGTTGATGGAGATTGACCCCCTCCCAATGAGAGGATCATTGGTGATGACGATGGCGATGATTTCCCCCTCCCGGAGGGAGGTTTCCCCGGCAGAATAGCTCCACCAGAGCCCTAGATTGGTTCCACCAAGGTTCCGCCTCGTGGCGGCGGAGTCTCGTCCGGAAAGATGGCTTATAATTTTTTCCTCATCGAAAGGCTCCATATAGCAGAAGATGGGCATCGGAGGGCCACCAGGGGGCCACGAGGTAGGGGGCGCGCCCAGGTGGTAGGGCGCACCCCCACCCTCGTGGGCAGGGTGTGCCCCCTGGTGAACTTCTTGCGCTCAGTATTTTTTATATATTCTGAAAATGACTTCCGTGAAGTTTCAGGACTTTTGGAGCTGTGCAGAATAGGTCTATGATATTTGCTCCTTTTCCAGCCCAGAATCCCAGCTGCCGGCATTCTCCCTCTTTATGTAAACCTTGTAAAATAAGAGAGAATTGGCATAAGTATTGTGACATAATGTGTAATAACATCACATAATGCAATAAATATCGATATAAAAGCATGATGCAAAATGGACGTATCAAAGACAAAGGCCACTGCTGGACGAGGCTCTCGACCAAGTCCTCACAGGAAGTAGGTCGCCTTTCAAGTACCGTCCGAAGATGACGAAGCTGATGATGAAGAACTCACCAAAATCATCAGAGATAGGCAACACAGGGCCGCTAGAGCCAAAGGCAGCAATGTGTCATTGATGCTGGATCCGAAGTTGATCCTAGACTTAATTGACTTATGGCACAAGGACTCCAACACACCTCTGCCTGAGCTGAGCCTCACTCCTGGTCAAATTCATATGCTGACTCACTTCATTGATGAAGAAAAATGGAAATTTGAACAGGGAAGGAGGGTGAAGAAAGCATAGTGCAAGAAAGAGCGCTTTCCGAAGCAAAACATTATGAAGCTTTCACCTGAAGAACTTGTTGCTCTTCAATCTAAAATCAAGAAACTGAGTGATGAATTTGATCGCTACTATGTTGACTGGCTTGGAGCCAAAGTCAGATTTGTAAAGATAACTAAACAGTTCACTTCCAATGTTGCAGCCCCAACGCAACAAGAAAATCCTCAAGCTAAAGCATCTACTCAGCCTACTGAAGAAAATGTCAGCACCGCTGATGATACTCACGCTACTGAAGAAAATGGTAGTACCAGGGCTGATGACTGCATTCCAGCCGCTGAAGAAATTGCCAGGGAAACCACTAGTGTTACGCCTGAAGAAAATGAAGAAGTCAGGGCAACTGCATCAATTGTGCCTGAAGATCTTGAACCAAATTCCTTTGCTCCTCCTGCGCCTACACCAACTCCGATCCTTCCATCTGCATCAGATGTGAAGAAGACCAAGGCTGCAGAGCATGCAGCTGTGAAGAAAAGGAAGGCATCAACTGCATTAGATTCTTCAGCTCCGAAGAAGATGAAGCCGCTGACCAGCTTGTTTGAAAATCCAATTGATGTTGTTCCTGTCTCATCCATGCCATCAAAGGACCTTGTCCCTTTTGATGAAGAATACGTGATCCCAGGCGGATCTAATGAAGAAATTCCTTCTGTTGCTTCTTCAGAGCAGTTGGATAAAGAAATTGAAGCGAATGCAATCCCTTCAACCCCAATAGTCTCATCGCACATGCCTCGGTTTACTGCTGAAGAGGCCGGCGTTGAAGAAATGAATGAAGAAGAAGATGTGGACATTGGATGCACAACTCTAGTGTTGAACAATGACTTTTGGGAAAGTCAGCACCCCAATTCTCCTCGGTTCACACCCCTTGAACAAATTCCTCAGTCCCCTGTAACCACTGAAGTTTAAATGGGATCTTAAGAACCTCATGCCACACCGTATGTCCGTGAAGAGATTCCAGCCACTAGTGCTGAAGAAAATGTAAATGAAGAATTGAAGTCCCAGGCTACCACTGAAGAAGAACCTCAAATTCCTTAGCCTGCGGAACCTGAGATCGAGATCCCTGAGGTTGTGATGCAATTGACCAATACCCCTCAACCCAAGCCAAAGGATCCCTTCTCGAAGAAGCGGAAATTCAAGGCTGATGACTTCTTCGGTGAGCATGTATTCTTCACGGGCTACAATCCTTATGACTTTGCTCGTCTTAGGAGGAAGCGCTTCTGGACTACCAGCCAGGCCAATTTCTATTCTTCACTGCTCTTCAACAAGGATAAAGTCTCCTACCACGAGCATATTCCTCACGTGGACATGGAATCACTGCCTTGCTTCTCTCCTGTCCTCAGTGTGCTTCATGACGCAGGCCTCCTCAACTTTTGCTCTGACATTGTTGATTGGAGTGAAGAGCTTATTCTTCAGTTCTACACTACACTGCACATCATAGGTGATGCTGATGATATCAACACTTGGGTATTGGACTGGATGACCGATAACACTCATTATAAGGCACCGGCCTCTGAATTACTTCACACCCTGCCCATCAGTCCACCCCTTGAAGGAGCTCGTTGTCTGTACCAGGAGCCTGAACTCACTGCCCATTACATGCAAGTGCTAATGAAGCCCCTGAAGCCTGGTCTAGCCCCAAGGACCAAATTCCTCGTGAAGGAATTGCTATATGTGCTCAGAACAGTCTATCGCATTCTGACGAGGACAATGAGTCCTATCAAAGGCCACAACTCGTTTGATGAGGAAATTGTTGGCATCATAAAGAATCTGCTATTCAACATCATACATGGCATTCCTGTCAATTATCATGATTTCTTCATGAGGACCAATGTTGCACTCTCTCCGTTTGAGTTGAAGCCTTACGCTCCCTGAATTATGAAATTCCTCAGAACAAGGTCTTCACTCAACTACAAGGCTGATTTTCAGAATCACCTCAGCTACCTGCCCCCAATTGAAGTCCTCAAGCAGACATATTCCTCAGCTGATGAAAAGGGCAAGGCACCTGCTGTCATTGATGAAGGCATTCGTCCATTGGATGGTCAGTTTCGCAAAGCTGCATCTTATTCCACCAATGACGACTCTGCCACTCATGATTCTGCTGCAAATGCATCCAAGCCAAATCCTCAAGCCACAGCTCCTAGGGTGAACACTGACCGTGAGCTGCTTCTTAGTCTTCACCAGAAGGTGGATCGAAACCATAAATGGGTTAAGCGTCAGTTTGGTTCTCTTCTTCAAAACATGACTGCTACACATAATGCAGTGAAGAAAAACCATTACTACCTCCATGAAGTTTTCGGTCGCACCTGGGCTATCTTATCTCATTTGTATGGTGAAGAAGATCTGAAGCAAATGGGTCTCAAGGAGGACTTTGACTGGTCTGCACCTCCAGCGAAGAAATTCAAGAAGGTCAAAGTTCCTTCCTTGGTGGCCAGCTCATATTCTTCATCCCGCGACACCAATGAGCATGAAGACTTGGACGACACTGCGGCAGGCCCTACAACAACAAACGACCCCAACAACGTTGGCGCTCCTATCAACTTGATATTCTTCAGGGGTGTTAGTCCTCATTTTTTCGATCCTTTTGGCCATTCGATGACAAAGGGGGAGAAATTTGAGTTTGTCTTCAAGCTGAGTCAATCTATATGGGTGTTTTTTTTCTAAGTTACAACTCTCGTTCTTTTGAAGACTTTGCTGGATCGAGTTGTAAACTTAAACTCTATGGTGGTCTGATACTTTTGCTGAGTCTTTCTGCATGCTTATTCCTTATTAATGTTAATGCACGCATGCTGAATTACATCAGTCACCATATTTCATCATGCATTTCAAACTCTTCATATTATATGTTAAATGCGTGTATGAATTACAAGATATAGGGGAGATCTCCATGATTCTACTCTTCAAAGTGTGCATTGCTTCAAAATCAAATTCCTCACTATGCACATCTTTAGGGGGAGTTCTTCTATATCTTGCAATCATATTCCTCAATTTTAGTATTTACACATCATATGTTTATCCCCGTTGAAAACTTAACCTATATTGTCATCAATCACCAAAAAGGGGGCGACTGTAAGTGCATCTAGTGCCACTTAGTGATTTTGGTGTATTGAAGACTTATAGGTTAAGGGACTGATGCGTTTGTAAGTGTACACAGGTCTATAAGTCTATGAGGAGTTTGATATTTACAGAAAAAGTCGACCCCTAAAAATGAAGTTCTTCGACTGAAGACTTTGGATTTCTGAAGACTTTGAAAGTGAAGAAATTGGTGTGATCCTGAAGACTTGGTATTCATTAGAGGAACATGAAGCATGAAGACCTTGTTTTCGTAGTTTCATTTTCTCTTTCTTGAGTCATAGGAAACATCGTACTGTTAAAGGGGGTCGAGGAAATACTAAGGAAAAATTTCCAAGTGATGCTCAACTCAAATCCTATATCTACCAATCCCTTTCGAGTGAAGCCATTGGAAATCTCATACAACTCAGTCAATTTCTTCAGTGACAGAGACGAAGTTCCTCTGGTCTTTGAGGAATTTGTTCTGGCTGAGGAGTTAGGAATTCGCCAGTGCGGATTGCCTACACAGTGAGGATCATGATAGCCTTGAGGAATTTGATACTCAAAATTCCGACCGTTGCTGTGCTATGCGCCAGCTGTCCCAAAATATCTACCCACCTAACGGTCATATCATTGAAGGGCATTTATGTCTTATCATGTCAGGCTGCTCCCTAGGCTATAAATAGCCGCCCCCCACAACCACTAGCTGGTTGGCTGCTCCGAGAGAAACTGACACTTGTCATTTGAGAGCATCCCATCCTCCGAGGACTTTGAGTGAAAATCATCAAGTGAGTAAAACCCAAACCCAAACACCTACAAACCCAAAGTGATTGAGCATTACTGAAGAGATTGATCCTGCGTGGATCCGACGCTTGTTACCTTTGAAAACTGTGCATCTTTCAGATGGTTAGGCGTCATGGTCTAGAGCATCCAAGAGGAAATTGTGGATCACCGAGTGACCGAATCTGTGAAGGTTTGGAAGTCACCTGAAGACTTACCACGAGTGATTGGGCGAGGTCTGTGTGACCTTAGCTCAAGGGAAATACGGTGAGGACTAAGTGTCTTGAGCTGCGTGTTCAGGACTGGGTTCTGGGACTATGTGTCCTCAGGTTCAAATACCTAGCTGCCCTAACCAGACGTACAACTATCACAACAGTTGGAACTGGTCTACCAAATCATTGTCTTCACCGAGCTAACTGGTTCCATTTCCTCAACCCTTCCATTTCCTCATTTCTGTGTTGTGTGCTTGTTCATATCTGTTTGAAGACTTTGACTGAAGACTTTCTCTATTTCCTCAGCTCAATTTCTTCAGTCTGTTTGTCTTCATTCTGTGTTATCCTGTGTTTACGCTTTCTGTACTCTGTGCTTGTTTTCATTTTATCATGAAGACCATGCTCATGTTTTGTTATGTTTACTTCTGAGTACTTATTCCGCTGCAAGTAGTTCTTCACTCAGGAATTTCCTCACCCTGAAATTCCTCAGTGAAGAATTCATAAAAATCGCCTATTCACCCCCCTCTAGTCGATATAACGCACTTTCACTAAGTGGTCTTTACCATGCCCCTCTGAGACATGCCATATTAGTAGCAAGGGGCGTAAACCCGCGCTACTACTATCTTAGTAGTAGCGCGGGTTTATACCCCTCGCTACTACTAAGTACAAGGTAGGTGAAGTCCCCATATCCTCGACCGAATCCCTCCTCTCTCCCTCACTCTCCCCCTCTCTCTATAGGCTCTCCCATGGTGCTCCTGCCCAAGCACACCTCCTCCTCCATGGCGCCCAACGAGTCCACCTCCTCGCATCACTGGCGTCCAGGAGCTCGCCCGTCTTCTCCCTCGCATCTATTCCACCACGACGGAGCACCTCATCACCGGCGACCATCCCCGATGCGCCCTCCGTTACCTTCCTTTATCCCTTGTTTCTCTTTTTCCCTCTCCCTCTCCCTTCAGTTTTACTCACCTCCCATGCCCATGCATGCGCAGGTCGTCAACATGGCCAACCAGGAGCTCTATGCCTTGTCCGCCAAGAGGATCCTCACATCGTCGTCTTTCTCTGCACTGGATCTGGTCCCTCTCCAACAGCGATCACTGAATCTGGTTGATACGTCTCCGTCGTATCTATAATTTTTGATTGTTCCATGCCAATATTCTACAACTTTCATATACCTTTGGCAACTTTTTATAATATTTTTGGGACTAACATATTGATCCAGTGCCCAGTGCCAGTCCTGTTTGTTGCTTGTTTTTTGTTTCGCAGTAAATCCATATCAAACGGAGTCCAAACGGGATAAAAAATGATGGAGATTTTTTTGGAATATATGTGATTTTTGGGAAGAAAAATCCACACGAGAAGATGCCCGAGGGGGCCATGAGGCAGGGGGCGCGCCCCAAGGGGGCAGGCGCACCCCTGACCCTCATGGCCACCCCGTAAAGAGGTTGATGCCCTTCTTTCGGCGCAAGAAAGCTAATATCCGGATAGAGATCGTGTTAAAATTTCAGCCCAATCGGAGTTACGGATCTCCGGGAATATAAGAAATGGTGAAAGGGAAGAATCTGAGAACGCAGAAACAGAGAGAGACAGAGAGACAGATCCAATCTCAGAGGTGCTCTCGCCCCTCCCATGCCATGGAGACCAAGGACCAGAGGGTAAACCCTTCTCCCATCTAGGGAGGAGGTCAAGGAAGAAGAAGAAGAAGGGGGGCTCTCTCCCCCTCTCTTTCGATGGCGCCGGAACACCGCCGGGGCCATCATCATCACCGCAATCTTCACCAACAACTTCACCGCCATCATCACCAACTCTTCTCCCCTCTATGCAGCGGTGTAACCCCTCTTTTACCCGCTGTAATCTCTACTTAAACATGGTGCCCAACGCTATATATTATTTCCCAATGATGTATGGCTATCCTATGATGTTTGAGTAGATTCGTTTTGTCCTATGGGTTATTTGATGATCATGATTGGTTTGAGTTGCATGTTTTATTATTGATGCTGTCCTATGGTGCTCTCCATGTCGCTCAAGCGTGAGGGATTCCCGCTGTAGGGTTTGCAATATGTTCATGATTTTCTTATGGTGGGTGGCGTGAGTGACAGAAGCACATACCCGAGTAAGTAGGTTGTTTGCGTATGGGATAAAGAGGACTTGATATTTTAATGCTATGGTTGGGATTTACCTTAATGATGTTTAGTAGTTGCGGATGCTTGCTAGAGTTCCAATCATAAGTGCATATGATCCAAGTAGAGAAAGTATGTTAGCTTATGCCTCTCCCACAAATAAAATTACAATAATGATTACCGGTCTAGTTATCGATTGCCTAGGGACAAATAACTTTCTCGTAACAAAAAGCTCTTTACTAAAACTAACTTAGTTGTGTCTTTATCTAAACAGCCCCTACTTTTTATTTACATGCTCTTTATTACCTTGCAAACCTATCCAACAACACCTACAAAATACTTCTAGTTTCATACTTGGTTTAGGTCGCGAACGTCAAGCGTGCGTAGAGTTGTATCGGTGGTCGATAGAACTTGAGGGAATATTTTTTCTACCTTTAGCTCCTCGTTGGGTTCGACACTCTTACTTATCGAAAACTGTTGCGATCCCCTATACTTGTGGGTTATCACTGGTCTCCCGCTGCCCGTTCGCACCTCCGGTGACCCCTGTCGTCGCTGGATCGAACCATTGACACCATTGATAGCACGCACAGGGTCGAGATTTTTTTTGGTTTTTCAAATTAATAGTAGTAGCGCGGGTTGCACACACGCTACTACTAACACACATACTTGTAGCGCGGGATGCACCACACTACTACTACCAGTTAGTTGTAGCGCCGTAGTAGTAGCGCGGGTACCCGCGCTAATACTAGTTGTTTAACCCACGCTACTACTAGGCTTTTTGCTTGTAGTGTGAGGATGATGGGGGGAGGGGCATCAGCACCATGAGGCCGAGGGGGCGGCGCGGCGAGCGGCGCCTTCTTCTTCTCGACAAAGTCGTGCTGTTTGTCACCTTTGGCTGGCGACCAACAGTTAGGTTTGTCGGTCGTCTGGGCCACCCACGGTCACATGGTCGCGGTAGCACGAGCGGCGACCGATGTCGATGTCGAAGAACTCTTGAGTCTCGACGATGTTCTTGCCTTGGCACCGCCGTTTGGGTGCTTGCGGCGCCGAATGGACGACCGTCGGTGGGTCTCCAGCACCAGATAGCCAGGGGTAAGGTGGTGCTGGGGCTTTCCATTTCGGCGGTCATTGGGGCGCCGGTGCAAGCGGAAGCGTAGTCGAGGATTGGGTGGGAAGGTTGTGGTCGAGCGAGAAGACGTGCCACACGTCCCTATTTTTGTTGGGAAAGCCCACTCTAGAGCAAACTTGGGTTAATGGGGGTGGGGGGTTTAAAAAAACTAAATATGAGAGATTATACTTTTTGAAGGGGTGGCTACATACTATTGTACTACTTAATTTGTCAAAAAATTCTCTTAAATATGACTTTTGGGCTAAAGATGCTCTCAAGCACGTCAAGGTTCTCGTAAAAAAGTGGATCGGCCCCCGGGTCGCTCACCGCGCGTGTGACATGGGCGGTGACGCTGCCGCCCCACTTTCGGCCCCCTCTGCCCCTTTTTTCCGCCGTCACCGACCGGAACCGCATGGGCAAAGCCCCCGCTGTGGTCGGTGGCGACGGGCCCTCGCGTTGCCGGGTCGGCTCCGTCGTTGCTCTTCGGTAGGCTGGCACGGCACCGGTGGCGTGGAACATGGAGGCAGATTAGGGTGACTCTGGCGGCGCTGATCGACAGCAGGCTGATTGCCGTGGCTTTGGCGTCCTACGATGTGGGTCAGCCTTCAAGCGTTCCGGGGGTTGGGATCTTTCCACTCGTTCTAGCCCTATCTAGATGGTGGTTCATCCCCCCGTGGTGCTTGTTTTGGTGGTGCCGACCGCCGTGGGAGCCATGGTGACAGGCTCTGTTGATCCGGTTTGGATCAGCATGCGTCTGATGGGTCTGGCTCGCTTTGGCCGTAGTCAAGATGTCTGAAGGTGGCGATCTGGTGCACGCGATGTTGGATGGAGGTTCGTCAAGCAGATCTTGGTGAAAACCCCGCTCTCGGCTAGTTGGCGAGGCCGGCGATGGTGGTGTTCTTCTGTGTCATCCCCTTCTTGAATGCATCGCCATGGAGAAGCTCCAGACCTCGCTACCTTCGGGGAACCCTAAATCAGTCGATCGGATGATAGAGGTGCTCTTGTGTCGTTACCCCGTTGGGTGTGTCAATCTTGGAAGTGTGCATTGGCTCGATGGACCAGTGGGCGGTTTCAGTGGTCGAGCGGCGTTTCAGGTGACGCATCGACAGTGTGGAGTCTCGGCGCTGTGGTGCAACATGATCTCGGCCACGAATGTGTGATGATGCATGGATGTGCGTAGGGAGGTGGTGTTGTCTGGCGTTGTGGTGGTGTCGACGGCAGGCCTGGTAAGGTCGATGCGTCAGTACTGCTCTGAAGATGGATCGATGGAAGACGGTGGCTGTGGCCTCTGTAGCGTGTGCATACGATGACCATTGATAGTGCGCCAGATCAGTGTGTGCCCCAGACCTGACAATGCGGC
This sequence comes from Triticum dicoccoides, assembly GCF_002162155.2. Taxonomy (NCBI): domain Eukaryota; kingdom Viridiplantae; phylum Streptophyta; class Magnoliopsida; order Poales; family Poaceae; genus Triticum; species Triticum dicoccoides. Next base: position 636,906,351 of record NC_041384.1, on the reverse strand, counting down.
TTGGTTGGGGCCTCCGACTTTAGATGTTGGGCTTTGGTTTGAGGTCTGGGTATGCGGCTTAGACAATATGCACCCCTTCATCAAGTTGATAGGAGTAGCAACGGATTGTTACCGAGATATTAGTTTCAGACTTATTGATGTATTACTTTATATGAAAGAGTGACGAAGAGAACCAGGCAATCAAGGTTGGTCTCGGATGCAATAATGGATAACCAATGGGCACTTGATATTGGACCGGATCTTCAGGCGGAAGAATTGGAGCAGTTCATCAACTTATGGCCAACGATCTCTGCAACACAATTAACGGAAGGGGTTGATGACCTGGTCAAGTGGTCGTGGGAAAAAGATGGAAGATACTCGACTCGATTGGCATATGAAGCTAGATTTGCAGCGAGGGAGACATCTGAAGCAGCTGCATTTACCTGGTATTCCAAAGCGCCTTTGAGGTGCCGCTTTTTTGCCTGGCTAGCAATCAGAAACAAGTGTTGGACGTCAGATAGATTGGCATGACGTGGGCTGCCGCATCAGGACACCTGCCCCCTATGCAATAAAGAGGACGAAACGATCAAGCACCTTATGTTAGAATGTTCCTTGGCAAAACAAGTTTGGTTTGAGATGGGGCGATTGACTGGAACAACAGCCTTCGAGCCTCGACAGGATGAGACTATGGCCCTGTTTGGTTCAGCTTTTATCGACGGATTCCGCTACCGCGCAGCAGAATCTGAACCAAAGGACGAACTCAGTAGAATACGATTCCAGAAATCCGCTGTCAAAATCTGAACCAAAAGCGGAAGCAGCCCAGGACGTGCTTTCCAAAATCTGATTCCGCTGCGGGCCAAAATCTGAAAAAGCTGTATCAGCTGGTTTGCCAAATGACCTACATCTTTTTCACATCAGATTTTTCACAACTGTTTTACCACAACAGATTTTTCACAGCTGTTTTTAGAAATCCACAGCCAAACCAAACAGGGCATAGAGACGTGGTGCTCAAGACAGGAGGCGTGTGCGGCAAGACCAAAAGCAAGGAAAGCCCAATGTCTGCTTGAGATGTGGCTCATATGGAAGCATCGAAATGATGTTGTTTTCAGCGCTGCCACACCTTCGGCTACACAACTCATTGGTAAAATGAAGGAAGAGGCCAACATATGGGACCAAGTGGGCTTATTTGGAGGACAGCCAAGAGGGGTGGAGGAAACACAAGTGGAGTGGGGTTTCGGTGAGTAGATCTCATAGGATTTTGGCTGGTGTGGGTTGTAAATTCACATGTAAATACACAATGTAAATATGACTTTGGGAGCTCCCCCCCCCCCCTCCTTTCTATAATGAATGATACGCATGCTTGTGTGTATTCGAGGAAAAAATAAAATTTTGATGAATGATTAATAAAATGGTTGCGTACATCCTCCTAATGCAGACGCCGGTGTCATCCTAAAAGAAAAAAACATCAAGGTTCTGGCACAAAGAAGACCCCAAGGTCGATAACACATCTCGCCAACAGAAAATACACATGGCCTACGGTTTCGCGGCCGGGCGTGCCATCGTCATTCATTCCGTTGAGGCCTGGAGGAGACGTACGTGATGGGAGTAGACGGGGGTTCGTGGAGGCCGATGCGGAGCGCAGCCCGGCCGCTTTTGCCCCGCCACCTCTCAATCGGAAACTGACTCCACATCACGCTGCTGCGGCCCCGCACGCCACCGATGTGCACCCACGTACCATTTCCACGCATCAGATCAGATCAGATCACTGCTCATACACCTCCGCATCCATCCATTCCAACCACGTAAGTAGGAGAGTACTCAGGTGACTGGCGAGACCAAAGGCTGACGACGCACGCAGACGCGATACGCAACAAGGTCGCACGACACACGGCCGGGGCGTGCCCGGCGGAGCGGCGACACCCGGTGGTTGCGGTGGGCTTTCACGGCGAAAAGCGTGTCCGGCCGCTGCTCGCCACATCTCGCGACCCTTTCCCGATTTTCCCTTTCCTCCACTAGCTGTGTCTAAGCGACCACCCGCCTACCGGGATCGATGGCGCACGGCGGCACGGGACTCCGGTGTTTCACCAGCGACCTCGTGGACTACATTTGATTGGCCGGCCCTAGCTAGCTTGATTCTACGTGTTTTCTATAACATGGTGCGCCCGTGTGCTTTCGGGGGCGATCGTGATCGTGGATCCTCGTCTAATGATAATAATTACCATATCCTGACGGGCTGATCATGGCTTGGTAAACGAGTCGCATCATGGACTCATGGTGGAACAGGATTGGGATGAAGGAAAGCATGCAATATAAGTATATGCACGTCCGCGTCGCGAGGTAAACCAGTAACAATTGGCGTTCGCCGTATCCTCATCTTCCAAAGCGGATCTAATCGTGTTCAAAAGGCCAAAGAAAAACGGCAGTGCGTGGTCGCCGTGTGCTACTGTCCCGCCACCTTTTCTTCCGTTTTTTCAGAGAAAAGGAAGGAAGCTAGTGTGGTGTGCTGGCTTTCGCGTAGCTTGCATGCGATGCTCTCCGTGTGCCGACGACGACGAGCACACTGCATGCTGATCGCGTACTCAAACGCCCGACCTGAGCATTGCATTGGACCGACGAGTCCATCTGTCAGATGTCACCAACCTCTGAGCTGGTGCTCGTTGTAAGTTGTGACGTTGCAAGTCCCGGGAATTCTGCCTGCTGATTGCCACTTTGCCAGTGCCAACTACTGCCAGCACTCTCGACTTCTCCAGGTGAACATTTCGTTTCACAATTCCGCATAGACGGCTGGATTCACAACGATCCGGGTAACTCGCCGTGCTAGAGACAAAGTACGTCGCATCTAGACTCGTTTTGGGAGCATCATATATTCGCTTCCAATCCAACCCATGAGTGCCTGCCGAGTAAGCGCATTATATGGACACATGGGCACCTTTTGATCGAGCAGTGATGCTGCTGATCATGGCTAGTGTGGCAAGAACAAAAGGATATATACTCCAATGTTGCTGCCTTTTTGGTCCTGGAAAACATTAACCGGGCCTGCAAATCTAGATATCATTGGCGCCTTTCGCCCAAAGAGGAACTTTAGCTGCCCAAAGCTTCCGACCAAACGCTATGGCCACAGTGTTCGGAATAATGTTCTATATTTTCGGTTTGAAGGAATAACGTGCAAGTAAGTAAGTATATAGTTTACTATATGTGGCAGACATTAACATCAGCAGTTATAAATGTGGTAATCATCTTTGGGAAATATAGATATAGATGTGGAAAGGAACTTTGAAAGATACAATTGCACATTTCACAGAGAGATCAGATATAATCGAGCATAAGCTTTGCGAGAGGTATATATCAAGCAAAGATGGCTGAGCTTTGAAGTAAGATAAGTTTGAACAACTCTTTCCCCTTTATTCTTGTGGTTAAACATTAAACCAAAGAAAGTAAGCAATGAGTTAAGTTACTCGAGTGGCACTTGAGTCTTTAATTTGTGGCTACAAAGCCTTCTTGCAAGCTCTCGTTCTCAGTTTGACATGGATTATGACTTAAAGTAGGTTTCCGGTAGAGTTGCTGAAGTAATATGAACTCGGCACTGGTGCACATAAATAGGCAATTACCTATTTCACCAAATCAAAATTCAGCTTCACCTTTAGGTTGTAAGGATAATATTTAGCAGTCTACATAAATGAACCCAAATAGTATCCATGCCTTGTGTTAAACTGAACAGAACCAAGCTAGAGTAATTAAATATACTTGGGAATTTAAATGATTGAACAACATTTTTCTATACGGAGAAGACATTTGAATGAAAATTGATTGTGGTGTTGTTGCCAATCAAAATGTCATTCTAACCAAGTGAATTTCTAGTTTAGCAGTTTTGAAATTCTTCAAATCAGATAAACCCCAAATTTCATTTTTTTCCTCGATTAATATTTGAATGATTTATTTTATTTCATATTACATTGGGTTGTGAGAGATGCACAAATATATAATTATAAACCATATCATAATATGTTGTGTTTGTTGTACAAACACATGTTATAAAACTGATGGGCATGGATATCCGTCTGGTATATGCATTGACATGATTTACTGTATATGGTAGGCATTAACATCAGCAATTATAAATTACTAAGCAACTTTGGAAAATAGAGTAAAGAAACACGGAAAGTTACAATTGCACATTTAAGAGAAAATAGATAAAATGAAACATTAGCTTTTTGAAAGGTGTATATATCAAGGAAAGATGTTTGACTTTGAAGTCAGACAAGTTTGAACAACTCTTTCCCCTTTATTCATGTGGTTACACATTAAACCAAAGAAACTGAGCAATGAGTTAACTTACTTGAGTGCCACTCGAGTCTTTGTAGCTACATAACTCTCTTACAAGCTCGCTCTTAGTTCAACATAGATTGCAACTCAAACTATGTTTCCAGTAGAGTTGCTAAAGTAATATGAACAACTCGGTACCGCGTCACATAAACAAGCAGATATCTATTTAGCCAAATCAAAATTCATCTTCACCTTTGGCGAGTTATCGCTCAAACGTCTAGCACTAAAATATGTCTAGATACATCTATTTGAGCGACAAGTAAGTCTGGACGGAAGAAGTATTTAGTAGCCTATATAATATGAACTCTAATATTAGCCCTGGCTCCAGTGGTGGTGCTAGACCTATGACTGTGTTATGTTGGTCTCTTTAAATTCTTCATAATTACATGAACTTTTGGATGAATATGATTGTTTTAACTAAGCTAGAGTACTTGAATTTACATGGGGATCAAAATGATTGAATATTTTTTCTATACAAACAAAAAAATGATGAAAAATGCTATGTGTTGTTGGTCCCAATCAACAAATTCGTAGTTGTGGTACTTTGGACGGGGCAACACTCTTTGTGCCCTATTGGTCAAGCACGAGTGACACGATGCTCATCGGCCATAGGTCTAAAAGTGCATATAGTCCCCATGATGTATTTTGGTAATTGATGTTAAAGAACTAATGATACTTCAAAGTATATTTTAGAAAAGTTCTTTTAGGTACAACATTCCAAATTAGAAGGTGGCCCCTTATAAATCTTAAATACAAGTGTTGGACAAGCCAAAGGATTCTACATTTTCATTTCAGTAATCCAAAATCAGATTGAGTCCATAGGGCATGTCGATACTATCAATTCTGGTGAATCATCTGTAGGCATTTCATATGGAGTATTAGAGAATGCGACCGAATAATTGAATTTAATTCAGAAATAATTTATTTGGAAACATTATGTTTGGATTATAATATTTATATTTAAAGTATTCTTGCATTAGAATAATTATCTTTGAATTATTGATGCATTGTGGTATTTATATTTGATTATTTTCAATAGAGAAAATATGACTTAGAAAAAAAAAGAGGAAGGGCAGATATTTGAAGGATAGTGTTGAATGGCCTCCGATCTGCCGGATGTCCACGGACATTTCAGGGCGTCCGAATAAGGAACACTATTGGAGATGCCCTAAGTTAGATTTCGCTTAAAGTACACATTAAAGCCGAATTCAAACCTATCAACGTGTGATCTAGCTTTAAATCCATGGGAGAACCCATAAAAACATAGTGAAAGTTTACTCAAACCTTTGTAAGGGGTACCACATTACTAATGATTTTATTAGTATTGGAATTTAAAAAAAAATGTACACAATGACAGGGCCCATAAGAAACGGATCTGCCGTTGTACATAGTTGTTTTACTTATCAGGTGATGCAAATTGGTTCTTAAAGTCGGGTGCCCCAAATTTAACATTAGAACACGTCACGTCTGTTCGTTTGGATGAGGTATCCACTAGCGGCAGATCGTGAGTAAGAGCTTTACTCGTGCAACAATTTTACTGATGAGTTTTTTTCACGAGCCCAGATTTTGCTAGCTCCAACTGTGCTGGCCCATTCGCGGTTCTCTTAAGCGAAGGCTCAAAAGCCCGACGCTCACGGGCGCCATACAGGGCGAACCCTATTTGACGCTCGCGTGCGTCCATCTGCTCCGCTTCCGCTGAAGCGCACGAGCGGGCAGTGCAAACAGGCCGGCCCATTTCCTGCGTTGAAGCAGGGCCAGGCAAACGGTTTTGGGAACCTTCTAGAGGGTTCCCTGGACCGATTTATTTCATGTTTTTTTCTTTTACTGGTTTTCTGTTTTTCTTGTTTTCTTCTGTTTTGTTTTCTATTTATTTTATTTTTTCTTTCCTTTTCTTTTATGTTTTTTCGTTTTTATTTTCATTCTATGTTTTAAGAAATGTTCGAAATTCCAAATTTTGTTCATGATTTCAAAACTTGTCCACAATAGTAAAAAAGGTTTTTATAAAAAAATCACAATTGTTCAGCGTATATTACAAAAATGTACAATGTATATATAAAAATTGTTCAACATATATCACAAAAATGTTCAATTTCTATTTCAATATTGTTCAGCTTATATCACAAAAGTGTTCAATGTGTAGTTAAAAAACGTTCAGTGTATATTTATAAAAAATATTTTATATATATTTAACAAAATATTCAGCGTATATCACAAAAATATTCAATGTGTATTTCAAAATTGTTCAGCATGTATCCAAAAATGTTCTTTATCTATTTAAAAATTAAACGTTGTATATTTACAAAAATGTTCAATGGTTGAATTTTTTTTATTTTTTCTGGATCTGTCACGGCATTGAGTTTAAATAAAATTACGCGATCAACTAACCAGAAATGCTTAGTAGTTCATCTGGTGAAGAACGGTTACTCGTGGTTGCCAGGTATCCAGTTCGATTCCTCGGTATGGCATTTTTTGTTCTTTTCTATTTAAGTAGCCTCTCGCTACAACGCCATCGAATGGGCCGGCCCATTCAGTTCGCGCCTGCGCGGAAGCTCGTCCTTTTCACGGTAACGAGCGTCAGCTAGGGACTCCCTCCATACAGGGGGTCTCGTCACACCCGCAGCGAGCGTACCATCCGTCTCACCTCTGCACGATGTGATAGTAGGCCAGCCCGTTAGTTGCTACACCGTTCATCCATTTTGTTTGTTTCATTTTTCTTCTTCTTTTTACTTTTATTTGCATTCCAAAGAATATACATAATTAAAAATTACTTCGTGTACCATTCACAAACTGTTCAGCATGTATTCGAAAATGTTTAACATTTATTCCACACAAAAAAATCAAACATGTATTTGAAATGGTGTTTATAAGACATACAGAGATGTTCAAATAATTTTTATAAATGCTTCTTACCATTCAAAAATGTTCCAAACTTATTAGAAAAATCTTTAACGTGTATTAAAATATATCCAAACATGTATTTGAAAAACCATTAGTTGCGAGCGTACCATCCGTCTCACCTCTGCACGATGTGATAGTAGGCCAGCCCGTTAGTTGCTACACCGTTCATCCATTTTGTTTGTTTCATTTTTCTTCTTCTTTTTACTTTTATTTGCATTCCAAAGAATATACATAATTAAAAATTACTTCGTGTACCATTCACAAACTGTTCAGCATGTATTCGAAAATGTTTAACATTTATTCCACACAAAAAAATCAAACATGTATTTGAAATGGTGTTTATAAGACATACAGAGATGTTCAAATAATTTTTATAAATGCTTCTTACCATTCAAAAATGTTCCAAACTTTTTCGAAAAATCTTTAACGTGTATTAAAATATATCCAAACATGTATTTGAAAAACTATTCATCATGTATTTGAAAAATGTTCGACTTGTATACAAAAATGTTCGATGTGTATCAGAAAATGTACAATGTGTATAAATAATAGTAGACATGTATTAAAAAAGGCAAAGGAAAATGGTTATAAAATGCTAAAAAATGTTCAAGTAAACTTTTAAAAAATCCATACCATTAAAAATGTATTTCATCATCTATTAACAAATGTTTAACATGTATTAAAAAATGTTCAAAACATGTATTTGAAAAATGTTCAACATGTGAGCAAAAAATGTTTCATGCGTATACGGAAAATGTACAATGCGTGACATGTATTAAAAAAGTAAAAAAGAAAAGGATCTTCATATAATGTACAAGATGTTCACATAATTTGGAGAAAATGCTTTGAATCATTCAATATAATGCTCCATATTTGATAAACATATATTCAAAAAAAATGATGAAAACCTGTAATTGAAAAAGGTGTTCAACTTGTATTAAAAAATGTTCAGTCGTATTTGAAAAAAATATTGCAAAAATGAAAGAAAAGAATGAACAGAAAAAAATCCAATGAAGCCCAAAGAAAACCATAGTGAAAAACACACAAAAAAGGCAGAAACAAAAAGAAAGTGAAAACTGAAGAAAACGGATGAAAACTGTAAAATAAGACATAGTGAATAACAAAGAGAAAACAATGGAAATTAAAAAAGATACTGTAAATAAAACACACAGAAAAAGAGAGAAAGAAAAAGGAACAATGAAACTCCAGGAAAAGTGATGAAAATAGTAAAGTACAACAAGAAAAATAAAAACTGTAAAGATAAACACGGAAAATGAAAGAAAGAAAGGAAAAATAATGAAACCAGAAGAAAGATGTTGAAAATTGTCAAAACCATAGGAAACGAAGGAAATAAAAACAAATAAAAACCGAAAGAAAATGATGAATACATTAAACAAAACATACAAAACAATGAAAGAAAAAAAATCAATGAGAACAAAAAAACACATGAAAATATAGAATTAAAAAACAATGAAAACCGATTAAAATTGGGGAAAATAAAACAAAAAAGAAAGGAAATTACTAATGGCAACAAAAGAAAACTAAATAAAACAAAAAATTGAAAACCAGTCCAGCGAGTAGACAATAAAGATGTAAACACCACCGCAGTGACTCACAATGACTGAACAAGTGAGTGCGACCAGTCAAGGAAGAATCAAGCCGACCCAGTAACAACTTGATGGGACAACCCGTGAGGTGAGATTATCATAGGACTCTGACTCACATTAGGCAACAAATAGGTTTTGGTGGATCATATGTATCCTTAATTATTTTCTATTTCTTAATGGGGGGAGCCAGATGAAATGACTAAGCCCAAAATCTAGATGACTATCTACTGGACAAGGAAAAAAATGTCACATTAAACCACTGAAGTTAGGGCTGTTTGCTCGAGGCTCATAAATCCAGTGGCATGTTTTTTTCCTTTTCATGGAGGAATCTTTATTTTGGGGTGTGTCATTATAAATGAAAGTGCTAGTTATCGACTAGAGGGGGGGGGATGAATAAGCGATTTTTATGAAAGTCTTCAAAACATGGGAGTTTCGAAGACAAACGATAGAAATGAATCTATAACCATGCAGCGGAAGGTAGACTACACTAGACAAGCCATAGTCAAGTATTCAATGAAGTGAGAGCACGAAGACTAATAGCAGCTAGGCCGTACGGATCAGAATGGAAGATAGTATGAAACCAATCAGAACTAACAGTCACACGGTGAAGACAAATGGACAATGCAAATAGGCAATGACTTCACAAGGACCAACTGTAAATAAAGAGATGGGAAGGATAGAACCAGTTGCTTGTTGAAGACAATGATTTGTTGGACCAGTTCCAGTTGATGTGATACTGTACGTCTGGTTAGGGAGGCTGAGATTTAACTTAGAAGACCGTGTGTTCACCTTATTCCCCTCGAGCTAAGGACACCCAGTCCTCGCTCAATCACTCTGATAAGTCTTCAAGGTAGACTTCCAAACCTTCACAGACTTCGTTCACCGGCGATCCACAATGACTCTTGGATGCTCAGACCGCGACGCCTAACCGGCAGGAGGATTCACAGTTCTCAAGTGTAACAAGTTTTCAGATCACACAGATAGGAAGACTTCAGTGATGCCTAACACTCTTTGGCTCTGGGTGTTTAGGGCTTTGTCCTCGCAAGGATTTCTCTCTCAAAGGCTTCGAGGTGGGTTGCTCTCAAATGACAAAAGCCGTGCACTAACTCTGAGCAGCCACCAATTTATGGTGTGGGGGTGGGCTATTTATAGCCACTAGGCAACCCGACCTGATTTGTCTGAAATGACCCTGGGTCACTAAGGAACTGACACGTGTTCCAACGGTCAGATTTCAAACACACGCGGCAACTTTACTTGGGCGACAAGTAAAGCTGACTTATCCAGCTCTGGATAAGTTTTGCTCTCATTGTCTTCGCTCGAAGACATAGGATTTTGGTTAAGCATCACTTCAGTCACTCTGACTTTGTTCACTGGGACTCCACTTAACAGTACGGTGGTTCCTATGACTCACCAAAGAAGAAAAGGAAACAACAAAACAACTAAGTCTTCGCGCTCCATAGTCTTCACGCGATGTCTTCTCTTGTCATAGTCTTCAATGTGAATATCTTCACATACCACCTTTGTCTTCAATGTCTTCATACATTTTTAGGGGTCATCTCCGGTAGGTAAACCGAATCAATGAGGGACTACTACCTGTGTTATCCTGCAATTCTCACAAATACATTAGTCCCTCAACCAGGTTTGTCGTCAATACTCCAAAACCAACTAGGGGTGGCACTAGATGCACTTACAATCTCCCCCTTTTTGGTGATTGATGACAAACTGGTTGAAGTTTTCAACGGGGATAAAAGTATGTGAAATTGTAAAGGATTTATGTATTGTCTTCGTAAGTAGTGCTACCTCTTGAGCACTACGTTGGTTTTCCCCGAAGAGGAAGGGATGATGCAGCAAAGTAGCGTAAGTATTTCCCTTAGTTTTTGAGAACCAAGGTATCAATCCAGTAGGAGGCTACGCGCGAGTCCCTCGCACCTGCACAAAACAAATAAATCCTCGTAACCAACGCAAATAGGGGTTGTCAATCCCTATAGGGCCACTTATGAGAGTGAGATCTGATAGATATGATACGATAATATTTTTGGTATTTTTATGAAAAAGATGCAAAGTAAAATAAAGGCAAAGTAAATAGGAAAGGAAATAACTAAGTAGTAGGAGATTAATATGATAAAGATAGACCCCGGGGCCATAGGTTTCACTAGTGGCTTCTCTCGAGAGCATAAGTATTCTACGGTGGGTGAACAAATTACTGTTGAGCAATTGACAGAATTGAGCATAATTATGAGAATATCTAGGTATGATCATGTATATAGGCATCATGTTCGAGACAAGTAGACCGACTCCTGCCTGCATCTACTACTATTACTCCACTCATCGACCGCTATCCAGCATGCATCTAGAGTATTAAGTTAAAAACAAAGTGATGTCTACTACACAACCTTCTTCTTGTAGATGTTGTTGGGCCTCCAAGTGCAGAGGTTTGTAGGACAGTAGCAAATTTCCCTCAAGTGGATGACCTAAGGTTTATCAATCCGTAGGAGGCGTAGGATGAAGATGTTCTCTCTCTAGCAACCCTGCAACCAAATAACAAAGAGTCTCTTGTGTCCCCAACACACCCAATACAATGGTAAATTGTATAGGTGCACTAGTTCGGCGAAGAGATAGTGAAACATGTGGTATATGGATAGTAGATAAAGGTATTTATAATCTGAAATAATAAAAACAGCAAGGTAACAAGTGGTAAAAGTGAGTGTAAATGGTATTGCAATTATAGAAAACAAGGCCTAGGGTTCATACTTTCACTAGTGTAAGTTCCCTCAACAATAATAGCATAATTGGATCACATAACTATCCCTCAACATGCAACAAAGAGTCACTCCAAAGTCACTAATAGCGGAGAACGAACAAAGAGATTATGGTAGGGTACGAAACCACCTCAAAGTTATTCTTTCCAATCAATCCGTTGGGCTATTCCTATAAGTGTCAGAAACAGCCCTGGAGTTCGTACTAGAATAACACCTTAAGACACAAATCAACCAAAACCCTAACGTCACCTAGATACTCCAATGTCACCTCAAGTATCCGTGGGTATGATTGTACGATATGCATCACACAATCTCAGATTCATCTATTCAACCAACACATAGAACCTCAAAGAGTGCCCCAAAGTTTTTACCGGATAATCACGACGAAAACGTGTGCCAACCCCTATGCATAGGTTCATGGGAGGAACCCAAAATTTGGTCACCAAAACATACATCAAGTGAATCACGTGATGTCCCATTGTCACCACAGATATCCACGGCAAGACATACATCAAGTGTTCTCAAATCTTTAAAGACTCAATCCGATAAGATAACTTCAAAGGGGAAACTCAATCCATTACAAGAGAGTAGAGGGGAAGGAGAAACATAAGATCCAACTATAATAGCAAAGCTCGCGATACATCAAGATCGTGCCAAATCAAGAACACGAGAGAGAGAGAGAGGAGATCAAACACATAGCTACTGGTACATACCCTCAGCCCCGAGGGAGAACTACTCCCTCCTCGTCATGGAGAGCACCGGGATGATGAAGATGGCCACCGGAGAAGGATTGCCCCCTCTGGCAGGGTGCCGGAACGGGTCTAGATTGAGTTTTGGTGGCTACGGAGGCTTCTGGCGGCGGAACTCCCGATCTATGTTGCTCTCGGATGTTTTTAGGGTATATGGAGATATATAGGTGGAAGAAGTACGTCAGGGGGGCCACGAGGGGCCCACGAGGCAGGGGGGCGCGCCCAGGGGGGCGTCCTCCACCCTCGTGACCTCCCCGGAAACTTCTTGGAGTAGGGTCCAAGTCTCCTGGATCACGTTCGGTGAGAAGATCACGTTCCCGAAGGTTTCATTTTGTTTGGACTCCGTTTGATATTCTGTTTCCTCGAAATACTGAAATAGGCAAAAAACAGCAATTCTGGGCTGGGCCTCTGGTTAATAGGTTAGTCCCAAAAATAATATAAAAGTGGAAAATAAAGCCCAATATAGTCCAAAACAGTAGATAAAGTAGCATGGAGCAATCAAAAATTATAGATACGTTGGAGACGTATCACAAAGTAACGCCTTAAGCAAGATGAGATGATGTAGAGGCATAGACTCATGCAATATGAAGAAAACCCCATCTTGTTATCCTCGATGGCAACAATACAATACGTGCCTTGCTGCCCTTACTGTCACCGGGAAAGGACACCGCAAGATTGAACCCAAAACTAAGCACTTTTACCATTGCAAGAAAGATCAATCTAGTAGGCCAAACCAAACTGATAATTCGAGGAGACTTGCAAAGGTAACCAATCATACATAAAAGAATTCAAAGAAGATTCGAATATTATTCATAGATAGACTTGATCATAAACCCACAATTCATCGGTCTCAACAAACACACCGCAAAAAGAAGATTACATCGAATAGATCTCCACAAGAGAGGTGGAGAACATTGTATTGAGATCCAAAAAGAGAGAAGAAGCCATCTAGCTACTAACTATGGACCCGTAGGTCCGAGGTAAACTACTCACACTTCATCGGAGGGGCTATGGTGTTGATGTAGAAGCCCTCCGTGATCGATGCCCCCTCCGGCGGAGCTCCGGAATAGGCCCCAAGATGGGATCTCGTGGATACAGAAAGTTACGGCGGTGGAATTAGGGTTTTGTCTCCGTATCTGATCGTTTGGGGGTACGTAGGTATATATAGGAGGAAGGAGTACGTCGGTGGAGCAACAGGGGGCCCACGAGGGTGGAGGGCGCGCCTGGTGGGGGTGGGCGCGCCCCCCTACCTCGTGACCTCCTGTTTTCTTTCTTGACGTAGGGTCCAAGTCTCCTGGATCATAATCTTCCTAAAAATCACGTTCCCAAAGGTTTCATTCCGTTTGGACTCCGTTTGATATTCCTTTTCTTCAAAACCCTAAAACAGGCAAAAAACAACAATTCTGGGTTGGGCCTCCGGTTAATAGGTTAGTCCCAAAAATAATATAAAAGTGGATAATAAAGCCCAATAATGTCTAAAACAATAGATAATATAGCATGGAGCAATCAAAAATTATAGATACGTTGGAGACGTATCAAGCATCCCCAAGCTTAATTCCTGCTCGTCCTCGAGTAGGTAAATGATAAAAATAGAATTTTTGATGCGGAATGCTACTTGGCATAATTTTAATGTAATTCTTCTTAATTGTGGTATGAATATTCAGATCCGAAAGATTCAAGACAAAAGTTCATATTGACATAAAAATAATAATATTTCAAGCATACTAACAAAGCAATTATGTCTTATCAAAATAACATGGCTAAAGAAAGTTATCCCTACAAAATCATATAGCCTGGCTATGCTCTATCTTCACCACACAAAATATTTAAATCATGCAAACCCCGATGACAAGCCAAGCAATTGTTTCATACTTTTGACATTCTCAAAACTTTTTCAATTTTCACGCAATACATGAGCGTGAGCCATGGATATAGCACTATAGGTGGAATAGAATGGTGGTTGTGGAGAAGACAAAAAAGGGGAAGATAGTCTCACATCAACTAGGTGTATCAACGGGCTATGGAGATGCCCATCAATAGATATCAATGTGAGTGAGTAGGGATTGCCATGCAACAGATGCACTAGATCTATAAGTATATGAAAGCTCAAAAAGAAACTAAGTGGGTGTGCATCCAACTTGCTTGCTCATGAAGACCTAGGGAAATTTGAGGAAGCCATCATTGGAATATACAAGCCAAGTTCTATAATGAAATATTCCCACTATTATATGAAAGTGATAACATGAGAGACTCTCTACTATGAAGATCATGGTGCTACTTTGAAGCACAAGTGTGGTAAAAGGATAGTAACATTGTCCCTTCTCTCTTTTTCTCTCATTTTTAGGCCCTTTCTCTTTTTTATGGCCTCTTTTCTTTCTCCCCCTTTTTTATGTGGGCTTCTTTGGCCTCTTCTATTTATTTTTCGTCCGGAGTCTCATCCCGACTTGTGGGGGAATCATAGTCTCCATCATCCTTTCCTCACTGGGACAATGCTCTAATAATGATGATCATCACACTTTTATTTTTCTTACAACTCAACAATTACAACTCGATACTTAGAACAAAATATGACTCTATGTCAATTCCTCCGGCGGTGTACCGAGATATGCAATGAATCAAGAGTGACACGTATGAAAGAATTATGAATGGTGGCTTTGCCACAAATATGATGTCAACTACATGATCATGCTAAGCAATATGACAATGATGGAGTGTGTCATAATGGTGGAAAGTTGCATCGCAATATATCTCAGAATGGCTATGGAAATGCCATAATAGGTAGGTATGGTGGCTGTTTTGAGGAAGGTATATGGTGGGTGTATGATACCAGCGAAAGGTGCGCGGTATTAGAGAGGCTAGCAAAGGTGGAAGGGTGAGAGTGCATATAATCCATGGACTCAACATTAGTCATAAAGAACTCATATACTTATTGCAAAAATCTACAGGTTATCAAAGCAAAGTGTTACGTGCATGCTCCTAGGGGGGTATATTGGTAGGAAAAGACCATCGCTCGTCCCCGACCGCCACTCATAAGGAAGACAATCAATAAATAAATCATGCTCCGACTTCATCACATAACGGTTCACCATACGTGCATGCTACGGAAATCACAAACTTCAACACAAGTATTTCTCAAATTAACAACTACTCAACTAGCATGACTTTAATATCACCATCTCTATATCTCAAAACAATTATGAAGTATCAAACTTATCATAGTATTCAACACACTCATAAGAAAGTTTTATTATTAATCTTGTATACCAAGCATATTAAGATTTTAAGCAAATTACCATGCTATTAAGACTCTCAAAATAATCTAAGTGAAGCATGAGAGATCAATAGTTTCTATAAAACAAATCCACCACCGTGCTCTAAAAGATATAAGTGAAGTACTAGAGCAAAATTATATAACTCAAAAGATATAAGCGAAGCACATAGAGTATTCTAACAAATTCCAAATCATGTATGGATCTCTCAAAAGGTGTGTACAGAAAGGATGATTGTGGTAAACTAACAAGAAAAGACTCAAATCATACAAGACGCTCCAAGCAAAACACATATCATGTGGTAAATAAAAATATAGCTCTAAGTAAAGTTACTTATAGAAGTAGACGAAAGAGGGGATGCCTTCCAGGGCATCCCCAAGCTTTGGCTTTTAGGTGTCCTTAGATTATCTTGGGGGTGCCATTGGCATCCCCAAGCTTAGGCTCTTGCCACTCCTTGTTCCATAATCCATTAAATCTTTACCCAAAACTTGAAAACTTCACAACACAAAACTTAAAGTAGAAAATCTCGTGAGCTCCGTTAGCGAAAGAAAATAAAAGATCATTTCAAGGTACTGTAATGAACTCATTATTCATTTATAGTGGTGTTATACCTACTGTATTCCAACTTCTCTATGGTTTATAAACTATTTTACTAGCCATATATTCATCAAAATAAGCAAACAACACACGAAAAACAGAATCTGTCAAAAACAGAACAGTCTGTAGTAATCTGTAGCTAGCGCAAGATCTGGAACTCCAAAAATTCTAAAATAAATTTATGGGCGTGAGGAATTTATCTATTAATCATATTAAAAAATAATTAACTAAATAGAACTTTCCAAATAAAAATTACAGCAGTTCTCGTGAGCGCTAAAGTTTCTGTTTTTTACAGCAAGTTCAACATGACTTTCCCCAAGTCTTCCCAACGGTTCTACTTGGCACGAACACTAATTAAACACAAAAAACACAACCAAAACAGAGGCTAGATAAATTATTTATTACTAAACAGGAGCAAAAAGCAAGGAATAAAAATAAAATTGGGTTGCCTCCCAACAAGCGCTATCGTTTAACGCCCCTAGCTAGGCATAACAATCATGAATAGATCTAGGTATTGCCATCTTTGGTAGGCAATTCTTCAATGACGCATCTACCATCTTTAGGAATTTCTTTCTTTTTATTGATTATCAAACATTTAGGCACAAGATCGAAAAATTCATTTGTAACAAATGGTTCCTTAATGATAGCAAAAAGATTGGGATGAACACTTATAGATTTGAGATCCGCATTTTCCTTACTAGATGATTCACCCTTATTTTTAGGAACGTACATAAGCTTGGCAACTTTAATGGAAGGACTTGGAGTATTCTTTACGGAAGAAAAGCGGTTCCCAAGTTGGTAATAATATTCTCAAGTTTATCGATCCTAACGGAATCGTGATTTATTTTCTCATTAACTATGGGTTCCTTTTCTTTAATATCTTTCAAAGTAACTCCTACTTTAGATCCATATTGAGAGATTCGGCTGTGGATCTTTTTATCCAAATTTTCAATTAACTCTATGGTAGAACCCTTATTTTCAATAATCTCAAGCCTTTGCATTACATGCTCCAAAGTTAATATAGTTCCATTAACCAAGAGAGGGGGTGAGCCAAATAAATCTAACATAGCATTATAAGAATCAAAAGTATGGCTACCCAAAAAGTTCCCTCCGGTAATAGTATCAAGAACATAACGATGCCAAGGAGTAATGCCTACATAAAAATTGCGAAGGAGAATGGTAGTAGATTGCTTCCTAGCAGATCTATTTTGAGCAATGCAAATTCTATACCAAGCATCTTTTAGATTTTCACCCTACCTTTGCTTAAAATCTAGAATTTCATTCTCGGGAGACAACGGAGAAGATAAGGGACTAGCCATAACGACAAGCAAACAAACTAACACACAAGCAAACAAAAAGCAAGCGGGCAAAAAGAGGCAAATAAAGAGGGATGATAGATAGAGATGGCGAATAAAATGACAAGGGTGAAGTGGGGGAGAGGAAAACGAGAGGCAAATGGCAAATAATGTAATGCGGGAGATAAGGGTATGTGATGGGTACTTGGTATGTTGACTTTTGCGTAGACCTCCCCGGCAACGGCGCCAGAAATCCTTCTTGCTACCTCTTGAGCACTGCGTTGGTTTTCCCCGAAGAGGAAGGGATGATGCAGCAAAGTAGCATAAGTATTTCCCTCAGTTTTTGAGAACCAATGTATCAATCCAGTAGGAGGCTAAGCGCGAGTCCCTCGCACCTACACAAAACAAATAAATCCTCGCAACCAACGCAAATAGGGGTTGTCAATCCCTATAGGGCCACTTATGAGAGTGAGATCTGATAGATATGATAAGATAATATTTTTGGTATTTTTATGATAAAGATGCAAAGTAAAATAAAGGCAAAGTAAATAGCAAAGGAAATAACTAAGTAGTAGGAGATTAATATGATAAAGATAGACCCGGGGGCCATAGGTTTCACTAGTGGCTTCTCTCGAGAGCATAAGTATTCTACGGTGGGTGAACAAATTACTGTTGAGCGATTGACAGAATTGAGCATAGTTATGAGAATATCTAGGTATGATCATGTATATAGGCATCACGTCCGAGACAAGTAGACCGACCCATGCCTGCATTACTCCACTCATCGACCGCTATCCAACATGCATCTAGAGTATTAAGTTAAAAACAGAGTAACGCTTTAAGCAATATGACATGATGTAGAGGGATAGACTCATGCAATATGAAGAAAACCCCATCTTGTTATCCTCGATGGCAACAATACAATACGTGCCTGTAGGAGATATGCCCTAGAGGCAATAATAAATGATATTATTTATCTCCGAGTTCATAATTATGTTTATGTTCCATGCTATAACTGCAATGATTCTCGAGTCTGCAATATCCACGAGGCTCGGAGGAAGACTCATATGCATGTGTGGAATAATAAATGGTAAGAAGTATTCCTAGTCTGCCTCTAAGACTAGCTCAAGTGTTGCATGATGGTTCTGTTTTCCTGATCATGGGCATGTCTATGCCAGCAATTTTGAGGGCACAATGTTAAGAGAACATTTGTGTTGAATCGACCCGGATTGATGTTATGCTAAGAGATTCATTCGTCACAAGTTAATGGTGCATATCACAGAGATGGTTAACGTTTGCATGATTCCTTAGACCATGAGAGTATCGAGTTTCTTCATGCTTGCTTCATGAACTTTGGGGTTTGTTAAACGTCATCCGTAAATGGGTGGCTATTACGGCGGCTTACGGGTTCATGGAAAAGTGTGTCAAGTAACTTGATAGCTCAAGATTGGGATTTGCTCCTCCGACAATGGAGAGATATCTCTGGGCCCTCTCGGTGTTACGGTATCCATCATCGTCTGGCCAGACACAATGTGATTTGATCACTGGGATGCCGGAACACGGAAACGAGAAAAGAGAACAAAACCAGTAACGAGGTAACTTGCACGATGGACAAATGGTTCATCCATGGGGATGCAACAAATCTCACCTTGGGTGTTTGTGACATATCATGAAGCAACAGGAATAGCTCACTGCAACTGGAGGTTCACTCGAATATTTATTCGTGTGGGTATAGGGGTCAATATGGGTGTCCACGGCTCCGATGTTGATCATTGATCGGAAGGGGTTCCGGGTCATGTCTATACTCCACCGAACCTATAGGGTCACACACTTAAGGGTCATCTATCTGCTGAATACTAGACAAGGAGTCTGAGAGAAAATCACCGAAAAAGTTTCGGACACCGGAAAAGTTTCGGACAGCGGAAAAGGTTCTGCAGAGAGAGGTCATCGGATGAGTTTCGATGAAACTGAAAATTTGTTTCAGGGGATACCATTAAGTCAAATTGGTTTCGGCACATGCCTGATAATTCTTGGAGGGTGCCAGAATCATTCTGGAAGCTTTCTGGAATTTTCCGGGATAATAACCGGATATGCTCCGGAGCTGCCGGAACCACTTCAGATGCTTTTCGCAGATGAAAATCACTAAACCGGAATTGTTTCAGAACGCGTTGAAAATCATTTTGGTGGGTACTGGAAATGTTCTAAGCCCACATAAATATTTTTAGTTCGAACGGACGCTGAAAAATGTCGTCGTGAATAGTGAAAATCAGCTTTATGGTTACTTTATGGAAAGCCACCTTTTGGGGCTTTGCTCCAAAAGATCTTGGGGATGACATGGATGGATAGGAGCCATTTTTTGGGCCCCTCATGGGGGTGTGGCCGGCCACATGGGGTATCCCCCCTTGGGGACCCTCTTGTTCCTTGGTTTCACTCCTAGGTCCTTGTGGAAGGACTTCATTCATGTGCATTTTGGGTTCTTGTGTGAAACTACCCTACCCCTTGGGATTTCCTATAAATAGAGGTGGAGGGGCAGCCCTCCACACTCACTCTTTCTCACATACAAGTGCCATGCATGATCTGGCTTCTCTCTTCCTCCCAGCGAAACAGTTTCGTAGAGCCGAAAGGTTGTCTGGGTTCCGACAGGAACTAGTTCTGGACGGCGAAGCCCTGCCGGATAGATGACATCGTATGTGTGCAACTCTGTAAAGAGGTCATAGTTTCGATCTTAGTGCCCGAGGGGCTGTTCGAGAATGCCTCCCAAAGGACTGTCCAAGTGACGGTCTGAGTTCTGTGAGTCCTCCCGAAGGGCTGTCCGAGTGACCGTCCGAGTTTCGAAGGTCCTCCCGAAGGGCTGTCCACAACACCGTCCGGGAGACTGTTCGACCGCCTCCCGGAGGGCTGTCTGAGGAGCAGATGAGGGTATACATCCTTGCGGTTGGGAGGTTGTAAATCCTAGCTGCGGGGATCTACACCACCGATCATCATCGACTCTACTTCCCGCTGCGCTACGAGTCGGTAACGAAACAGATCAAACCTTGTATGCAGTCTCCATAGTGGTCCTGGGCTGGTGCGTAGGTTGGAAATTTTTTGTTTTCTGCTGCATTACCCAACAGTGGCATCAAGAGCCGTACTATGCGTAGATGCAGGTTTCGATCTAGAATACATGGAGATGTATGGGTATTGCATAATATAATTAGGTTGTAGATGAGATCTATTGCTGAAAATTATTTATGCGGGTGACAGATGAAACCTGTTACCCGACATTCTTGTTACTTCCCTCGAATTTGCGTTTGCTCAATCTCGAGATAGCATGGTGGAATTTGACAAAGTTCTGGTAATCCGTGATCCTGATTGATCATGGAAGTGCTATCAGTTCTTTGGGTTCCGCCATAGTCAAAAGAAAGATGAAATTCGCTGATGAAAGGGCATTGCAGATATGATCTGCAGGGGGGGTCATGCGTATGACAGAGTTTAGTATGGGGCTCGAGATTTAATTATCTCGTGTTTCATACACCCCGAGATGTTTATCTAGCAACTTGAATAATCATACTTCATGATAAAATGTTGGTAGCTGTGGTTTAAGTCAAAACCTTAGAAGCCACGTAAGATAATCTTTTGCATGAACCGATTAGAGACGTCTAACTTGGTTTTGCAGGAGGGTTTGCATGTGCATATGATGTGGTATAGCAGTGCTCATAATAATTTGATTATGTATGAGATGGCTATATAATGTAAATTGATTAACATGACCCGCGTGTCATGATTCAGCATGATGGCTGGAGCCATATGATTGCACTTTAAATGACCTGCGTGTCAACCTTGTTGTAATGCATTATTTTATTAGCTATAGAGATAGCAATATTATGTGGTGCATCGACAAGGTGGTGGAAATCTTCGCGAAGGTGAACACCGACGCGAGTGCCGAAGACGAAGAAATGAAAGACTTCTCCGTCAAAAAGGGCTATACCATATCATGCTAATTATGAATTGCCTGAGATGTTTATCCCTTTGATGCACCCTTCTTGATTGCGCCGTAGTCGCTTTTTATTAGGGTGATCTCTCACAAAAATATCAAGTAGTTAGTGTTCTCTCAAGTGTAGCACCGTCACGGCACCTATCTTTTCGGGGTGCGTCGTGTCACACGAGTACGAACGATTAGAGAAGTGTGAGGCGGGTGAGTTGAGACCTCGCAGCGAGATCACTTGGTTGTCTTGACGTTCAGGCATGACCGTCATGAGCTCGGAACACACACATCGAAAGATGAACAAGAGTCACATAGAGATGTGATTGGCAAGTTGGCCTACCGGTTGAGATTTTCGTCATCGGTGGTGTTACACCAATGGCGTTGAATTAAAATGCGGATCTTGAATCGCTCATGATCAATTATGAGAGATATTGATTTGAGTGGGAGCGCACTATTGAATTAACTTGTTTAATTCTTAGTGCAATTAATTGTGAACATTGTCTAAAGTGGTATTTGCCTAATAGTTATAGAATAAAGGCTCGCGTTTCCACCCTCCATATTAAAATTGAATAGCTGTTAAATATCTGGTTAAAACTTTACGGTTGGTAACATAATGTGAGGATTGTCCTCAAGAGTGCCGAGAAGGACTTTGTCCTATCGCATGCTTTCCGTATCCTCCCGCTAATGCTATGGATCATGTGACTCTCGTCCTTCGATCCAAAAGCTAGAATTCTGTTACGGTCAAGTGAAATATGTTTGCTTCCATGAAACCCAAACTTCGAAAGTTGGGATAGTTATATGATATTCATGGAACTGAAAATTATTTTCAGATACAAACAAAGTAATGTTTGTTTGCAAGTATTAGTAAAAGTGTTTACTATGCATTTGACTGTTGGGAAAGGGATCCAGAAGAACGCCTGTCATATAATGAAAGGTGAATAAAACAACAACTTAAAGAGAAAGGAAGTGTCCAAAGGGTGTTAGTATGACTTACACGCCTAGGAAGTCCGGGGCTAACGCCACTCTTAAGTTGGGTGCTTCTTTTGCGAGTAGGAGAAATACTAAAAGTTAAACTGTTAGAAGTATAAAGGAAAATACAAAGAAGACTGAAATATCCAGCTCATGTATGAATGTCATACAAGTTTTTGATGTATAGAAGGCTGGTCAAAGATATAGTCCTTGGGAATTATGATTAAATTGTTGATCACTGATTCTTGGGTATTGTGAGTTAAATCACAAAGATACCCGCTCGATTGCATTC
Organism: Triticum dicoccoides; assembly: GCF_002162155.2. NCBI lineage: Eukaryota > Viridiplantae > Streptophyta > Magnoliopsida > Poales > Poaceae > Triticum > Triticum dicoccoides. Next base: position 636,883,650 of record NC_041384.1, on the reverse strand, counting down.
TGTTGCAACTCGATGTAAGAACTACTATGGCCTAAAAGACTAGCCAGAAATGAGGTTTAGGTATACACAGGGAACATAGTAAATGTTACTATACCTTCCATTGGTGTATTGCCGTTTGTATTTATTTTCATAATTCATTTAGAGTTTTACAAACTCTATCCTCTTGCAAGAAGGTTGTTCATAAGAGAACTTTTTATGTTCGATGTTATGAATAACACATGGGCCATACTTTCATTATGAATGAGATGTATGTTATGAATATTGATAATAATACAATACCTCTAGGTTTACTTTCATAATTCATTTTCGAGTTTCATACACTCTAGCCCATTGCACATTGTTTGTTGCAAAAGAGTTGTTCATAAAAACAACAATTGTTGTTAAGTATTATGAATAACATGAAGGGCCATGCTTCCATCCAAGATGGGATGTATGTTATGAATATTGATGGTAATATGATACATCCATAACACTGACGCTAAATGTCGCAAGACTAAAAGAATACCACACAAGTGTGGCACTGCATTTGGTCACATTGGAGAAATCTCCATGGAAAATTCCATTATGATGGATTTTGAACTCATTTGATTTTGAATCGCCTGACACTTGCAACTTTCCTCCGAAAAGTGAAGTGACTGAAATACCGTTCACAGGCCATAAGGAACGAGTAACAAACTTATTGGTGATCATACATTTGATGTGTGTAGTCCGATATAGGTTGTTAGTAGTGGATTTATCTATCTTCAGAAATGACTCAAGTAGATATATGGATATTTACTTGATGAGACGTTAGTCTAGATCTTTTGAAATCATTTGAAAGGTTTTCAAAAATGAAGTAGAAGTTATTGTAACAAGAAAATTATATTTCTACAATTCAATTGCAGAAAGGAATATTTGAGTTACAAGTTTAGCGAATGTCTGATGAGTTGTGAAAAGAGTTTCATAACTTACACCTTCCGGAACACCACTATGAGTGGAATGTCTGTGAAGATGTAATCAAACCATTTATGACATGGTAAGGTCAAAGATGACATAAATAAATTTGCCATTATCCCTTTTAAAGTGATGCTTTAGAGACTGCGGCTTTTACACTGAAAAGAGGTACATCGGGTCTGTTGAAATGAAGCCATGGTATGGTACGCCCAACCATGTTATATCTTTTCTTAACATTTGGAATATGGGGCTTGTGTAAAAGGTTACAAACCTATTCCAAATCAGACAAGTGCTACTTTGTAGGTTATACCAAAATGTTGGATATTCCTCCCTCACTATACCGAGGCAAATAGTTTTGCCGCGAAACGGTGTGCTTTTAAAGAGAATGATTCTTTCAAAAAGGTGAGTGGGAGAATAGTGCAACTCGACGATATAAACAGTATCTTCGTCATCAGATCAAAGGAAAGAGACCTTGGAAGTAATTCCAGAGTTTTCTACTGCGACTGATAAGGAAGTCTCTACAATAAAATGTATGAACTTCGGTCGAACTTGCAGCTGAACCACGTAGGAAAGGCTCGTGCAAACCTCTCAGGTGCGCAAACGAGATATTGTTGTTAGACAACATTATACCTACGATACACAAGGAAGCGTTGATGGGCCCTGACTCCAGAATTGGCTAAATGCCAATACAACCCGAGTTAGTTTCCATATAAGTGATTCAAGATTAAAACCTTGATACACCTTTCGAAAGACTTAGAGTCTAACGAATATTTATGGAACTTAAAACTGATACGGATAAAAATGTTTTATCCATAAAGCTCGACTTGTTGAAATAACAAGTTCAAGGAGTTGACTACAATGAGATTGTCTCACCGTAGAGATGCTTAAAGTCGGTTCGGGTTGAACTAGCAATTAATACATATTTCAATCTTGAGATATGATACATGGATAACAAAAGGATTTCCATCTGATGGAAATGAAACCTAGGACTTGTATGTGATACAGTCCAAAGTAATTTGTCGATCCAAAGGATGCTAGTAGGTATGCAAACTTCAGAGTTCCAGCGATGGACAGAAGAGAGCAAAATGGAGTTGGAATCTTCGTGTTTTGATTAAATGGTCAAAAGGGGCTTTTGACTTCATCAATGGGTAATGAAGATGCTTGTAATTCAAGAAAGTAAGTGGGAGCGCAATAATATTTCTAAAAACCTTGTGTGCTTGACACATTGGTAATTGGAAATAAATTCCTTGACACAAATTAGGACTTCATTTGAAAATAGTTTTTCGATGAAGTTCTTAGGCTAAATAGCCTCAATATTAGGCATGATGATCTATGGAGATAGATTTACCTAATGGGGCTAAGCAATGAATACATATTGACAAGATGCTAAAACCTTTTAGCATTTAAAACGCCAAGGAGTGATTCTTGCCGAAGTCACATGGAAAGAGTTTTTACAAGACTCGGTGTCCCAAAACACTGATGAGTAAAATACATGATGGAGATTCCACACACCTTCGTGTTTTGGGTTAATCATGTATTCCATGGTATGTAAAACAACCAGATATGTCCGATACTCCAAAGGTGTTGTGAGTATAGATACCAAAGTGGTCAAAAGTACTGATCATAGGACAACAGTGAAAGATGTCATTTAATACTAGAGTAGTACTGATGACATGTTTTCTCGCAAGCAGAGATTATGAAAGTGCTTGTTGTAAGTAATTACATCGATACAGTCTTCATCAATGCTCCATGCGATTTTCGATTTAAATTAAGGGTTTTTTGTGTGATACACAATATGGTGGCACGGTAGTTTGAAATTGTTCCAAACAATATACTGTGGAGATTTCTATAACAAGGGCTAAGTATGTTGACGCTTTAGCAGCGACAAACAAGATGTTGAATCATATAGTTCATTCATGAACTTAGTATGGTTCCAAGATGGCTTTTGTCAATGGGACACTACTGCAGGTAGTTGCTCCATAACTTAGTCTGAGGAATCCAGGTTCGACCTGTGATTCACATACATTCAAAGCCAAGTCCACACAAAATATGAATTTTGTGAAAGCGTGAAAATGCTAGGATATGCAAAGATACACACGTAGCTGAAGTCGTCAGATCCGTTGGACATCAGGCTATACCACAAGCGAAGCATATTTACACCAGTGTGCCACAGGTGTAAAGTGCATTAGCATTAACTAGATTCTTGACTCTAGTGCAAGTGGGAGTCTGTCGGAGATATGCCCTAGAGGCAATAATAAATGATATTATTTATCTCTGAGTTCATAATTATGTTTATGTTCCATGCTATAACTGCAATGATTCTCGAGTCTACAATATCCACGAGGCTCAGAGGAAGACTCATATGCATGTGTGGAATAATAAATGGTAAGAAGTATTCCTAGTCTGCCTCTAAGACTAGCTCAAGTGTTGCATGATGGTTCTGTTTTCCTGATCATGGGCATGTCTATGCCAGCAATTTTGAGGGCACAATGTTAAGAGAACATTTGTGTTGAATCGACCCGGATTGATGTTATGCTAAGAGATTCATTCGTCACAAGTTAATGGTGCATATCACAGAGATGGTTAACGTTTGCATGATTCCTTAGACCATGAGAGTATCGAGTTTCTTCATGCTTGCTTCATGAACTTTGGGGTTTGTTAAACGTCATCCGTAAATGGGTGGCTATTACGGCGGCTTACGGGTTCATGGAAAAGTGTGTCAAGTAACTTGATAGCTCAAGATTGGGATTTGCTCCTCTGACGATGGAGAGATATCTCTGGGCCCTCTCGGTGTTACGGTATCCATCATCGTCTAGCCAGACATAGTGTGATTTGATCACTGGGATGTCGGAACACGGAAACGAGAAAAGAGAACAAAACCGGTAACGAGGTAACTTGCACGGTGGACAAATGGTTCGTCCACGGGGATGCAACAAATCTCACCTTGGGTGTTTGTGACATATCACGAAGCAACAGGAATAGCTCACTGCAACTGGAGGTTCACTCGAATATTTATTCGTGTGGGTATAGGGGTCAATATGGGTGTCCACGGCTCCGATGTTGATCATTGATCGGAAGAGGTTCCGGGTCATGTCTATACTCCACCGAACCTATAGGGTCACACACTTAAGGGTCATCTATCTGCTGAATACTAGACAAGGAGTCTGAGAGAAAATCACCGAAAAAGTTTCGGACACCGGAAAAGTTTCGGACAGCGGAAAAGGTTCCGCAAAGAGAGGTCATCGGATGAGTTTCGATGAAACTGAAAAGTTGTTTCAGGGGATACCATTAAGTCAAATTGGTTTCGGCACATGCCTGATAATTCTTGGAGGGTGCCAAAATCATTCTGAAAGCTTTCTGGAATTTTCCGGGATAATAACCGGATATGCTCCGGAGCTGCCGGAACCACTTCAGATGCTTTTCGCAGATGAAAATCACTAAACCGGAATTGTTTCGGAACGCGTTGAAAATCATTTTGGTGGGTACTGGAAATGTTCTAAGCCCACATAAATATTTTCAGTTCGAACGGACGCTGAAAAATGTCGTCGTGAATAGTGAAAATCAGCTTTATGGTTACTTTATGGAAAGCCACCTTTTGGGGCTTTGCTCCAAAAGATCTTGGGGATGACATGGATGGATAGGAGCCATTTTTTGGGCCCCTCATGGGGGTGTGGCCGGCCACATGGGGTATCCCCCCCTTGGGGACCCTCTTGTTCCTTGGTTTCACTCCTAGGTCCTTGTGGAAGGACTTCATTCATGTGCATTTTGGGTTTTTGTGTGAAACTACCCTACCCCTTGGGATTTCCTATAAATAGAGGTGGAGGGGCAGCTCTCCACACTCACTCTTTCTCACATACAAGTGCCATGCATGATCTGGCTTCTCTCTCCCTCCCAGCGAAACAGTTTCGTAGAGCCGAAAGGCTGTCTGGGTTCCGGCAGGAACTAGTTCTGGACGGCGAAGCCCTGCCGGATAGATGACACCGTATGTGTGCAACTCTGTAGAGAGGTCGTAGTTTCGATCTTAGTGCCTGAGGGGATGTTCGAGAATGCCTCCCGAAGGGCTGTCCAAGTGACGGTCCGAGTTCTGTGAGTCCTCCCGAAGTGCTGTCCGAGTGACCGTCCGAGTTTCGAAGGTCCTCCCGAAGGGCTGTCCACAACACCGTCCGGGGGACTGTTCGACCGCCTCCCGGAGGGCTGTCTGAGGAGCATATGAGGGTATACATCCTCATGGTTGGGAGGTTGTAAATCCTAGCTGCGGGGATCTGCACCGCCGATCGTCATCGACTCTACTTCCTGCTGCGCTACGAGTCGGTAACGAAACAGATCAAACCTTGTATGCAGTCTCCATAGTGGTCCTGGGCTGGTGCTTAGGTCGGAAATTTTTTGTTTTCTGCTGCGTTACCCAACAGTGCCTTGCTGCCCTTACTGTCACCGGGAAAGGACACCGCAAGATTGAACCCAAAGCTAAGCACTTCTCCCATTGCAAGAAAGATCAATCTAGTAGGCCAAACGAAAATGATAATTTGAAGAGACTTGCAAAGATAACCAATCATACATAAAAGAATTCAGAGAAGATTCGAATATTATTCATAGATAGACTTGATCATAAACCCACAATTCATCAATCTCAACAAACACACCGCAAAAAGAAGATTACATCGAATAGATCTCCACAAGAGAGGGGGAGAACATTGTATTGAGATCCAAAAAAGAGAGAAGAAGCCATCTAGCTACTAACTATGGACCCGTAGGTCTGAGGTAAACTACTCACACTTCATTGTAGCCTTGAACACATTTGGCAGCCAGGTGTTTCATGCGCTCTCGAGAACCTTTAGCTTCTTCACATTTCTTGTGGAATGCCTCCTTGAGCTCATGCAGCATGACCTTGAAGTTTTGGACGTCTTCCACGTTGAGCTTGGCCATGTGCTTCTTGAACTAAGCCTTTTCATAATCAATCGTGTGCTTTAGCTCAACAATTTTCTGTGCAAGAGCCAGCTTAGGAGCAATGGCTCCATGGAAGGAGACGCTGAGGCCAATTGGGAGCTGAAGATCATCAAAACTGAGGTCTGGGTTGTCAAACCACTCATCAATGAACTTGTACAGGATCTCCACATCAAAGAGGGGAAGATCATTGAAGATTTCCGCCTCTTGCTTGCTCTTTATAAGCAGCTCAAGAGCATCATAGCCAAGATCATCGTCGCTAGACAGATCAATGGCTTCATTCTCATTCCTCAGAATGGCAGCAGGGGTCAATGCTTGACCAGTTGGTTGCATGGGCTTCTTCATCTTGTCAGACTTGGAGATGCGAGAGAGATCTTCAGACTGCACACTAGCTTTAGGAGGTGCAGTGGCCAGAGGCTTCGGCCGCGAGACCTTTGGTGCGGAGGAGGGCTTTGAAGCCTTTGGTTTCTTTTGCTTCACAAGCTTCGGTGGTGCATGCGCTTCATCAGAATTAGCGTCATCTGCAGAGTGATCCACGGCTGCCCCTTGAACCTGAATGTGAGTGATGAGACCTTCAAGGTTGTAGAAGGGCCCAACAATATTGGGTTCAGCATCGCGTGTGCCGTCGGCACAAGGAGCAGAGGGACCGGGGTTGAAGTCTAACCCAAGTGACTTCTTGTTCTCTTTGGCAGAAGTTTTGGCAAACTGGAAGTTACGCTTAAAGAGATTGTCTTCATGACACCATAACAGAGAGGATGGGTCGGCATTAGCAGGCTGAGGTCCACGGATCATGTAGGGGTAGAAGCCTTGAGAAATAGCTTCGGACTTCGACTTGGGCTAAAGAACTTTGTATATAATATCTCCCCAGGGGCCCTTGATGGCATTCTTTTCAGCATATTCATCAGTGAAAAATCTGTACTTGAACCATTCCTCTGCCCAATGTCTTTGAATCCATTGGATTCGGTTCTTGCGTTCTCCATAGGTCTCTTCTGGATCTAACTTGTATAGATCATAGAGATCCGGTGGCAGGTCCTTGGCAATGTTTTCACGGCGCTGTCTTCGGCCCTTCCTGACTGATTTTTCTGTTTCCATGAAGTTCAGACTGAAAGGCTTCAGAACATGCAAAGGCTTCCTTCTACTGGTCAGACAAGAATTAGCTTCGGGAGAATTGATGTGATGCTGTAAGAACTCTGCAAATGAATGCAGACTATGAGAACCAAGGGATTCTCCCATGGACATGTACCTGTGACAACATTAGAGATGCGAGGGAAGGGGAAGAGGTCATATGCATTCTCAGAAGATTTTGAAGATAAATCAGTTTAGAAGACATTGACCTCATAGTACGAAGACATTCACTCATATGTAGAGAGTTGGTTCCAGATTTGTACGAATCCACGAATAAGTACAAGTGAGGAATCTAACTACTTTGTCAAGCATAAGTGAACATACTAGGCATGTTATGAGATGCAAAAAAGGATAGATTCAATTTGTTGGGAAAGAAACCACTTGTGGTTGAAAAAGATGAATCTATCGGATCAAAAAAGTACTGTAAAAAGAGTTTTTATTTACCACTCGAGGAACTGCTAGACGGAGTAGGAGATGAGGCCGAGCAGTTCGATCTTCCGTGCCCTAACTTGGCGACGGAGGAAACCTATGGCGACGGTGGAGAAGACGATGTCCGCGGCCGGCATGAGGACGGCGTCGGTGAGGTCACGGCAGTTAAGCGCTTCGTCGCTGGCGTCGTCGAGAGCTAGTGGTGGCGCTAGGGTTTGTGCGAGAAGGAGAAGTGGAAGAAGAGATGATGACTGGGGTGTGGCGTGTATTTATAAGGACAGGGACGGCGCAACGTTATTACACAGGTGCGCCTGGCGGTTCACATCTGAAGGACACGTGGCGAACATGCAACACATTGGAGGTTGTTCCACGTTCCCACGCACGCCTGGATTGTCAGGTGGTCGTTCCCGCTTCTCCAGGTTTCAGGCAAAAAGGATTGAGCATTTAAAACAGATTTAATGTTTGTCTCTGTATCTTCTGCTGACAAGGACGCAGAGAAGACATTCGACAGTTTCAATAGAATGCATATGATTTGGATAGATAGATTTGAGATGGGAGCATAGAAAGGTTAGGGTCCGATCACACTCACTTAGTTCAAAAGATTCAATAGCTATAAGTGAATGTTGTAGAGGACAGAACGCTAATATATGAATATATTCGAATAAGACTAACTCAATAGTGAGGATAAACATGAGGACATGTTGAAATTTGAAGACAAACCAAATGTGAAGACATAGCAAATGTAACGCCAACAGAACACACTCCAAACAAAAGTTTGGTGGTGGTGTTACCCACCGTATAGGAAGTATTAGACACGGTGCACAATTATCGTGGCGCTCCGAAGTCAAATTCCGCGTTAATGTATTCACACTCAGAGTGTAAGTCTTCATTAATTGAAGATATACGTTACTTCGTGTGTTGCACATCTAAGTCATCAATCATGCATAAGTGTTAGGATGTGTGCCTGATCACATGACATTTGAGGATTCCAAGATATTTAGCTCACACCGCAACTTGCAAAACATTTTATCATCCAAGGGCTTTGTGAAGATATCTGCCAGTTGCTCTTCAGTGTTGACGTGAATGATATCCATATCTTCCTTCATGACATGATCTCTAAGAAATTGATGACGGATCTGAATGTGCTTTGTCTTCGAGTGCTAAACTGGGTTGTTGGCAATCTTGATGGCGCTTTCATTGTCGCACTAGAGTGGCACTTGCTTCAGATGAATGCCATAGTCTTTGAGTGTTTGCCTTCATCCATAGAAGCTGAGCGCAGCAAGATCCAGCAACAATGTATTCAGATTCAGCAGTGGACAGAGATACACAGTTCTGCTTCTTTGAAGACCAACACACAAGTGATCGTCCTAGAAAGTGACATGTGCCTGATGTAGACTTGCGATCCACCTTGTCACCAGCATAATCAGCATCCGAGAACCCAACTAGATCAAACTCCGAGCCCTTTGGATACCATAATCCTAGTGTTGGGGTGTAAGCCAAATATCGAAGAATTCGCTTCACAGCTAAGTGATGCGATTCCTTTGGTGCCGCTTGGAATCGGGCACACATGCAAACACTAAGCATGATATCTGGCCTAGACGCACATAAATAAAGCAAAGAACCAATCATGGAGCGGTATATGACGAAGCTATGTACCTAGGGTAGGGTCATGGATCTGTCCAAGTTACCCTCCCCAACGACATCTCTAAAAGAACCAGAAGCAGTCGAAGAGAGATCATCATCCACTCGACCATGAAGCTATGTTCCACTCGATAGCTTTGAAGACACTCGACCATGCGAACAATCACTCGACCACCAGAAGATGTGAAGCTATTCACTCCGCAACGGTCGGGATTTAAGTCATAGCTTTAATAATCATTTATAGCACTTTACTTCGGACGTTACCAGTAATGATCCTCCTTTATGAACATTGAACCCTGTGTAACAGAGGGGAGCTAGGGTCCTGGCGCACTCTATATAAGACACCCCCTCCTTCGGGACAAGGGTTCGCACCCTTTGTAATTCACACGCATATATCCAGTCGACCGCCTCCGGGCTCCGAGACGTAGGGCTGTTACTTCCTCCGAAAAGGACCTGAACTCGTAAAACTCGCATGTACAACTCCTCCATAGCTAGGATCTTGCCTCTAAATTCCTACCCCCTATTCTACTGTCAGGCTTAGAACCACGACAGTTGGCGCCCACCATGGGGCAGGTGTCTTAGCGACTTGTTGGAGAAGTTGTAATTTTTCCGATCCCCTTCATCATGGTTTCAGGCGGAGGTTTGGCTGAGGGCCGCGAGATCTGTCTCGGCACGCTCGTGTTTGTCACCGACGACTACGCTTGGCTTCAGGAGGCTCCACTCGACGTCGACGCACTCCCCGCCCGCGGGGCAACACACTTTCGCGCATGTGTCCTCCTGCGGCAGCCGTCGACCCAGTATCAGTCGGCTCCAGCAGCTTTCACCCTTCCTGTGGCCCGCCAGACCAAACGTTCCGGTCGGTCGAGGCTTCAGCGGTGGGTGAGGCATGCGGTGGCTCACCAGTCGGCCACCCCTCAAGTCGCGGCAATCGAACATGACGAAACTCTCTACGGCCTGTTCGATCGGTCGACTGGCTCCGTAGAGACTGCATCCGAGTGCGACAGTAGCGACCCAGCGGCAGAAGTTTTGATGGTCAATGGACCACGCAGTCCTCCTAGCTTCACCTATGAAGATGGAGGTGATAGGGACGGCGATCTGTCGCACGTTCATGAAGAGTACCGCCTCGAACCCCTCTCTTTGCAGGAGAGGGAGGAACTTCACCGCCGGAACATGGATGCACTGCATACTCCTATAGTTGGAGAAACCCCTGAGGCCCAGGCGAGGGATTCCAGTCGACCCCAGGGAGCCAGGCTTTGATGCGAGATCTATTCTTGTTCAGGGCTTGGTCGACAGAAACAGAGCTCACCGAGAGGGCCATGACAGGGATCCGCAAACCAGCAGCAGGATGCATGTCTCAGGTCCAGAGTGCTTCAGCAGAGCCATCAGGGCTGCAGTGATTCCCCCCAACTTTAGGTTGGCGACTGGAGTCAGTAAGTTCACTGGTGAGTCCAAGCCTGACACTTGGCTTGAAGACTACCGAGTGGCTATCCAGATTGGTGGCGGCAATGATGAAGTGGCCATGAAACACCTTCCTCTGATGTTAGAGGGCTCGGCTAGAGCATGGCTGAATCAGTTGGCACCTAGCAGTATTTATACTTGGGAAGATCTCGCCCAAGTGTTTGTCAGAACATTCGAGGGCACTTGCAAACAGCCAGTAGGTTTGACAGAATTACAATGTTGTGTTCAGAAACCGAATGAAACTTTGAGGGATTATATCCAGAGATGGATCACCCTGCACCACACGGTGGAGGATGTGTCTGATCATCAGGCAATTTGTGCCTTTAAGGAAGGTGTCAAGTATCGGGAGTTGAATCTGAAATTCGGTCGGACAGGAAATATGACTCTGACTCAGATGATGGAGATTGCCACCAAGTATGCCAATGGCGAAGAAGAAGAACGACTCCGGAGTGGCAAGCACAAAACAGTTGCCTATGAAGCCTGAGGAGGAAGTTCCAGTCGGAAGCAGAAACTCAAAGCCGAGCCAGCAGCTCCTGGCGAAGCCTTAGCCGTGATTCAGGGAAAGTTCAAGGGGAAGCCCAAAGGGTCGTGGTACCCCAAGAAAATAAAGGATCAAGATGGAAACGACGTGCTGGATTTGCCATGCCTCGTCCACACCAAAAAAGATGAAGAGGTAATTTCATTTACCCGAAGCATACCACTCGACAGTGTCGGCTCTTGATCCAACAATTCTGAGAGAAACAACCCAAGGAAAAGGAGAAGGAAGCAGACAAGGCTGAGGATGAGGAAGAGGATGATGATGGTTATCCCCACGTGAATTCCACTCTGATGATTTTTGCTGACGTTGAGAGCAAAAGTCGATTGAAAGTCATCAACAGAGAAGTGAACATGGTCGCTCCGGTGACACCCAGTTATTTGAAGTGGTCACAGACTGCCATTACATTCGACCAGTCCGATCATCCAGCGCACATAGCCACCCCTGGGAGGCAAGCACTGGTGGTCGACCCGGTGGTCGAGGGCACCCGACTGACAAAGGTCCTGATGGATGGTGGCAGTGGCCTGAACATACTATATGCAGAGACGTTGAAGGGAATGGGCATTCCGATGTCCAGACTCAGCGAAAGCAATATGAGTTTCCATGGGGTCATTCCAGGCAAGAAGGCTGCATCGCTCGGCCAGATTGCTCTCTACGTGGTTTTCGGTGATTCCATGAATTACCGCAAAGAAAAGTTGACATTTGAAGTTGTGGATTTCCAGAGTGCCTATCATGCCATTCTGGGCAGGCCAGCTTATGCACGTTTTATGGCTCGACCATGTTACGTGTACCTCAAATTGAAGATGCTTGGTCCCAAAGGGGTGATCACTATCACTGGTGATCGGAAGAAGGCAGAAGAGTGCTTCGAGAAGGGTTCAAAGATCGTCGATGCACAGATGGCCGTGGCAGAATTGCAAGAATATCAGAAAAATGCAGATCCGAGTGATTTGTTGCGAGCCAAGAAGCCAGCCACAGATTCAGCATTCCAGTCGTCTGGTGAAACGAAGTCGATTCACATTCACCCGACAGACCCCAATGCTGCTCCGACTCACATTTCAACTACACTCGACTCCAAATAGGAAGAAGCGCTCATCCAGTTCCTCCGTGAGAACTAGGACATCTTTGCATGGAAACCTTCAGACATGTCAGGTGTTCCCAGGGGACTGGCTGAGCATCGTTTGCGAGTCGACCCAAAAGTGAAACCAGTCAAAGAACATCTTCGACGGTCCGCCATACAGAAGAGGAAGGCAATCGGTGAAGAGGTGGCTCGGCTTTTGGCAGCTGAGTTTATCCGTGAGATTTACCACTCCGAGTGGTTAGCTAATGTTGTCATGGTCCCAAAGAAGGACGACTCACTTCGCATGTGCATTGAATTCAAGCATATCATTCGGGCCTGCCCGAAAGATCACTTTCCTCTCCCTCGCATTGACCAGATAGTTGACTCGACTGCAGGGTGCGAGCGTTTGTCCTTTTTGGACGCCTACTCCGGGTACCACCAGATCCGTCTGTACGGACCCGACGAGATAAAAACAGCTTTCATCACCCCATTTGGGTGCTTCTGTTATGTCACTATGCCATTCGGTTTGAAAAATGTTGGAGCCACATTCATGCGGATGATTCAGAAGTGCCTGCTCACTCTGATCAGTCGGAATGTGGAAGCATACATGGATGACATTGTGGTTAAGTCACGTAAAGGTTCTGACCTACTGACTGACCTTGCTGAAACCTTTGCCAACCTCAGAAGGTATGATATCAAGCTCAGTCCATCAAAGTGCACGTTTGGAGTTCCAGGCGGAAAATTACTCGGTTTTCTCGTTTCCGAACGAGGGATCGATGCTAACCCAGAGAAAGTGGGTGCTATACTCCGAATGAAACGCCCTGTGCGTGTGCATGATGTCCAGAAGCTTACTGGTTGCTTGGCCGCCCTAAGTCGATTCATTTCTCGCCTCGGTGAGAAGGCACTGCCTCTTTACCGACTAATGAAGAAATCAGATAAGTTCGAGTGGACTCCTGAAGCTGATGCAGCATTTGCAGAGCTAAAAGCCCTGCTTTCCACCCAGCCGGTGCTTGCTGCCCCAATCAGCAAAGAGCATTTACTGCTTTATATAGCAGCCACTGGACAAGTCGTCAGTACAGTACTTACGGTCAAGCGGGAAGAAGAGGGAAAAGCCTATAAAGTTCAGCGCCCAGTTTATTATATTTCTGAAGTTCTGACTCCGTCAAAGCAGAGATATCTGCACTATCAGAAGCTCGTTTATGGGATTTACATGACCACGAAGAAGGTTGCACACTATTTCTCTGATCACTCTGTTACAGTCGTCAGCGACGCTCCATTGTTAGAGATTCTACACAACAAATATGCAACTGGCCGAGTGGCAAAATGGGCGATTGAACTCCTTCCCTTAGATATCAAGTTTGAGGCAAAGAAGGCTATTAAGTCCCAAGCAATAGCAGATTGCCTCGCCGAGTGGATTGAACAACAACTACCGACTCAAGTTCACTCAGAGCACTGGACCATGTTCTTTGATGGATCCAAATGTTGAATGGTTCCGGTACTGGGGTGGTTCTGGTATCCCCCCGAGGAGACAAGCTCAGATATGTCCTCCAAATTCACTATGATTCTTCCAATAATGAAGCTGAATATGAAGCACTCCTGTATGGGTTGCGTATGGCCATCTCACTCGGCGTCCGTCGCCTCATGGTCTACGGCGACTCAGATTTGGTAGTCAATCAAGTGATGAAGGAGTGGGATGTCAGAAGCCCAGCCATGACTGGTTACTGCAACGTGGTGAGGAAGCTGGAAAAGAAGTTTGAGGGGTTAGAGCTCCATCACATACCCCGACTGAAAAATCAAGCAGCCGATGACTTGGCAAAGATAGGTTCCAAGAGAGAAGCCATTCCCAGCAATGTGTTTTTGGAGCATATTCATACACCGACAGTTCAGGAAGATCCTTTTACTGAAGAGCCCCCACAGCCTAAGAGCGCCACAGATCCGACTGAAGTCGAGGTCCCAGCCATGGTCGACCTAATCATGGAGGTTCTGGTCATTACTCCCGACTGGACAGTCCCGTACATTGCGTACATCCTTAGGAAGGACCTCCCAGAGGACGAAGAAGAGGCTCGACAGATCGTCCGTCGATCCAAGGCCTTTACTGTGATCAGAGGACAACTGTTCAGGGAAAGCGTGACTGGAGTCGGTCAAAAGTGCATAATGCTAGAAGAAGGTCGAATGATCCTCAACGACATCCACTCGGGGACCTATGGTCACCATGCGTCCTTTCGGGCCATCGTGGCTAAAGCATACCGAGCCGGATTCTATTGGCCATGAGCAAATGAAATGGCGAAATATATAGTCGACAGATGTGAAGGCTGCCAGTTTTACTCTAACATGCTCACAAGCCAGCGTCAGCCCTGAAGACCATTCCCCTCATTTGGCCCTTTGCTGTTTGGGGGTTGGATATGGTTGGACCATTGAGAACTGGTAGGAGTGGATTCACTCATGTGCTCATAGCAGTCGACAAGTTTACCAAATGGATCGAAGCTAAACCTATCAAGAACCTTGAGGCCAGCACCACTGTCAGTTTTATCAGAGAATTGATATTCAGATATGGAGTTCCACACAGCATCATCACGGACAACGGGTCGAACTTCGATTCTAATGAGTTTAGATCTTTCTGCGCTTCTCAAGGCACACGAGTCGACTATGCTTCAGTCGTTCACCCGCAGTCGAATGAACAAGCAGAAAGAGCCAATGGCCTAATTCTCAAAGGACTGAAACCCCAACTGATGCGTGCTCTCAAACACGCAGCAGGCGCTTGGGTCGATGAACTCCCGTCAGTTCTGTGGGGTTTAAGGACAACTCCCAATCGGTCGACCGGACAAACTCCTTTCTTCTTGGTCTATGGAGCCGAAGCTGTTCTGCCAAGTGACCTGCTCCACAACGCACCCCGAGTCGAGCTCTTCTCCGAAGAGGAAGCAAAGCAGGCCCGGCAAGATTCAGTCGATATCTTAGAGGAGGAAAGAGAGATGGCCTTGATCCGGTCGACCATTTATCAACAAGACTTACGTCGATTCCACGCCAGAAATGTGAGGGGTCGAGCCTTTCAAGAGGGAGACCTGGTTCTTCGAGTGGATCAACAGAAACCGTACAAGCTCGCCCCGGCTTGGGAAGGCCCCTTCATCATCACCAAAGTTCTCCACAATGGAGCATACCATCTTTACAGTGTTGAGCATCAGAAAGACGAGCCACGGGCTTGGAACGCGGAGCTGCTCCGCCCCTTTTATACTTAAGCACTCATTCGAATAAAATGTAATAAGAAGTACCTTTGTAATTTGTTCGTCAACGACAAGAGCTTTTCAGTCTTCTCGCATGATTGTTGTTGCTTTTATTTACCTCTGAAATCCCCCAGTGGGTGGGCTTAGCCGCGAATCCGTTTCGCCTAAGTTCGAAAGAAAATCCTACCGAGTGATGGGTAAGCCTCTCACTCGGGAGGCTTAGCCGCGAATCCGTTTCGCCTAAGTTTGTAAAATCCTACCGAGTGGTGAGCAATCCTCCCACTCGGGGGCTTAGCTGCAGTCCAGTACTCGCCTAAGTTCTCTCACTCGAAGACTTAGCTGCAGTCCGGTACTCGCCCAAGTCTGAAAATATCCTACCGAGTGGAGAGCAATCCTCCCACTCGGGGGCTTAGCCGCAGTCTAGTACTCGCCTAAGCTCTCCCACTCGGGGGCTTAGCTGCAGTCCAGTACTCACCTAAGTTTAAAAAATCCTACCGAGTGGAGAGCAACCCTCCCACTCGGGGGCTTAGCTGCAGTCCAGTACTCGCCT
>NC_041384.1:636850127-636867156 GCF_002162155.2 Triticum dicoccoides | reverse complement strand
CCGAGTGGAGAGCAATCCTCCCACTCGGGGGCTTAGCTGTAGTCTAGTACTCACCTAAGCTCTCCCACTCGGGGGCTTAGCTGCAATCCAGTACTCGCCTAAGTTTAAAAAATCCTACCGAGTGGAGAGCAACCCTCCCACTCAGGGGCTTAGCTGCAGTCCAGTACTCTCCTAAGTTCTCTCACTCGGAGACTTAGCTGCAGTCCGGTACTCGCCTAAGTTTAAAAAATCCTACCGAGTGGAGAGCAATCCTCCCACTCGGGAGCTTAGCTGCAGTCTAGTACACGCCTAAGCTCCCCCACTCGGGGGCTTAGCTGTAGTCCAGTACTCGCCAAAGTTTAAAAAATCCTACCGAGTGGAGAGCAACCCTCCCACTCGGGGGCTTAGCTGCAGTCTAGTACTCGCCTAAGCTCTCCCACTCGGAGGCTTAGCTGCAGTCCAGTACTCGCCTAAGTTTGTAAAATCCTACCGAGTGGGAAGCAACCCTCCCACTCGGAGGTTCGGAGCTATGCCACAAGTACAACGTGCGCTCCATCCCTCCCACTCGGGGGCTTAGCTGCAGTCTAGTACTCGCCTAAGCTCTCCCACTCGGAGGCTTAGCTGCAGTCCAGTACTCGCCTAAGTTTGTAAAATCCTACCGAGTGGGGAGCAACCCTCCCACTCGGAGGTTCGGAGCTATGCCACAAGTACAACGTGCGCTCCATCCCTATCCGCAAGGATGATGAGGTGCAGGTCGACTGCAACCTTCTCCTTCGGAGCTACGCCACAAGTACAACATGCGCTCCGTCCCTATCCACAAGGACGACGAGGTGCAGGTCGACTGCAACCTTCTCCTTCGGAGCTACGCCACAAGTACAATGTGTGCTCCATCCCTATCCACAAGGACGATGAGGTGCGGGTCGACTGCAACATTCCCCTTCGGAGCTACGCCACAAGTACAACATGCGCTCCATCCCCTATCCGCAAGGACGACGAAGCGCAGGTCGACTGGAGTCGCCACCTCAGAGGTGCATCTCCAGCGCAAAGATTATTCCGAGTGAAGAACAAAGTCCACTAGAAGGCAAAACACAAGCATATTCGGAAATAAACCAAATTCGATAAATCCTAAAGTTCCGAGCAGCAAACCAAAAGTATTCGAGCATCAAGCCTGAAGGAGTTTAATGGTTACAGCAACCACTCGGCATTCCGAGGCAAATTTAAAGCAGATTCAAGTCTCATAAGTTCGTTCACTTAGCAGGAGGAGGGCTGGCGGGCTCGACAAATTCGTCCAGGTCGATTCCATCCGCGATCCGAGTGGCAGCAGCGATGAAAGTCTCCATGAAGGACTAGAAGTCATGCCTTTTGGTGTTAGCGACCTTGATTGCCGCCAGTTTGTCTTCACGAGCTTCCTTGCAGTGGACTCGCACCGAGGACAGCACCACGTCAGCACCACACCGGGCGGAGGACTTCTTCCATTCCTGCACTCGGTCAAGGATCTCGTTGAGTCGAGCCATCAGAGATTCTAGGTCATTTTGAAGCATCGCCCTTGGCCAGAGCAATCTGTCGACTCGTGAGACTGCCTCCTTCAGGTGCGTGAGGTAGCTTGTGACGCTGGCGACACAAGACTCCAGTCGGAGCACGTTCATTGCAGTTTCGTCGCAAACTGGAGAAGCGATAGGGTCCAGACCCGTCTTGGCCTTTCCAGTTTCCTTGTCAAAGTCTTGGCAGAATTCTGCAACCAAAAATTAGTGAGTCGACCGGATAGGATCCGTTCACAAGCATCAACACAGTCGGTTTAAAAGAAATACCTTCCAGCATAAGATAAAGCTTCTTGGCGAGAGTTCTCAGATAAGCCTCCGTGTCATTCCTCTTGTGGACCGCAGACTCCAGCTTTTCGTTCAGGGTAATTTTTTCCTTCTTCAGACAACTCACCTCCCGGTTAGACTCGTTGAGACAGGACTTCAGCTTGGTCACCTCCCCTTCCAGTGCTTCGATTGAAGCTAGCTTCTGGTCTACGAGGGTAGTTTTATCTTGGGCTTCCTTCTATGCAGCGGTGAGGTCCGAGTCCTTCTTCTCCAGAGCCAACTTCATTTTCTCTGCAAAAGAAGCAATCGGATCAGACAAGAGCTCGAAGAAATGTTTTAAAAAGACAGTCGACAGGCAGTTACCTTCCATACCAGCAGTTTCGTCTTGAGCTTTCTTCAGATTCTGCTGGGCCAACTCCAAGTCGAGGTTGAGTTGCCTCTGCTTCTGAGTACAAGACTTCTGCAGAAGGCAAAAGACGTGTCAATCGACAAGATCAAAGGTTATTCACTTCCGAGTGGATAAAACTTAAAGAAGTTCGCTTAGACCCCAGCCGACTGCACACAGTGGACTGCGGTCTCGGGGGCTACACCCAGCGGGTGCACTTGGCGTGCCCCCGCTGATTAAGACCCAACTCGACCGGTCCGCCCGGGTCAAGTCAAAAAAAACTGTTCAGACCCTAGTCGACTGCCAGCAGTCGACTGTGGTCTCGGGGACTACACCCAGTGGGTGCACTTAGCGTGCCCCCACCGGCTCCGATCTCATTCGACCGGTCCGCCCAGGTCGAGTGGAAGAAAAGAAAGTAAGGTAGAACTCAGACCCCAGTCGACTGCCAGCAGCCGACTGCGGTCTCGGGGACTACACCCAGTGGGTGCACTTGGCGTGCCCCCACCGGTTCAGATCCTACTCGCCCAAACCGAGTGGAAGAACGCAACTAACAAAGACAACAAAACACCCAGTGGGTGCACTGATTCGACGCAAACAACAGGAGATTGTATAGAAGAAAAATTTTCAGGTAGCATATCCTGATAGAGCAAGGTCAGTTGAAAGTCTACTTACCTGGACATTGGCCCGGAGAGCAGCGCTGGCGTCATAAGCAGCCTGGCTATTCTCATGCACCGTATTCATCCACTCCATCATCACGTCAGCCTGACGGATGGGTTCCGCAGCCGCTTCCGACTGGTTGTCCGGAACGGGGTAGATGGTGAAAAAGAGAGCAGACGACCCAGGTGTGGCAGCTTGGAGCTCCGTGGCGTGGAGTTGGATGACTGAAGGAATCACCGATGCAGTCGACGGTGTGGGGTGCTCACTCGACAAGGGTGCGGCAAAGTTTACAGAGGCCCTGACCGCGTCTTCAGATTGACGGACGGGTGGTGTTGTTGTTGGCCCTTGCTGAGACATCTTGCCAGCTGCTACCTTTTTGCTCTTCTTGGGCTTAACAAGATCATAAGAGTTTCTACCTGGGTTGGTGGTAACCGCGTCTTCCATCTCCTCGTCTCGATACTAGAGGGAAGAGGTTCCGGATGTAGCAGCACCGCAAGTGTCCGTACTCAGTCGGTTACGTTCTGTTGCTCGAGTCGACGAAAAGAACAAGTCAGATGATTACCCGAAGATTGTAGGGACGGTCACTTTGATCCTGGGCAAAGCCTTGGGCAGTTTGGAGGAGGTGGCCTTTGGTGCTTTTGGAGCTGGAGGCGGCACAACCTTGGGCTGCTTTGGGGCCTTCTCAATCAGCGCTGGAGAAGTCGTCTGGGGGCGCTTCGAAGATTGCCCAGTCGGCGCGGTCGCCAGGTCCGGGATGCTCGCCAGGTCGTGTGCGTGTTTGGATCTCCTCTCTCTCTGCGAGGAGGCGAGTCGACTTCTTCGTCATCGCTCGAGTCTTCGCTCTCCCCGTCCTCCTCTGCATCCGACTGCCACTCGCCGCTCTCGCCCCCGCTCGCTCCCTCCTTGTAGGATCGAAAGTATGTCTAGAGGGGGGGTGATTAGACTACTTGACCAAATAAAAACTTAAACTTTTCCCAATTTTAGTTCTTGGCAGATTTTAGCTATTGTAGGACAAGTCAAGCAATCATCACACAATTCAAGCAAGCATGCAAAGAGTATATTGGCAGCGGAAAGTAAAGCATGCAACTTGCAAGAATGTAAAGGGAAGGGTTTGGAGAATTCAAACGCAATTGGAGACACGGATGTTTTTCCCATGGTTCGGATAGGTGGTGCTATCCTACATCCACGTTGATGGAGACTTCAACCCACGAAGGGTAACGGTTGCGCGAGTCCACGGAGGGCTCCACCCACGAAGGGTAATGGTTGCGCGAGTCCACGGAGGGCTCCACCCACAAAGGGTCCACGAAGAAGCAACCACCCACAAAGGGTCCACGAAGAAGCAACCTTGTCTATCCCACCATGGCCATCGCCCACGAAGGACTTGCCTCACTAGCGGTAGATCTTCACGAAGTAGGCGATCTCCTTGCCCTTACAAACTCCTTGGTTTAACTCCACAATCTTGTCGGAGGCTCCCAAGTGACACCTAGCCAATCTAGGAGACACCACTCTCCAAGAAGTAACAAATGGTGTGTTGATGATGAACTCCTTGCTCTTGTGCTTCAAATGATAGTCTCCCCAACACTCAACTCTCTTTCATAGGATTTGGATTTTGTGGAAAGAAGATTTGAGTGGAAAGCAACTTGGGGAAGGCTAGAGATCAAGATTCATATGGTAGGAATGGAATATCTTGGTCTCAACACATGAGTAGGTGGTTCTCTCTCAGAACATATGAGTTGGAATTGTGTATGTGTTCTGATGGCTCTCTCTACGAATGAAGAGGAGGTGGAGGGGTATATATAGCCTCCACACAAAATCCAACCGTTACACACAGTTTTCCAATCTCGGTGGGACCGAATCAACAAACTCGGTCGGACCGAAAAGGTAAACCTAGTGACCGTTAGAGATTTTCGGTGGGACTGACATGCAACTCGGTAGGACCGATATGGTTAGGGTTTGGGTATAACGTAATCTCGGTGAGACCGATTACACAAACTCGGTGAGACCGAGTTTGGTAATAAGCTAACCAGAGAGTTGGTCAGGCAAACTCGGTGGGACCGATTTGCTCTTTCGGTGAGACCGAAAACTTACAAAAGGGAAACAAAGAGTTTACATTGCAATCTCGGTGGGACCGATTCGCTCTTTCGGTGAGATCGAAAAGTTACGAAAGGGAAACAGAGAGTTTGCAATCCCATCTCGGTGAGACCGAGATCCCTATCGGTAGAACCGAATTGCTAGGGTTTGGCAGTGGCTTATGACAAGTGAAACTCGGTGGCGCCGGATAGAAAGAATCGGTAGGACCGAGTTTGGCTTAGGGTTTAGGTCATATGTGGAAGTGGGAAAGTAGCTGAGGATTTTGGAGCATATCACTAAGCACATGAAGCAAGAGGCTCATTAAGCAACACCTCATCCCTCCTTGATAGTATTGGCTTTTCCTAAAGACTCAATGTGATCTTGGATCACTAAAATATAAAATGAAGAGTCTTGAGCTTTTGAGCTTGAGCCAATCCTTTGTCCTTAGCATTTTGAGGGTTCCACTTTCACATCCATGCCATGCCAATCATTGAGCTTTCCTGAAATAGTCATCTTGGAATAGCATTAGCTCAATGAGCTATATGTTGTTATGAATTACCAAAACCACCTAGGGATAGTTGCACTTTCAATCTCCCCCTTTTTGGTAATTGATGACAACATATAGATCAAAGCTTTGACAAATGATAATAAGCATGTAATATATCGTCGCTTTGAGAAGTATGTGACAAGTAAGAGCTCCCCCTAAATTTGTGCATATTTAAAATTTGCTTTGGACTGCAAATGCACAAAGAGTTAGAGTCATGGGTTACTCTTCCATGTCACATACATCTTGGTGGAGCGCTTAAAATGATAAGAATGAAATACATGCACTCATCACCAAGAATAGTGAATGATCACATAAGATAGATAAGATGATAATATTAAGCAAACATTAAGTGTAGCTTATGATCAGACACATGATCATCAATGTCTCACGAGCAAAGACATAGTATCTCAAGCACTCAAAAGCAAAAAAAGTTCGAAAAACCACCAAATAAAGCAAGAGAGAAAAAAACAACACTCTCTCTCTCTCTCGAAGCCTATGATCTATACATTTTTCTCCCCCTTTGGCAACAAGTTACCAAAAAGTTCCTAGAAAATGCATAGTGCTAGATCGACGCTCAGGCTTGATCTTCAGGTGGTGGTGCAGTTCGGAGCACTCCAAGGACGAAGCCTTCTGTAGACATGGTCGGAGTCGAGGCTGAAGTAGATGCTGGAGCTGGTGGAACTGAGGCTATAGCTGGTGCAGAAGTGGTGGCTCTGGTGTCAGCAACTGGCACTGCAGATGACCTCGGACCTCGTGGCACTCTGGCAAAGGCATCAGTTGTAGTCTTGCCTCTCCTCTCCTGCATATCATCCTGAAGTTGTTCCACTGCAGACTGAATCTCTGTTACTTTGACATCCAAGTCATAGAACTTTTGTTCCATGATCCTCTCTAAGCTCTGCTAATTCTGAGTGAGGTTGGCCAGTCCTTGCTCAATCCTCGATGTGGATGCAATCAAGTAACCAAGTTGCTCTTGTTTGGTTTTCAAGAAATACTCAGATGCCTCCTCTTGAGTTGGCATCTTGGCAGCTTTCTCCTTCCTTGCCTTCTCCTTCTTTGCTTGTGCTTGTGCAGATGATGGTTCATTCTCATCCATGACAACTTGATTATCTTCAAAATCTGGACGGATGGGCAGGTGTTCCTTGTCCAATAAGTATATGCCTGTGCCCATCTTGGAGTTGATTAACTCCTGAATTTCTGGGGCATATCCACAGCTCCTCTTCTGATCAGCTGTTGTCCTCTTAATGGTCTCTACCATGAGGCTCATCACTTTGAACTTCTGTGGCACATCAAATATATGAAGCAAATTGATCGCGTGGCCCCTGATCATCTTGTGATCTCCAGACTTGGGCAACAAGGTGTGCCTAAGGATCCAGTTGATAGTTGGCAGCCCTGACAGAAGATAATGCATTGAGCCAAACTTGAAAGTATCAAGTGCTTCATTTGGAATCTCCTTGTACATGTTTGACATTGAGTTGTGGTCCATCTTCTTCTTGGCATAAATGTCCAAGTCATCGTCATGCTCTTCTGGGGCATTAATTAGCTGAGCCCATTCAACAACTGTAGACTGGTACCTCGTACCCTCTGACATCCATACAATCCTGCCATCTGGATAGAAATGGGCTGTGGAGTAGAACTGCATGATGAGTTCCTCGTTCCACTTTGTGAGCTTCTGCCCAACAAAGTCTGCTACTCCACTAGCATTGAAGCTGTCTTGCACTCTAGGATAGTGCTCTTCATTGTCCTTGATGTACTCCCAATCAACCCATCTCATATCACAGACAATTGGCTTCTTGTCTAGCAGCACTGTCTCATAAAATTCTTGCTGCTCCTTGGTGTGAAACCTGTAGTCAACTGCAGTCCTTCTCCTTGAAGCATACGGGTCTGCTTCTCTCCACTTTCGGAGCCCTGAATCTCTCCTGAGTTTCATATCCTCAGCCATAGGATGAGCATCGTTATGGTCTGGGATCTTGGGCTTGAGCTTTCTAAGAACATTCTCTTCTTCTTCTTCTGCAGCTTCAGGCACTGGGGCCTTGTTCTTCTCAGTAGATGGGATGCTTCTTGTGTTCCTCTTTGGCTTTGGCTTTGGCTTTGGAGCTGGCTTCGTCTTGGAAGCAGCTGCCCCTGTTCTTATGGCATCACCCATTAGCTTGGGTGCCTTAGGTGTTGGTGCAGCTACCTCTTCTTCCTCCTCATCTTCCATGATGGAAGCCTTTCCAAGCACTCTGGCTACGGTCTTCTTGACCCTTTCCTTCCTTTTCTTTCCTTCAGCAGCAACTGGCTCTATGGTTGCAGGCTTTTCAGGAATCTGAGTTGAGGCTCTGGCCTTTGGCATAGGCTGCCTACCTGCTGGCCTTTTGATCTTCAATCCTGGCTTTGTGCCTTGAGCTGAGCCATGTTCCTTCTCGAGCACTACTCTCTTTGAAGTTGCTTCCTCTTCTGCCACATAGTCCTCATCCTCTGATTCTGAGGTTCTCTTCTTCCTCTGTCTGGTGGCAGCTTTAGGCAGATTGCTAGGAGTACTTCTGCTGCCATCATCTGAAGAACTTGAGGGACTAGTGCCCTCACTCATCTGCACTTGCTGCTCTGACAAGTTCTGGCTATCACTTTGGTCTGACATAATGCAAACTCTGACTGCTGACCCTGTGAATAGGTTATAGATGAGATAGAGTGGATAAGCATCAAAAAATGCAGAGATTTTTGCAAAAATAATTCAAAAACTTAGTTTTAGTTTCCCACTGAAAGCATCTCGGATCTACCGATTTCTAAACTCGGTGATACCGAAGCAGTTTTGGCACCTAAACTAGTGAACTCGGTCAGACCGATCACAGTTCGGTGGCACCGAGACTGCTAAGGGTTTCACAGAGTTCCAAAATCGGTCACACCGATAAGTAATTCTCGGTCAGACCGAGTCTCACTTGTGCAATGGCATAAGCCAAATCGGTGGGACCGAGTTTTTCAACTCAGTGGGTCCGAGATGGTTTCGGCGGAAACCTAACCCTAAAATTTTCGAATTAAACCTAATCTACGAGTTCATTGACTGGATAGAAGTTTAACAAACGTGGCAAGAATCATGATGATCACAATGTGCTAAGAATCGGATTGGGGAATAGCACAATGATCGAGTCCATACCCTAGTTCGGCGGAGACTCGCTACGGCGGCAACGGCGGGGTTGAATTTCCGTTGACGGCGACGGAGACCAGCGACTGGAGGCGGCTGGCAGCGAGGAGACGATCCGGAGACCAAGTCGAATCGGGGACTCCGAGCGCTCCTCACACAGAGTGGTTCGAATCTAACTTGATCAAATTTTATGATGTAGCATGAATAGAGTTTGAGACGAGAAAAGCATAGATAGCTAGAGGAGGTTCTTAGGCATTCTTGTCCATCCACTTTGCAAAAGGAAATAAAACCAAACAATCAAAACAACAAGTGGATGTCCTCGAATGAGTAAAATATGCAATCAGCATGCTCACACAATAAGATGGCAAATGAAATATGTGACAAGGCATGCACAACCAATTCTAGCATCTATCAAGCAATTTGCAATGACAAGGTCATCTATATATGAGTATATTGACTTAGGAGTCAAGTGAGAACACTTGATCATAGGTCATACTCATCGTTTAAGCTCAAGTGGGGTTACCACTTTTACATAAAGCATTGTTGTGTTCACATCTTTAGAGTTGCTTTAGCTCAAGTCTTAGAGTAAAGCTCCCCCTAGATGTGATATCCCCCCTTAGAGGGATGAACTAACCTCGGGTTTTGTCGATGATGACTTCATGTAGATGTTGAAGATGTGGATGCTCAATGTTGATGTAGATCACTTGCAGCTATCCATTTGAGTGAATTGCACTTTCAATACCTACATGGGTTAGTCCCACAAGGAACAAACAAGGATATCCATAGACATAGAGTGATGCACACACAAGATGATGTCCATGAGAACTTTTAGGTTACCTTGTCCCTTGTCTTACCAACAAGAGGGTTTGTGACTCCTTGAACTAGTGCAAGATGTGGAAGTTGATTGCACTTCTTCTTGCCAAAATGATAAGAGTGAAGTATGTTGGCGGAGTCACCCTCAAGAACTCTCTAGTTCTTCTTCTTTTGGACCCACACCATCTTGATGGGAATCCTTGGAGTTGTAGTCGTACTTGATGAAGTGGAACTTGAAGTAGTCTTGGGAATCCACTTGACTAAGGTCTTAGGAGCTTCTTCAAATGCATCAATTTCCTCTAGAAGCTTGTCCTTGCCTTTTTGCTTGTAGTCTTGTGATGGAAGATCATCTTGAGCTTGTGTCCCCTTGAAAGAAGTATCATACTTCTCTTGTTGAGGAACAAACTTTGTCTTGGGGTATTGATCTTATTCCCACTCAACTCCATTGGCATTGAACTTTCGTTCAAAACCAACACCTTGATTCTTCCAGTGCATTCCTTGCTTGCGCACAATTTCCTCGAATTGCTTACTCCCGGCAAGGCTTTTGTACACTCCTTTCTCTATAATTCCCTTCAATAAGCTATTTTCTTGCTCAAGTGTAACTTGGCTAAGAGAATCATTAGTGGAATCAAGAGAACTACTAGAAGCAACAATATTGGATTTAGCATGATCATTGTTATTGCTAGAGGAAGAATCTTTCTTGTTCTTGTTACTAGACTTGACTTGAGGCATGTAAGTGGATAAGAGTAAACTCTTGGCAATGTAAGAAGAACTTTTCTTGCGGAGATCATCATTGATTGCTTTTAAGAACTCATGCTCTTGCTCAAGATTGAGCTTTTCAAAGCGTAATTTCTCATGAGCTATTAAAAGTTCTCGATGATCTTCGAAGATAGTTTCATGAGCTAACTTAAGAGTGTTTAGTTCTTTAGTTAGAGCCTCAATCTTCTCCTTATCATTGTCATTCGTTTTATCTTGATTAGCATGATTAATTGACGTTTCATCATAGTATTCATCACTAGAGTTGTCAACAAGCAAATCATCACCTAACAAGTCATCTTCATCACTATTGAAATCAACATACTCGGGGTGTGTTACCTTAGGACCTTTGGACATGAAGCATCTTCCAATTCCTTCATTTGGTGAGTCAAATATGTCGTAGGAGTTGGTTGACACAAGTGCTAGACCGGCAACACCTTCATCTTGAGTATCTTCGGAGTCGGAGTGATAACTTCTCTCGGAGTGGCTGTCGGATTCGGAGCCGGATACCCATTCACCAACATGAGCTTGATGTCTTCGTTTTGTGTAGCTCCTTGATGATTTTCCTTCCTTTCCGAATCCTTGCTTCTCCGTGAGTATCTTCGTTCATAACGATCATCTCTACTCCTTCTCTCTCTTGGTGGTGATTCTTTGCTTCTTCTTTTTGGAGAATCTTCTCTTCTCTTGTAGGGAGCTGTACACTCATTGGAATAGTGTCCGGGTCTTCCACAACTGTAGCAGTTTCGCTCTCGACTAGAAGATCTTTTGTCATTGTAGGACCTTGAATTGAAGCTTCTATCTTTGCTTCTACTCTTGTAGAACTTGTTGAAGTTCTTCACCATTAAGCTCAATTCTTCATTGAAGTTTTGTTTCTCACTTGATGATGTAGGGGCTTCACATGAGGCTTTGTAGGCACCACTTGATTTGTTGTGAAGTTCCTCTTTATCCTTAAGTGACATCTCATGAGCAACAATTCTTCCAATCACCTCCGTTGGCTTGAGATCTTTGTAATTGGGCATCATTTGGATCAATGTGCACACGGTATCATATTTTCCATCCAAGGCTCTTAGAATCTTCTTGATGATGAATCTATCGGTCATCTCTTCACTTCCTAAGCCGGCAATCTCATTTGTGATGAGAGCAAGCCTAGAGTACATTTCAGCGACACCTTCACCACCCTTCATTTTGAACTTGTCAAGTTGACTTTGAAGCACATCCAACTTGGATTCCTTGACGGAGTCGGTACCTTCGTGCATATCAATCAAAGTGTCCCAAATTTCCTTTGCATTCTCAAGACGGCTGATTTTATTGAATTCTTCGGGGCACAATCCGTTGAAGAGAATATCACAAGCTTGAGCATTGTATTGCAACATCTTCAACTCATCCGCGGTAGCTTCACGGTTTGGTTCTTTCCCATCAAAGAAGTCACCTTGCAAACCAACACACACAATAGCCCAAACGGCGGGGTTATGTCCAAGAATATGCATTTTCATTTTATGCTTCCAACTAGCAAAAATAGTACCATCAAACTAAGGACCTCTACGGTGATAATTTCCCTCGCTAGACGCCATACTCTCCTAGGTTGTGAAACCAAGGCTATGACCACCAAAAGCTATGGAGATCAAAGCAAATGGAGACCAAAGCTCTGATACCACTTGTAGGATCGAAAGTATGTCTAGAGGGGGGGTGATTAGACTACTTGACCAAATAAAAACTTAACCTTTTCCCAATTTTAGTTCTTGGCAGATTTTAGCTATTGTAGGACAAGTCAAGCAATCATCACACAATTCAAGCAAGCATGCAAAGAGTATATTGGCAGCGGAAAGTAAAGCATGCAACTTGCAAGAATGTAAAGGGAAGGGTTTGGAGAATTCAAACGCAATTGGAGACACGGATGTTTTTCCCGTGGTTCAGATAGGTGGTGCTATCCTACATCCACGTTGATGGAGACTTCAACCCACGAAGGGTAACAGTTGCATGAGTACACGGAGAGCTCCACCCATGAAGGGTAATGGTTGCGCGAGTCCACGGAGGGATCCACCCACAAAGGGTCCACGAAGAAGCAACCACCCACAAAGGGTCCACGAAGAAGCAACCTTGTCTATCCCACCATGGCCATCGCCGACGAAGGACTTGCCTCACTAGCGGTAGATCTTAACGAAGTAGGCGATCTCCTTGCCCTTACAAACTCCTTGGTTCAACTCCACAATCTTGTCGGAGGCTCCCAAGTGACACCTAGCCAATCTAGGAGACACCACTCTCCAAGAAGTAACAAATGGTGTGTTGATGATGAACTCCTTGCTCTTGTGCTTCAAATGATAGTCTCCCCAACACTCAACTCTCTTTCATAGGATTTGGATTTTGTGGAAAGAAGATTTGAGTGGAAAGCAACTTGGGGAAGGCTAGAGATCAAGATTCATATGGTAGGAATGGAATATCTTGGTCTCAACACATGAGTAGGTGGTTCTCTCTCAGAACATATGAGTTGGAATTGTGTATGTGTTCTGATGGCTCTCTCTACGAATGAAGAGGAGGTGGAGGGGTATATATAGCCTCCACACAAAATCCAACCGTTACACACAGTTTTCCAATCTCGGTGGGACCGAATCAACAAACTCAGTCGGACCGAAAAGGTAAACCTAGTGACCGTTAGAGATTTTCGGTGGGACTGACATGCAACTCGGTAGGACCGATATGGTTAGGGTTTGGGTATAACGTAATCTCGGTGAGACCGATTACACAAACTCGGTGAGACCGAGTTTGGTAATAAGCTAACCAGAGAGTTGGTCAGGCAAACTCGGTGGGACCGATTTGCTCTTTCGGTGAGACCGAAAAGTTACAAAAGGGAAACAAAGAGTTTACATTGCAATCTCGGTGGGACCGATTCGCTCTTTCGGTGAGACCGAAAAGTTACGAAAGGGAAACAGAGAGTTTGCAATCCCATCTCGGTGAGACCGAGATCCCTATCGGTAGAACCGAATTGCTAGGGTTTGGCAGTGGCTTATGACAAGTGAAACTCGGTGGCGCCGGATAGAAAGAATCGGTAGGACCGAGTTTGGCTTAGGGTTTAGGTCATATGTGGAAGTGGGAAAGTAGCTGAGGATTTTGGAGCATATCACTAAGCACATGAAGCAAGAGGCTCATTAAGCAACACCTCATCCCTCCTTGATAGTATTGGCTTTTCCTAAAGACTCAATGTGATCTTGGATCACTAAAATATAAAATGAAGAGTCTTGAGCTTTTGAGCTTGAGCCAATCCTTTGTCCTTAGCATTTTGAGGGTTCCACTTTCACATCCATGCCATGCCAATCATTGAGCTTTCCTGAAATAGTCATCTTGGAATAGCATTAGCTCAATGAGCTATATGTTGTTATGAATTACCAAAACCACCTAGGGATAGTTGCACTTTCACTCCTCGACGTCTTGCTCCTGAACTCCGTTGGGCATCGAGTACATGTCAATGAGAGCCTGAAAGAACAAAGAGCCAAAGGAGTACAGTTGACCATCAACAAGGTGTCACACAGTGAATCGGAAAGATATTTGGTAAAACAGAATCATACCTGTTCCGGCTAGCGCGAGTGGTCGAATGGAATCATCCTCCTAGACCCCCGGGGGTTGTCTTTGTTGCTGGTGATTCCCATCAGCCACTTCTCCAAGATGTCCTCACTGACGTCCTCCGGGTGGATCCGAGTGGAGTCCTCGAGTCGAGAGTACATCCACATCGGATGATCATGGGCCTGGAGCGGTTGGATGCGTCGACCGAGAAAGACCTCCAGCAGGTCCATCCCAGTCACCCCGTCGTGGACGAGTTGGACGACCCGCTCGACCAGCACCTTGACCTGCGCCTTCTCTTCGGGAACCACCTTCAAGGAGGAGGGCTTCTCCACTCGAGCCAGGGGAAAGGGAGGAAGTCCAGTCGACTGACCCGGGGTCGGTTGATACTTGCAGTAAAACAAAGTCGACTGCCAGCCGCGGACCGAGTCGGGAAGGATCATCGCCGGGAAGGTGCTCTTGTTCCTCATCTGGATCCCCAGGCCCCCGCACATCTGGATCACGTGTGTCCTCTCATCATTCAGATTGGCCTTTTTGACTGACTGGGAGCGGCAGGTGAAGATATGTTTGAACAGGCCCCAGTGCGGTAGACAGCCCAAGAAATTTTCACACATTGACACAATGGCTGCCAGATAGACTATGGTGTTTGGAGTGAAGTGGTGGAGCTGAGCCCCAAAGAAGTTCAAAAAGCCCCGAAAGAAAGGATGGGGAGGCAAACAAAATCCGCGATCGACGTGGGTGGCGAGGAGAACACACTCACCCTCCCTTGGTTGCGGCTCGGTCTCATTCCCCGAGAGCCGCACCGATTTGTGGGGGATCAGTCCCCCCTCCACCAGGTCATCGAGGTTGTCCTGGCTGATCGTCGAGCGGATCCAGTCGCCCTGGATCCAGCCCGGCGGTAGGCCGGATCTCGACAAGGATCCGCCCCGACTAGTCCGCTTTCCCTTCGCCTTCGCGGTTGCCTTCTTCCCGCGCTCCAGCGCCACTGTCTTCTCTTTCCCCATGGCGGCGGATCGAGTTCGAGCGAGGGTCCGACGACGAGAGCAGAAGCGAGCGTGGGGGAGAGGTCGGAGAAAGAAGAAAAGAGAATGGGAGCGCACGGTGCAGAGACCTGGTCTGGTGCCTTTTATAAGGTTATTCCCCGAGTGACTGACTGGTAGGCCCAGACGATCTAAACAAATCCCGCAACAGTCGCATGCGCAGTACGTGGCAAAAAAGGTGGCACAGAGATTGAGGAGACCTGCCTAATCTGTCCTGATTACCACGACCTCGCCCGTCTGGCGTGCTTCCCGAAATTCGAATCCCGCGAAATCCGCGGATAGCAGAGCAACTGATCAGACCGAAAACATCCTCCACATTATCATTCGGAATTTTACCATGAAAGTTCACTCGAAAAAAACCAAGAATGGACCAAGGCGACTGAAAAAGAAGTTGACGTTGTCTCCTTAGTTCATGGCTCCAGAACAAGTTATACTCACAACACAAAGAATGAGTCGGAAGTGTTCTCAACTCCTTCCCCACTCAAACCCTGATCCATTCGGGGGCTAATGACGAAGCTATGTACCTAGGGTAGGGTCATGGATCTGTCCAAGTTACCCTCCCCAACGACATCTCTAAAAGAACCAGAAGCAATCGAAGAGAGATCATCATCCACTCGACCATGAAGCTATTTTCCACTCGACAGCTTTGAAGACACTCGACCATGCGAACAATCACTCGACCACCAGAAGATGTGAAGCCATTCACTCTACAACGGTCGGGATTTAAGTCATAGCTTTAATAATCATTTATAGCACTTTACTTCGGATGTTACCAGTAACGCTCCTCCTTTATGAACATTGAACCCTGTGTAACGGAGGGGAGCTGGGGTCCTGGCGCACTCTATATAAGCCACCCCCCTCCTCCGGGACAAGGGTTCGCACCCTTTGTAATTCACACGCATATATCCAGTCGACCGCCTCCAGGCTCCGAGACGTAGGGTTGTTACTTCCTCCGAGAAGGGCCTGAACTCGTAAAACTCGCGTGTACAACTCCTCCATAGCTAGGATCTTGCCTCTACATTCCTACCCCCCTATTCTATTGTCAGGCTTAGAACCACGACATTATACTGCTACCTCTTGAGCATTGCATTGGTATTCCCCGAAGAGGAAGGGATGATGCAACAAAGTAGCGTAAGTATTTCCCTCCGTTTTTGAGAACCAAGGTATCAATCTAGTAGGAGGCTACGCGCCAGTCCCTCGTACCTGCACAAAACAA
Organism: Triticum dicoccoides; assembly: GCF_002162155.2. Taxonomy (NCBI): domain Eukaryota; kingdom Viridiplantae; phylum Streptophyta; class Magnoliopsida; order Poales; family Poaceae; genus Triticum; species Triticum dicoccoides. The sequence continues at coordinate 636,851,218 of NC_041384.1, read as the reverse complement.
ATAAATCCTCGCAACCAACGCATTGTCAATCCCTACACGGCCACTTACGAGAGTGAGATCTGATAGATATGATAAGATAACATTTTTGGTATTTTTGTGATAAAGATGCAAAGTAAAATAAAAGCAAAGTAAAATCAAAGGAAATAACTAAGTATTGGGAGACTAATATGATGAAGATAGACCCAGGGGCCATAGGTTTCACTAGTGGCTTCTCTCGAGAGCATAAGTATTCTACGATGGGTGAACAAATTACTGTTGAGCAATTGACAGAATTGAGCATAGTTATGAGAATATCTAGGTATGATCATGTATATAGGCATCACGTCCGAGACAAGTAGACCGACTCCTTGCTGCATCTACTACTATTACTCCACTCATCGACCGCTATCCAGCATGCATCTAGAGTATTAAGTTAATGAAAATAGAGTAATACCTTAAGCAAGATGACATGATGTAGAGGGATAAACTCATGCAATATGATGAAAACCCCATCTTGTTATCCTCGATGGCAACAATACAATACGTGCCTTGCTGCCCCTACTGTCACTGGGAAAGGACACCGCAAGATTGAACCCAAAGCTAAGCACTTCTCCCATTGCAAGAAAGATCAATCTAGTAGGCCAAACCAAACTTATAATTCGAAGAGACTTGCAAAGATAACCAATCATACATAAAAGAATTCAGAGAAGATTCAAATATTGTTCATAGATAGACTTGATCATAAACCCACAATTCATTGGTCTCAACAAACACACCGCAAAAAGAAGGTTACATCGAATAGTTCTCCACAAGAGAGGGGGAGAACATTGTATTGAGATCCAAAAAGAGAGAAGAAGCCATCTAGCTAATAACTATGGACCCGTATGTCTGAGGTGAACTACTCACACTTCATCGGAGGGGCTATGGTGTTGATGTAGAAGCCCTCCATGATCGATGCCCCCTCCAGTGGAGCTCCGGAACAGGCCCCAAGATGGGATCTCGTGGATACAGAAAGTTACAACAGTGGAATTAGGGTTTTGGCTCCGTATATGATCGTTTGGGGGTACGTAGGTATATATAGGAGGAAGGAGTACGTCGGGGGAGCAACAGGG
>NC_041384.1:636840620-636849881 GCF_002162155.2 Triticum dicoccoides | reverse complement strand
CCTACCTCGTGGCCTCCTCTTTTGTGTCTTGACGTAGGGTCCAAGTCTCCTGGGTCTTGTTTGTTGAGAAAATCACGTTCCCAAAGGTTTTCCGTTTGGACTCCGCTTGATATTCCTTTTCTTCCAAACCCTAAAACAGGCAAAAAAACAGCAATTCTGGGTTGGGCCTCCGGTTAATAGGTTAATCCCAAAATAATATAAAAGTGGATAATAAAGCCCAATAATGTCTAAAACAGTAGATAATATAGCATGGAGCAATCAAAAATTATAGATACGTTGGAGACGTATCAAGCATCCCCAAGCTTAATTCCTGCTTGTCCTCGAGTAGGTAAATGATAAAAATAGAATTTTTGATGCGGAGTGCTACTTGGCATAATTTCAATGTAATTCTTCTTAATTGTGGTATGAATATTCAGATTTGAAAGATTCAAGACAAAAGTTCATATTGACATAAAAATAATAATACTTCAAGCATACTAACTAAGCAATTATGTCTTCTCAAAATAACATGGCCAAAGAAAGTTCATCCCTACAAAATCATATAGTTTAGTCATGCTCCATTTTCGTCACACAAGAATGCTCTCATCATGCACAACCCCAATGACAAGCCAAGCAATTGTTTCATACTTTAGTAATCTCAAACCTATAAACTTTCACGCAATATATGAGCGCGAGCCATGTACATAGCACTATGGGTGGAATATAATATAATGAGGGGGGTTATGTGGAGAAGATAAAAAGGAGAAAGTCTCACATCAACAAGGCTAATCAATGGGCCATGGAGATGCCCACCGATTGATGTTAATGCAAGGAGTAGGGATTGCCATGGAACGGATGCACTAGAGCTATAAATGTATGAAAGCTCAACAAAAGAAACTAAGTGGGTGTGCATCCAACTTGCTTGCTCACCAAGACCTAGGGCACTTGAGGAGGCCCATTGTTGGAATATACAAGCCAAGTTCTATAATGAAAATTCCCACTAGTATATGAAAGTGACAAAACAAGAGACTCTATATCATGAAGATTATGGTGCTACTTTGAAGCACAAGTGTGGCAAAGGATAGTAACATTGTCCCTTCTCTCTTTTTCTCTCATTTTTTGGGCCTTCTCCTTTTTTTGTCCTTTCTCTTTTTCTTTTTTTTATAATTCCTCACTTGGGACAATGCTCTAGAAAATGATGATCATCACACTTTTATTTATTTACAACTCAATGATTACAACTCGATACTAGAACAAAAGATGACTTTGTATGAATGCCTCCGGCGGTTTACCGGGATATGCAATGGACCAAGAGTGACATGTATGAAAGAATTATGAACGGTGGCTTTGCCACAAATACTATGTCAACTACATGATCATGCTAAGCAATATGACAATAATGAATGTGTCATGATGAACGGAATGGTGGAAAGTTGCATGGAAATATATCTCAGAATGGCTATGGGAATGCCATAATAGGTAGGTATGGTGGCTGTTGTGAGGAAGATATAAGGAGGTTTATGTGTGAAAGAGCATATCATATCATGGGGTTTGGATGCACCAGCGAAGTTTGCGCCAACTCTCAATTTGAGAAAGGGCAATGCACGGTACTGAAGAGGCTAGCAAAGATGGAAGGGTGAGAGTGCGTATAATCCATGGACTCAACATTAGTCATAAAGAACTCACATACTTATTGCAAAAATCTACAAGTCATCAAGAACCTTGGCACTACGTGCATGCTCCTAGGGGGATAGATTGGTAAGAAAAGACCATCGCTCATCCCTGACCACCACTCATAAGGAGGACAATCAAATAACACCTCATGTTTCAAATTTGTTACATAACGTTTACCATACGTGCATGCTACGGGACTTGCAAACTTCAACACAAGCATTTCTCAATTTCAGAACTACGCAACTAGCACGACTTTGATATTATTACCTCCATATCTCAAAACAATCATCAAGCATCAAACTTCTCTTAGTATTCAAAACACTCATAAGAAAATTTTACTAATCTTGAATACCTAGCATATTAGGATTTTAAGAAAATTACCATGCATTTAAGACTCTCAAAATGATCTAAGTGAGGCATGATAGATCAATAGTTTCTATAAAACAAATCCACCACCATGCTCTAAAAGATATAAGTGAAGTACTAGAGCAAAACTATATAACTCAAAAGATATATGCGAAGCACATAGTATTCTAGCAAATTCCAAATCATGTATGGCTCTCTCAAAAGGTGTGTACAGCAAGGATGATTGTGGTAAACTAAAAATTGAAGACTCAAATCATACAAGATGCTCCAAGCAAAACACATATCATGTGGCGAATAAAAATATAGCTCCAAGTAAAGTTATCGATAGAAGTAGACGAAAGAGGGGATGCCTTCCGGGGCATCCCCAAGCTTTGGCTTTTAGGTGTCCTTAGATTATCTTGGGGGTGCCATGGGCATCCTCAAGCTTAGGCTCTTTGTCGGTGTCAAAACCGGCGGATATCGGGTAGGGGGTCCCGAACTGTGCGTCTAGGCGGATGGTAACAGGAGACAAGGGACACGATGTTTTTACCCAGGTTCGGGCCCTCTCGATGGAGGTAAAACCCTACTCCTGCTTGATTAATATTGATGATATGGGTAGTACAAGAGTAGATCTACCACGAGATCAAGGAGGCTAAACCCTAGAAGCTAGCCTATGGTATGATTGTTGTTCGTCCTACGGACTAAAACCCTCCGGTTTATATAGACATCGGAGAGGGCTAGGGTTACACAGAGTCGGTTACAATGGTAGGAGATCTACATATCCGTATCGCCAAGCTTGCCTTCCACGCCAAGGAAAGTCCCTTCCAGACATGGGATGAAGTCTTCAATCTTGTATCTTCATAGTCTAGGAGTCCGGCCGAAGGTAGTGTCCAGCTATCCGGACACCCCCTAATCCAGGACTCCCTCAGTAGCCCCTGAACCATGCTTCAATGATGACGAGTCCGGCGTGCAAATTGTCTTAGGCATTGCAAGGCGGGTTCCTCCTCCAAGTACTTCAATGAAGATTTTGAACACAAAGGTAGTGTCTGGATTTGCAAAATAAGTTTCCACATATTGCCATAGAGAGAATAATATTTACACAAATCTAATCTGCCGACGTATTCCGTAGCGTGACATCACACCACGGCCAAGTCTTTATTTGAATCGTTTTACTATCCCACCTCAGCACGTTTAGAGAGGCGGTTTCCTTCGCACGTCTTGTCAAAGCAGAGATCGTGTCCCCTTATTCCGGGATTCTCATCAATACGGGCGTGGGTAACCCAACCGCGCCATTGATTACGGCGCTTGGGAGATAAGCGAGTTTTACCAGGCTGGTGGGGATGCATAATCGCGTCCGCCCATATAAGGGGATAAGGATCCACCTTTTCATCCACGCCTTCTTCCTCCTTTGCCTATCCATTTCCGCGCACTCGAGCTCCAGCGCCCAAGTCCGCACACCCCACCTCAACCTTCTCCAGTCATGTCCAGAGCGGGAGGCAAGTGGATGGTCTCCTCTGTCACGGAGGGACACATCAAAAAACTGAGGAAGGCCGGATACTTGTCCAACGACATCATGCACCGGCTTCCCGAAGAGGGGCAGCTCATCCCCACCCCCGGGCCCCATGAGAGGGTGGTGTTCCTCCCCCATTTCCTCCACGGACTGGGTTTCCCTCTCCACCCATTTGTCCGGGGGCTCATGTTATACTATGGCCTGGATTTCCACGATCTGGCCCCGAACTTCGTCCTCAACATCTCGGCGTTTATCGTCGTGTGCGAGGCTTTCCTCTGCATCCGTCCCCATTTCAGCCTATGGCTCAAGACTTTCAATGTCAAGCCAAAGGTGGTGCGCAGCAACCAGGCGGAATGCGGAGGCGCCATGGTGGGCAAGATGCCCAATGTCCTATGGCTCGAGGGCTCCTTCGTGGAGACCCTAAAGGGGTGGCAATTGGGGTGGTTTTACATCACCGAGCCACGCGACCCTGAATGGGTCGCAGCCCCCGAGTTCCGATCCGGACCCCCTACACGGCTCACCTCCTGGAAAGAGATGGGCCTGTCATGGGGTAAAAAGGAGAGCTGACCGGACTCCAAACATGCGTCCAAACCCTGGTGGACAAGAAGCTCAAACTTGTCAACGTAGTCTAGGTTATGCTCATCTGCCGGATCCTCCCGTGTCAACAACGAGCTTTCAACCTGTGGGAGTTCGACCCGGCGCAGCACCGAACTCTGAGCAGGCTCTTCGACACGACGTACGAAGATGCCTGGAAGGTGCTTTTCAAGGGCGCCGAGGCCCCCGCATCCGCTACCGAGGATCGTGGATTCAGCACGCAGCGTCACGCTAGTGCGGTAAGCTGTTTTTACCTTTTACAGGGTATTAGTTTTTCATAGTTTGACTCCATGCGGGATCTAAGTTCCCTTACCTTTGACAGGATTGGCTGGAGACGTATGGACAGATCAACTGTCCGACTCCTTTGCCCGAAGGCCCAGCGGACGCTTGCTTGGCGAAGCTGCTGGTTCCGGCACCCTATGTGGTGCCGGAGAAGAAGGCCAAGAAGAAGGCCACGGGGACTCGAAAGAGTGCCCGGCGCCTGGAGGTGTCGGATTCATCATCCGACGACTCCAAGACGCACTCCTCCCGTGAAGACGAGGAGGAGGAAGAAGAGACCTCTCCCCCTCCAGCGGGGGGAGGGAAGAAAAGGAAGGCCGCCCCAACTGGGGAGGCCGAAGGGTCCAAGAAGGGGAAGACCCTTCCTCTGGACTACTCCACCAACGCTGACGACGGCGAAGAGGAGTGGCCGCATAGGGCCAAGCCCCTGGCGAGATTGTAAGTATTCGGACACCAGAGCAATTCATAGTGTTCCTTTCTTGCACAGCTCCTCCTTACGCCGAATATGACTATGCAGTCCGCCCAAGGCTAGGCTCGACGAGTCGTCGAGCAGCTCCCTGGATTCGTCGGATGTGAATTCACTTCCGCCCGCTACCTCCCCCCACCCTACGGACGACACTGAGGTGTTGTCCCAACAGGTTCCAAGCCAGGAGGAGGTGGTCCTGGAGGCGCCGCAAGGCGACCTCCCAGACTCCAGGCGCAAAGGGGATAAAACCCCCAAGGGCTCCGAGTCCGGCCTTGAGCCGGACACCGCGCTGGAACCTTCAACGGTTCCGGACTCCGGTAGGCAGCCTCCTTCCAAGAGGAGCAAGCCTACCGAGCCGGTGACCTCCGTCCAACCGGAGGCACCGGACAATTTGCTGGAGGTGCTTAACGGCGCCTCCATAGACGAGGAGCATCGCACTATTATGAGTGCGGTGATCTAGAAGGTTCAGTCCGCCAAGAGCGGACTGACTGAAGCCTGTGCCAGCCTTCTAACAGGCTTTGAGGTAAGTAAAGAATATGTAAAAATATTACCGCATAGATAGTAGCCCCTGATGCTCTGTTCGGTGTTCAGAAAGAAAAGCTGAATAGAGGATCTAATAACATTCGCAGGAGTCTAACATAATCAAGTCAATATGCGTATGCAGGCTTCGCTGCTGGCCTCTGCCGCACTGACTGCGGAGGTGGATACGCTGAAGCAAAACCTCGCACGGTCCGAGAACGAGCTCGGCCATGCCAAGAGGCAACTCGAGGAGAAGGAAGGTAAGTAATACCTTGCGCAAGTATATAGAGAAGATGTGGTTGCAAAAAATGACAGGATCAACGTGCTATTATAGGGGCCACGACCGAGGTGGCAACCCTTAAGAAAGCGTTGTCCGAGGCCGAAAACAGAGCGGCCGCGGAGCGCATAGAGAGAGGGAAGCAGGAGGCGCGGGTGGAGGAGGTGTAGAAAGAGCTCCAGGCTCTCGTGAAAAAACATGAGAGTTTGGAGCTTGACTCAAAGACGCAAGCGTCCGAGCTTGCGGCAGCCCTCGAAAGCGCGAAGTCTGCCAATGACGAAGCCCAGAAAGCCCTCCAAGAAATTGAAGCGATGAAGAAGATAGCGGCGGGTAAGGCATTCATTATGCAAAGCAAGCACGTGAAAGTGAATTACTTGTTACTTACCCAAGTCCGGAGCTCTCCAGGAGCATTCGCAGATTTGCCCCGCACTGCGTCTAATGCCGCCGCCTACTACCGAGCCGAGGAGGGGAGCTCGATGGAGAAGGTGTTCTGGTCTCAGTATGCTGAGGCCGAACATCTGGTGCCTTTGAGCGACCAGCTGAAGCAAATGGTCGAGCTCCACAAGGTGGTCGAACAGGCCATAAAGGGCCTCATAGTTCGGCTTTGGCCTGGAGAGGCTCTGCCTGGGAGCTACTTCGGGCTGGTGAGGCGGCTGGTCGATGCCTGTCCACGGCTTGAAGTAATCAAGCGCTCCATCTGCATCGAAGGTGCCCGTAGGGCGCTTGCCCGTGCTAAAGTGCACTGGGGCAAGATGGATGCGGAGAAGCTGGTGAAGGACGGGCCGCCACCGGGCAAGGAGCATCGCGTCCCGGAAGCGTATTATGAGGGCGTCCTGAAGGGTGCCCGCCTTATAGCGGATGAATGCTCCAAAGATTTAATTTTTGAGTAAACTCGCATTTGTGATCCTGTACGCTGAAAACTTGTTCATATGCGCTAAGCAACGCTTTTGAATTTAAAATATTACCTTCTGTGCGGCCGTTTATCAAATTTGAGAGATGGCGAGTCGTCGGCTTCTGCCCCCATGCCACGAGTGTTGGGGTGTTCGGGATAAACATGAGCGCTCTTTTTCCCATTCTTGGGTCCTTCGAGGGAGGCGCTCAACACAACGAACAAGGCAATCAGACTATAATGCTTGAACACTCTCACTTAGCCATAGAATTCTATAATTTTAAATTTCGTCGAAGCCCCTAGTGTTCGGAAGACCGAGTTCGGGGCGCTATGCACACCTAGGCCGGACAAAGCCGACTCCTCGCTCTAAGCGGCATAAGTCTTTAGGGACTCGAAAACCTCTCGAACAGCGACCAGCTCTCGCCTCATCATTACGGTCAGTTTTAGCTTTCTCTACTGAGGTGCTTAGCCCAGCTCAACTGTGGCATAATCGCAGTAGTTCTCCTAGTGCTACCTTAGCCGATATAACGGAACGTAAGGTACCAAAACATAGGAGCCAAACAAACCCAACTATTGACCCAAGACATGATTCGGAGCCGATGCATATAATGCTATAAGTTCGGGGTGCCGCACTTGTGAAAGTGTTCGGACTTCTCACACCGTATTGTGGGGTACTTAAGCCCCTGGCGTATTGGCCGTACCAAAGTGTACGGGTGCAACATGTCATTAATGAACATATATTTGTAAAAAAGAGTAATGCAATAATAGACGGAAGCTATGCATTGTTTATTTAAAAAGGCTGCGATCAAAGCAGAACGATACAAATAGTGCGATAAGCAAAAGATGGTACTATTTAACATGTCCTTTCCAGGATGAGCTGCGGAATGGTATGTGAAACAGGTATACTGCTCGTTATAGAGACCACCTTAGAGTTCCATAGTGCGGCGTAGCTTTCTGCTCCCCTGGTTGTTGTATCGTTTGTGCGGCAATTGTATTGCCGGACAGGCCTTCCGAAGAGTGGAGTCCTGAAAGTAAGAGAAAATGAAGAAGTCGGCAGCCCCTAGTGCGGTTTAAGCCGTGTTTCGGGTGTGCCATGATGGTGCCCCTCCCCCTTTGCCCATGGTATTTCCAGAGCATAGTTATGTACGCGCAACACTGGTTTCGCAAGTTCGCGAGGGCTGGGGTTGGGGCTGCATTGCTACGCTTGCTCGGAATGTGCCAGGCGGTCTTGTTGTAGGTTACTCCGGGCACGCTTGACGATGTCCAGACGTTTAATGGCCAGACTGGAGAATTGCCTTGAGAGGTTGTTTTGTACTTCCGCTGCGATAGCTACCGTATGCTCCTCCGTTCAGAGAGAGCGTTTGGTGTTTCCATTGACCGTAATGACTCCTCGAGGGCCTGGCATCTTGAGCTTGAGGTATGCATAGTGCGGCACCGCATTGAACTTGGCAAATGCGGTTCGCCCGAGCAGTGCGTGATAGCCACTGCGGAACGGGACTATGTCAAAGATTAACTCCTCGCTTCAGAAATTATCCGGAGATCAGAAGACCACTTCAAGTGTAACTGAGCCTGTACAGTTGGCCTCTACACCTGGTATGACGCCTTTAAAGGTCGTTTTAGTGGGTTTAATCCTCGAGGGATCGATGCCCATTTTCCGCACTGTATCCTGGTAAAGCAGGTTCAGGCTGCTGCCGCCGTCCATAAGGACTCTAGTGAGGTGAAATCCGTCAATAATTGGGTCTAGAACCAATGTCTACTACACAACCTTCTTCTTGTAGACGTTGTTGGGCCTCCAAGTGCAGAGGTTTGTAGGACAGTAGCAAATTTCCCTCAAGTGGATGACCTAAGGTTTATCAATCCGTAGGAGGCGTAGGATGAAGATGGTCTCTCTCAAGCAACCCTGCAACCAAATAACAAAGAGTCTCTTGTGTCCCCAACACACCCAATACAATGGTAAATTGTATAGGTGCACTAGTTCGGCGAAGAGATGGTGATACAAGTGCATTATGGATGGTAGATAAAGGTATTTGTAATCTGAAAATATAAAAACAGCAAGGTAACAAATGATAAAAGTGAGCATAAACGGTATTGCAATGATAGGAAATAAGGCCTAGGGTTCATACTTTCACTAGTGTAAGTCCTCTCAACAATACTAACATAATTGGATCATAAAATTATCCCTCAACATGCAACAAAGAGTCACTCCAAAGTCACTACTAGCAGAGAACGAACGAAGAGATTATGGTAGGGTACGAAACCACCTCAAAGTTATTCTTTCCAATCAATCCGTTGGGCTATTCCTATAAGTGTGACAAACAGCCCTAGAGTTCGTACTAGAATAACACCTTAAGATACAAATCAACCAAAACCCTAATGTCACCTAGATACTTCAATGTCACCTCAAGTATCCGTGGGCATGATTATACGATATGCATCACACAATCTCAATTCATCTATTCAACCAACACAAAGAACCTCAAAGAGTGCCCCAAAGTTTCTACCGAAGAATCACGACGAAAACGTGTGCCAACCCCTATGCATAGGTTCCCAATGTCACGAAACCCGCAAGTTGGTCACCAAAACGTACATCAAGTGGCACGTGGTATCCCATTGTCACCACAGATATCCACGGCAAGACATACATCAAGTGTTCTCAAGTCTTTAAAGACTCAATCCGATAAGATTACTTCAAAGGGGAAACTCGATTCATTACAAGAGAGAAGAGGGGG
>NC_041384.1:636801863-636840294 GCF_002162155.2 Triticum dicoccoides | reverse complement strand
GATCCAAATATAATAGCAAAGCTCATGATACATCAAGATCGTATCATCTCAAGAACACGAGAGAGAGAGAGAGAGAGATCAAACACATAGCTACTGGTACATACCCTTAGCCCCGAGGGAGAACTACTCCCTCCTCGTCATGGAGAGCACCGGGATGATGAAGATGGCCACCGGAGAAGGATTGCCCCCTCCGGCAGGGTGCCGGAACGGGTCTAGATTGAGTTTTGATGGCTACGGAGGCTTCTGGCGGCGGAACTCCCGATCTATGTTGCTCTCGGATGTTTTTAGGGTATATGGAGATATATAGGCGGAAGAAGTACGTCGGTGGAGCTCCGAGGGGCCCACGAGGCAGGGGGCGCGCCCAGGGGGGGCACCCTCCACCCTCGTGACCTCCCCGGAAACTTCTTGGAGTAGGGTCCAAGTCTCCTGGATCACGTTCGGTGAGAAGATCACGTTCCCGAAGGTTTCATTCCGTTTGGACTCCGTTTGATATTCTGTTTCCTCGAAATACTGAAATAGGCAAAAAACAGCAATTCTGGGCTGGGCCTCCGGTTAATAGGTTAGTCCCAAAAATAAAATAAAAGTGTAAAATAAAGCCCAATATAGTCCAAAACAGTAGATAAAGTATCATGGAGCAATCAAAAATTATAGATACGTTGGAGACGTATCAGGCATCCCCAAGCTTAATTCCTGCTCGTCCTCGAGTAGGTAAATGATAAAAAGAGAATTTTTGATGCGGAGTGATACTTTGGCATAATTTCAATGTAAATCTTCTTAATCATGGTATGAATATTCAGATCCGAAAGGTTCAAGACAAAAGTTCATATTGACATAAAAATGATAATACTTCAAGCATACTAATCAAACAATTATGTCATCTCAAAATAACATGGCCAAAGGAAGTTCATCCCTACAAAATCATATAGTTAGGTTATGCTTCATTTTCGTCACACAAAGATGTTCCCAACTTCTATACCCCCGATGACAAGCCAAGCAATTGTTTCATACTCAAATAATCTGAAACTTTTTCAACCTTCACGCAATACATGAGCGCGAGCCATGGACATAGCACTATGGGTGGTATAAAATATGATGATGGGGATTGTGTGGAGAAGACAAAAAAGGAGAAAGTCTCACATCAACGAGGCTAATCAATGAGCTATGGAGATGCCCATCAATTGATGTTAATGCAAGGAGTAGGGATTGCCATGCAACGGATGCACTAGAGCTAAGAATGCTCAACAAGAGAAACTAAGTGGGTGTGCATCCAACTTGCTTGCTCACAAAGACCTAGGGCACTTGAGGAGGCCCATTGTTGGAATATACAAGCCAAGTTCTATAATGAAAAAATCCCACTAGTATATGAAAGTGGTAACATGAGAGACTCTCTACTATGAAGATTATGGTGCTACTTTGAAGCACAAGTGTGGTAAAAGGATAGTAACATTGTCCCTTCTCTCTTTTTCTCTCATTTTTTTATTTGGCCTTCTCCTTTTTATGGCCTTTCTCTTTTTTTGGGGGGGGCTTCTCTTTTTTTATGGCCTTTCTCTTTTTTTGGGCCTTCTCTTTTTTTATGGCCTTTCTCTTTTTTTTATTCCTCACTTGGGACAATGCTCTAATAATGATGATTATCACACTTCTATTTATTTACAACTCAATGATTACAACTCGATACTAGAACAAAGTATGACTCTATATGAATGCCTCCGGCGGTGTACCGGGATTGCGATGAATCAAGTGTGACATATATGAAAAATTATGAACGGTGGCTTTGCCACAAATACGATGTCAACTACATGATCATGCAAACCAATATGACAATGATGAATGTGTCATGATGAACGGAATGATGGAAAGTTGCATGGCAATATATCTCGAAATGGCTATGGAAATGCCATGATAGGTAGGTATGGTGGCTGTTTTGAGGAAGATATAGGGAGGTTTATGTGTGAAAGAGCATATCATATCACGGTGTTTGGATGCACCGGCGAAGTTTGCACCAACTCTCAATGTGAGAAAGGGCAATGCACGGTACCGAAGAGGCTAGCAAATGGCGGAAAGGTAAAAAGTGCGTATAATCCATGGACTCAACATTAGTCAAAAGAACTCATATACTTATTGCAAAAATTTAGAAGTCATCAAAAATCAAGTACTACGCGCATGCTCCTAGGGGGATAGATTGGTAGGAAAAGACCATCGCTCGTCCCCGACCGCCACTCATAAGGATGCACAAGCCAGGTACACTTCATGTTTCAAATTTGTTACACAACTTTAACCATACGTGCATGCTACGGGACTTGCTAACTTCAACACAAGTATTTCTCAAATTCACAACTACTCAACTAGCACGACTATGATATTATCACCTCCATATCTCAAAACAATTATCAAGCATCAAACTTATCTTAGTATTCAACCCACTAAAAAGAAAGTTTCACATATCTTGAATACCAAGTATATTAACATTAAGCAAATTACCATGCTATTAACGACTCTCAAAATAATCTAAGTTAAGCATGAGAGATCAAGTTTCTTTAAAATAAAACTACCACCATGCTCTAAAAGATATAAGTGGAGCACTAGAGCAAATGACAAACTACTCTGAAAGATATAAGTGAAGATCAATGAGTAGTCGAATAATTATGCAACTATGTGAAGACTCTCTAACATTTAATAATTTCAGATCTTGGTAATTTATTCAAACATCAAGCAAAGAAAAATAAAATGACATCTAAGAATATCAAACATCATGTGAAGAAGCAAAAACATAGGATCAACCGGTACTAACCGATAATTGTTGAAGAAGAAAGGTGGGATGCCAACCGGGGCATCCCCAAGCTTAGATGCTTGAGAATTCTTGAAATATTATCTTGGGGTGCCTTGGGCATCCCCAAGCTTGAGCTTTTGTGTCTCCTTAATTCCTCTCATATCACGGTCTCCCTAAATCTCAAAAGCGATGAACGAAGACGAAAGAGGGGATGCCTTCCGGGGCATCCCCAAGCTTAGGCTCTTGGTTGTCCTTGAATATTACCTTGGGGTGCCTTGGGCATCCCCAAGCTTAGGCTCTTTCCACTCCTTATTCCATAATCCATCGAATCTTTACCCAAAACTTGAGAACTTCACAACACAAAACTTAAAGTAGAAAACTCGTGAGCTCCGTTAGTATAAGAAAATAAATCACCACTTAAAGGTACTGTAATGAACTCATTCTTTATTTATATTGGTGTTAAACCTACTGTATTCGAACTTCTCTATGGTTTATAAACTATTTTACTAGCCATAGATTCATCAAAATAAGTAAACAACACATGAAAAACAGAATCTGTCAAAAACAGAACAGTCTGTAGTAATCTGGATCAAACGCATACTTCTGGAACTCATAAAATTATCAAATAAATTTCTGGACCTGATTAATTTACTATTAATCATCTTCAAAAAGAATTAACTAAATAGCACTCTCCAAATAAAAATGGCAGCAATTCTCGTGAGCGCTGAAGTTTCTATTTTTGACAGCATGATCAACAAGACTTTCCCCAAATCTTCCCAAAGGTTCTACTTGGCACAAACACTAATTAAAAGCATAAGACCACATCTAAACAGAGGCTAGATGAATTATTTATTACTAAACAGGAACAAAAAGCAAGGAACAAAAATAAAATTGGGTTGCCTCCCAACAAGCGCTATCGTTTAACGCCCCTAGCTAGGCATGATGATTTCAATGATGCTCACATAAAAGATAAGAATTGTAACATAAATAGAGCATCATGAAGAATATGACTAGCACATTTAAGTCTAACCCACTTCCTATGCATAGGTATTTTGTGAGAAAACAACTTGTGGGGACAGGAATCAACTTGCATAGGAAGGTAAAACAAGCATAACTTCAAAATTTTAAGCACATAGAGAGGAAACTTGATATTATTGCAATTCCTACAAGCATATGTTCCTCCCTCATAATAATTTTCAGTAGCATCATGAATGAATTCAACAATATAACCAGCACCTAAAGCATTCTTTTCATGATCTACAAGCATAGAAAATTTATTACTCTCCACATAGGCAAAATTCTTCTCATTCGGAATAGTGGGAGTATCATAGGAAAGTCGAATACTATAAATTGTTTCCATATTAAAAGAGTAATGTTCAGAGAAGGGGTAATCATAATCATGACAAGTTTTATAAATATAATCATCACTACTTTTTATAGCATAAGTTTCATCACAATAATCATCATAAGTAGCAACTTTGTTCCCATCATAATCACTTTGCATATCAAAACATGGAAGGCTAAAAATATCATCATTATTAAACATAGAATCCCCAAGCTTGGGACAGACATTAATTGCAGCAAATATATTCTCAAATATGTCATCCTCATCAAACATAGCTTCCCCAAGCTTGGGCCTTTTCGTATCATAAGCATAATCACTCTCATCATTAATAGCATGGATAGCACCAATAGTATAGCAATTATTATATTCTTCCAAGCATGTGCCAAAAAGATTTTCAAGATCATAAGAAGTATCATTATCTTCCCAATCATAATCATCACAACAAGCAATAGGCATAACGAGATCATCATCAAGTGCATCATCTTCATTTTCATGAGGCACAACAATAATAGGGGCAACTTTATTTGGGAGAGATACATTTTTACCTCTCTTCCTTTTTCTTTTCTTCTTCTTTACCACATCGTGTGTGGGTTCAATCCTCTTTTTGGAGCTCCTTATTAATGAGATTGGTTGAATGGGAGGCTCCTCCTCGTTGCCTGATTCATCATAAGAGATAATAGGAGGATATTGGGAAGTCTCTTCCCTTTCATTAGTATTCTCTTCATCTTCTATTTGTTTCCTTTTCTTTATGTAGTTGGCAATATAAGGATTTTCAATGCAATTCACCGCACAATACATATAAATATTCTCTAGATCAAAATCAAGAACTCTATCAAGATTAAACTTTGGAATACCCTCAGTTATACGTTTCATTTCTTCATAACCCAAAAGAAGGCTAAGCTCTTTATGATGCTCAAGGGTAATCAAATTATCACAATGTTTGGACACGACTTGATCATGAAACAAATAGCATTGGAGCTTTAAATGACCATGTTCATTGCAAAGTTCACAAGGGGCACGAAAAATATTGAATCTTTCAGCACATTCATCTAGACTTTCTTGCAACAATTTAGTTTCTAAGTACTTATGCCTCTTACAATATCTATCTTCCCTATTCGGTGTGTACTTGCAAACCCAATCTACTCCACAAAAATTGACATGTTTATAGGAGGTATTTTCATCATAACTAGTGCAATCATCATTAGCATCATGGATATTCAAAGAATTCGTACTAACAACATTGCAATCATGCTCATCATTCAAAGATTTAGTGCCAAACATTTTGTAGATTTCTTCTTCTAGCACTTGAGCACAATTATCCTTTCCATCATACTCACGAAAGATATTAAAAAGGTGAAGCGTATGAGACAAACTCAATTCCATTTTTTTTGTAATTTTCTTTTATAAACTAAACTAGTGATAAAACAAGAAACTAAAAGACTAGTTTGAAAGATCTAAAGATATACCTTCAAGCACTCACCTCCCCGGCAACGGCGCCAGAAAAGAGCTTGATGTCTACTACACAACCTTCTTCTTGTAGATGTTGTTGGGCCTCCAAGTGCAGAGGTTTGTAGGACAGTAGAAAATTTCCCTCAAGTGGATGACCTAAGGTTTATCAATCCGTAGGAGGCGTAGGATGAAGATGGTCTCTCTCAAGCAACCCTGCAACCAAATAACAAAGAGTCTCTTGTGTCCCCAACACACCCAATACAATGGTAAATTGTATAGGTGCACTAGTTCGGCGAAGAGATGGTGATACAAGTGCATTATGGATGGTAGATAAAGGTATTTGTAATCTGAAAATATAAAAACAGCAAGGTAACTAATGATAAAAGTGAGCGTAAATGGTATTGCAATGATAGGAAATAAGGCCTAGGGTTCATACTTTCACTAGTGTAAGTCCTCTCAACAATACTAACATAATTGGATCATAAAATTATCCCTCAACATGCAACAAAGAGTCACTCCAAAGTCACTAATAGCGGAGAACGAACAAAGAGATTATGGTAGGGTACGAAACCACCTCAAAGTTATTCTTTCCAATCAATCCGTTGGGCTATTCCTATAAGTGTGACAAACAGCCCTAGAGTTCGTACTAGAATAACACCTTAAGATACAAATCAACCAAAACCCTAATGTCACCTAGATACTTCAATGTCACCTCAAGTATCCGTGGGCATGATTATACGATATGCATCACACAATCTCAATTCATCTATTCAACCAACACAAAGAACCTCAAAGAGTGCCCCAAAGTTTCTACCAGAGAATCACGACGAAAACGTGTGCCAACCCCTATGCATAGGTTCCCAATGTCACGAAACCCGCAAGTTGGTCACCAAAACGTACATCAAGTGGCACGTGGTATCCCATTGTCACCACAGATATCCACGGCAAGACATACATCAAGTTTTCTCAAGTCTTTAAAGACTCAATCCGATAAGATTACTTCAAAGGGGAAACTTGATTCATTACAAGAGAGAAGAGGGGGGAAGAAACATCATAGGATCCAAATATAATAGCAAAGCTCGCGATACATCAAGATCGTATCATCTCAAGAACACGAGAGAGAGAGAGAGAGAGAGATCAAACACATAGCTACTGGTACATACCCTCAGCCCCGAGGGAGAACTACTCCCTCCTCGTCATGGAGAGCACCAGGATGATGAAGATGGCCACCGGAGAAGGATTGCCCCCTCCGGCAGGGTGCCAGAATGGGTCTAGATTGAGTTTTGGTGGCTACGGAGGCTTCTGGCGGCGAAACTCCCGATCTATGTTGCTCTCGGATGTTTTTAGGGTATATGGAGATATATAGGCGGAAGAAGTACGTCGGTGGAGCTCCGAGGGGCCCACGAGGTAGGGGGCGCGCCCAGGGGGGGCGCGCCCTCCACCCTCGTGACCTCCCCGGAAACTTCTTGGAGTAGGGTCCAAGTCTCCTGGATCACGTTCGGTGAGAAGATCACGTTCCCGAAGGTTTCATTCCATTTGGACTCTGTTTGATATTTTGTTTCCTCGAAATACTGAAATACGCAAAAAAACAGCAATTCTGGGCTGGGCCTCCAGTTAATAGGTTAGTCCCAAAAATAATATAGAAGTGGAAAATAAAGCCCAATATAGTCCAAAACAATAGATAAAGTAGCATGGAGCAATCAAAAATTATAGATACGTTGGAGACGTATCAAGAACCAATGCAGCGAATCTGCCATGACGGATGCTAGTGGGGTGGTCCCTTCGATCAAAAGTGATCGGGCAGGAAGACCATGGGTTGAACTTTGGGGCGACTGGCTCTATCGCGTATACGTCCCTTAGCGCACGCTTCCGCTCCCTCTTGGGGACGTGGGTTGCATATATCATGTTCACCGTCCGCACTTGTGGGGGAAAACCTTTCTGTCCACTGTTGTTCGGTGGCCGGGGCTCCTCCTCGTCATCGCTATGCAGCCCCTTGTCTCTGCTTTCGGCATTTAACTTGCCTTCCTGCTTGAACACCCAACAATCCCTATTGGTGTGATTGGCTAGTTTTTCGGGGGTGCCATGTATCTGGCATGAGCGGTCGAGTATTCGGTCCAAACTGGACAGGACCGGAGTATTTCTTTTGAATGGCTTTTTCCGCTGACCGGGTTTACAGCCTCTGAATCCGGCATTAACTTCCATATCCTCAGCATTGTCGCCATTAATGCGGCGCTTTTGCTTGTTGCGACGAGACCTGCCACTGCTGTCCTTGGTATCCGAATTACCAGGGCTCTTGGTCATGTTATTGCTGTGAGCTAGCCAACTGTCTTCTCCCGCGCAAAAGCGGGTCATAAGTGTCGTGAGGGCTGCCATAGATTTCGGCTTTTCCCGTCCTAGGTGCCGTGCAAGCCACTCGTCGCAGATGTTATGCTTGAAGGCTGCTAGGGCCTCTCTGTCCGGACAGTCGACGATTTGATTTTTCTTGGTTAGGAACCGTGTCCAGAATTGTCTGGCCGATTCCTCTGGCTGCTGAATTATGTGGCTTAGGTCATCGGCGTCTGGTGGTCGCACATAAGTGCCCTGGAAATTGTCGAGGAATGCGGCTTCCAGGTCCTCCCAACAACCAATTGATTCTGCTGGCAAGCTGTTAAGCCAATGCCGAGCTGGTCCTTTAAGCTTGAGTGGGAGGTATTTGATGGCGTGTAGGTCATCACCGCGGGTCATGTGGATATTAAGGAGATAGTCCTCGATCCATACCGCAGGATCTGTTGTGCCATCATATGATTTGATGTTCACGGGTTTGAAACCCTCGGGGATTTGATGATCCATTACTTCATCTGTGAAGCATAGTGGGTGTGCGGCGCCTCTGTATTGGGCTATATCACGACACAGCTCAAAGAGCTTTGTCTACTGTGTTCGGCCCGGCCGGATTTACTGTATCCGGAGTGACGATTACCGTCTCGTGCCATGGGGCGCCCACGCGATCCATAGATCGATCTTGTTTGCCTTGCCTTGTCCTCCAATATATCTCGCAGGTCTGGCGCATTTTCCCGTGCCTTGGTATTTTTTGACCGGCGCCGGGGTGCGGCTTGAGTGGAGGGCCGAGAGGCCTCTCTGTCGCGGCCACGGGGTGGCCGGTCAGCCGCATCATGCGCTGGTGATGTAGGTTTAGGTGCTTCCTCCTCTAATCAGGGTAGCAACCCGCGCTTTGGGTAGCTCTTGGAGGGGCGTTCGAGTTCATACTCTTCGGCCGCAAGGACTTTAGTCCATCTGTCGGCTAGCAAATCTTGATTAGCTCTAAGTTGTTGCTGTTTTTTCTTGAGGCTGCTCGCCGTGGCCATAAGCCTGCATTTGAAACGCTATTGTTCGACGGGATCCTCCGGCATGACAAATTCGTCGTCGTCGAGGTTTGCCTCGTCTTCGGAGGGAGGCATATAATTATCGTCCTTGACCTCTCTGTCTACCGCTCTCTCATGAGGGCTGGCTTCTCCAACCTCCTGTGCTGAATCTTGCTGGAGGTGGTTGTCTTTGGCACTGTCCGGGGTGTCATTATCTCCCGTGCCGGAATCACCATTTTTTGCTTTGGCGGGATTTAGAGCGGCGCCGCTGACGCCGGCGCTTAGGCTGCTTCTTGGAGGAGTCATCCTCCGCTGTTCCATTGCCATTGCCTTCTTTTGGGGTGTCCACCATGTATATATCATACGATGAGGTGGCTTTCCAGTGCCCTATAGGCGCTGGTTCTTGATTGTCTCCTGCATCGGCGTCCATACCGTCGATGTCTTCGGAGTCGAAGTCGAGCATGTCGGTTAAATCATCGACAATGGCTACGAAGTGGGTGGTGGGTGGGCTTTGAATTTCTTCATCATCCGCATCCCAACCTTGCTGACCATAGTCCGGCCAGGGCTCTCCTGATAAAGAGAGATACTTTAGTAAATTCAGAATATCGCCGAAGGGCGAGTGCTGAAAGATGTCTACGGCGGTGAACTCCATGATCGGCGCCCAATCGGGTTCGATCGGTAGGGGCGCGGAGGGCTCGGAGTCTGGAGAGGAGTCCGGCTCCTTGGAGTCACGGGCTTCGCAGAGAGTAGGGCTGGTGTTCGGCTCGATCGCCATAGAGATTGCAGCCCCCGAGGCGGTGTCCAACCACCCATCCTCGGTTGGCGCAGTTGGCTCCGAATTAAGGGTCGAAGCTGATGCGGGTGCGGCCTCCAGGGCACTGTTCGGCGGCAGAGCTAGATCATGCCCATCGTGACAGTGCGGCGCGCTCGGCTGTGGCTAGAATCCGTCGAAGATCAAGTCTCCGCGGAGGTCGGCCGTGTAGCTCAAACTTCCAAATCTGACCTGATGGCCAGGGGCGTAGCTTTCGATCTGCTCCAGATGGCCAAGCGAATTGGCCCACAGTGCAAAGCTGCCAAATACGAAGATCTGTCTGGGGAGAAAAGTCTCACCCTGGATCGCATCATCGTTGATGATCGGAGGAGCCATCGGGCCTAAAAGTGACGACACAGAGGAACTCTCAATGAAAACACCAATGTCGGTGTCAAAACCGGCGGATCTCGGGTAGGGGGTCCCGAACTATGCGTCTAGGTGGATGGTAACAGGAGACAAGGGACACGATGTTTTTACCCAGGTTCGGGCCCTCTCTATGGAGGTAAAACCCTACTCCTGCTTGATTAATATTGATGATATGGGTAGTACAAGAGTAGATCTACCACGAGATCAAGGAGGCTAAACCCTAGAAGCTAGCCTGTGGTATGATTGTTGTTCGTCCTACGGACTAAAACCCTCTGGTTTATATAGACACTAGAGAGGGCTAGGGTTACACAGAGTCGGTTACAATGATAGGAGTTCTACATATCCATATCGCCAAGCTTGCCTTCCACGCCAAGGAAAGTCCCTTCCGGACACGGGACGAAGTCTTCAATCTTGTATCTTCATAGTCCAGGAGTCCGGCCGAAGGTATAGTCCGGCTATCCGGACACCCCCCTAATCTAGGACTCCATCACTCTTGCCACTCCTTGTTCCATAATCCATCAAATCTTTACCCAAAACTTGAAAACTTCACAACACAAAACTCAAAGTAGAAAATCTCGTGAGCTCCGTTAGCGAAAGAAAACAAAAGACCACTTCAAGGTACTGTAATGAACTCATTCTTTATTTATATTTGTGTTAAACCTACTGTATTCCAACTTCTCTATGGTTTATAAACTATTTTACTAGCCATAGATTCATCAAAATAAACAAACAACACACGAAAAACAGAATCTGTCAAAAACAGAACAGTCTGTAGTAATTTGTAGCTAGCGGAAGATATGAAACCCCAAAAATTCTAAAATAAATTTCTGGACGTTAGTAATTTATATATTAATCATCTGCAAAAGGAATTAACTAAATATCACTTTCCAAATAAAAATGGCAGCAGTTCTCGTGAGCACTAAAGTTTCTGTTTTTTTACAGCAAGTGTAACAAGACTTTCCCCAAGTCTTCCCAACGGTTCTACTTGGCACAAACACTAATTAAACACAAAAAACACAGCCAAAACAGAGGCTAGATAATTTATTTATTACTAAACAGGAGCAAAAAGCAAGGAATAAAAATAAAATTGGGTTGCCTCCCAACAAGCGCTATCGTTTAACGCCCCTAGCTAGGCATAATAAGCAAGGATAGATCTAGGTATTGCCATCTTTGGTAGGCAATCCATAAGTGGCTCTCATAATAGATTCATAAGGTAATTTAATTTTCTTTCTAGGAAAGTGTTCCATGCCTTTCCTTAATGGAAATTGGAATCTAATATTTCCTTCCTTCATATAAATAATTGCACCAATCGTTCTAAGGAAAGGTCTACCAAGAATAATAGGACATGAAGGATTGCAATCCATGTCAAGAACAATAAAATCTACGGGCACATAATTCCTATTTGCAACAATAAGAACATCATTAATTCTTCCCATAGGTTTCTTAATAGTGGAATCTGCAAGGTCCAAGTTTAAAGAGCAATCATCAAAATCACGAAAACCTAACAAATCACACAAAGTCTTTGGAATCGTGGAAACACTAGCACCCAAATCACATAAAGCATAGCATTCATGATCTTTAATTTTAATTTTAATAGTTGGTTCCCACTCATCATAAAGTTTTCTAGGGATAGAAACTTCCAATTCAAGTTTTTCTTCATAAGATTGCATCAAGGCATCAACGATATGTTTAGTAAACGCTTTATTTTGACTGTAAGCGTGAGGAGAATTTAGCACGGATTGCAACAAGGAAATACAATCAATCAAAGAGCAATTCTCATAGTTAAATTCCTTGAAATCCATAATAGTGGGTTTAGCAAAATCTAGGGTTTTAATTTCTTCAATCCCACTTTTATCAATTTTAGCATCAAGATCAAAAAATTCTGAATTCTTGGAACGCCTTCTATGTAAAGGTGGATCATATTCAGTCCCATCATTATCAAGATTCATATTGAAAAACAAAGATTTAATAGGGGACACATCAATAACTTTTAGATCTTCATCTTTATTTTCATAGGAACTAGAAGAACACGCTCTTATAAAGGCATCTTTCTTAGCACGCATCCTAGCGGTTCTTTCTTTGCACTCATCAATGGAAATTCTCATGGCTTTGAGAGACTCATTGATATCATGCTTAGGTGGAATAGATCTAAGTTTCAAAGAATCAACATCAAGAAAAATTCTATCAACGTTCCTAGCCAACTCATCAATCTTAAGCAATTTTTCTTCAATCAAAGCATTGAAATTCTTTTGCGAAGTAATAAATTCTTTAATATTAGATTCAATATCAGAGGCCATCTTATTATAATTTCCATAATAATTGTTGTAGGAATTACCATAATTATTAGAGGGATTACTAGGATAAGGCCTAGGATTAAAATTTCCTCTATACGCGTTGTTACCAAAATTGTTCCTACCAACAAAATTCACATCCATAGACTCATTATTATTCTCAATCAAAGTAGACAAGGGCATATCATTAGGATCAGAAGAAACACTCTTACTAGCAAATAATTTCATAAGTTCATCCATCTTTCCACTCAAAACATTATTTTCTTCTATCGCATGCACCTTTTTATTAGTAGATCTTTCAGTATGCCATTGAGAATAATTAACCATAATATTATCTAGGAGTTTAGTAGCTTCTCCTAAAGTGATTCCCATAAAAATGCCTCCCGTGGCTGAATCTAAAAGATTTCTAGAAGCAAAATTCAATCCGGCATAAAATTTTTGTATAATCATCCACAAATTTAAACCATGAGTAGGGCAATTACGTATCATTAGTTTCATTCTCTCCCAAGATTGTGCAACATGTTCGTGATCAAGTTGCTTAAAATTCATAATATCGTTTCTAAGAGAGATGATCTTAGCGGGAGGAAAATACTTAGAGATAAAAGCATCTTTGCACTTGTTCCATGAATCAATACTATTTTTAGGCAAAGACGAAAACCAAGCTTTAGCACGATCTCTAAGCGAAAAAGGGAATAGGTTCAATTTAACAATATCATTATCCACATCTTTCTTCTTTTGCATATCACACAAATCAACAAAGCTATTTAGATGGGTAGCGACATCTTCACTAGGAAGGCCGGAAAATGGATCTTTCATAACAAGATTCAGCAAAGCAGTATTAATTTCACAAGATTAAGCATCGGTAAGAGGAGCAATCGGAGTGCTAATAAAATCATTATTATTGGTATTGGTGAAGTCACACAATTTAGTGTTATCTTGAGCCATCGTGACAAGCAAGCAAACCAACACACAAGCAAACAAAAAGCAAGCGGGCAAAAAGAGGCAAATAGAGAAAGAGAGGGAGGATAGAGAGAGAGAGGGCGAATAAAACGGCAAGGGTGAAGTGGGGGAGAGGAAAACGAGAGGCAAATGGCAAATAATGTAATGCGGGAGATAAGGGTATGTGATGGGTACTTGGTATATTGACTTTTGCGTAGACCTCCCCGGCAACGGTGCCAGAAATCCTTCTTGCTACCTCTTGAGCACTGCGTTGGTTTCCCCCGAAGAGGAAGGGATGATGCAGCAAAGTAGCGTAAGTATTTCCCTCAGTTTTTGAGAACCAAGGTATCAGTCCAGTAGGAGGCTACGCGCCAGTCCCTCGTACCTGCACAAAACAAATAAACCCTCGCAACCAACGCGATAAGGGATTGTCAATCCCTACACGGCCACTTACGAGAGTGAGATCTGATAGATATGATAACATAATATTTTTGGTTATTTTGTGATAAAGATGCAAAGTAAAATAAAAGCAAAGTAAAAATCTAAGGATATAACTAACTATTGGGAGATTAATATGATGAAGATAGACCCGGGGGTCATAGGTTTCACTAGTGGCTTCTCTCGAGAGCATAAGTATTCTACGGTGGGTGAACAAATTACTGTTGAGCAATTGACAGAATTGAGCATAGTTATGAGAATATCTAGGTATGATCATGTATATAGGCATCACGTCCGAGACAAGTAGACCGACTCCTGCCTGCATCTACTACTATTACTCCACTCATCGACCGCTATCCAGCATGCATCTAGAGTATTAAGTTAATGAAAACAGAGTAATGCCTTAAGCAAGATGACATGATGTAGAGGGATAAACTCATGCAATATGATGAAAACCCCATCTTGTTATCCTCGATGGAAACAATACAATACGTGCCTTGCTGTCCCTACTGTCACTGGGAAAGGACACCACAAGATTGAACCCAAAGCTAAGCACTTCTCCCGTTGCAAGAAAGATCAATCTAGTAGGCCAAACCAAACTAATAATTCGAAGAGACTTGCAAAGATAACCAATCATACATAAAAGAATTCAGAGAAGATTCAAATATTGTTCATAGATAGACTTGATCATAAACCCACAATTCATCGGTCTCAACAAACAAACCGCAAAAAGAAGGTCACATTGAATAGTTCTCCACAAGAGAGGGGGAGAATATTGTATTGAGATCCAAAAAGAGAGAAGAAGCCATCTAGCTAATAACTATGGACCCATAGGTCTGAGGTGAACTATTCACACTTCATCGGAGGGGCTATGGTGTTGATGTAGAAGCCCTCCGTGATCGATGCCCCCTCCGGCGGAGCTCCAGAACAGGCCCCAAGATGGGATCTCGTGGATACAGAAAGTTGCGGTGGTGGAATTAGGGCCTGTTCTGGAGCTCCTCTTTTGTGTCTTGACGTAGGGTCCAAGTCTCATGGGTCTTGTTCGTTGAGAAAATCATGTTCCCGAAGGTTTCATTCCGTTTGGACTCCGTTTGATATTCCTTTTCTTCGAAACCCTAAAACAAGCAAAAAAACAACAATTCTGGGCTGGGCCTCCGGTTAATAGGTTAGTCCCAAAAATAATATAAAAGTGGATAATAAAGCCCAATAATGTCCAAAACAGTAGATAATATAGCATGGAGCAATAAAAAATTATAGATACATTGGAGACGTATCATATACCTTTTGATCGAACTCTTTACCATTGGAGTCAGGATCCAGATGACTTTTGGTTGGCATTGGCATCGTATAACCTTTGCAGTCTTGCATTCCAAACTTCTTCAGGCAATCTTTGAGGTATTTCTCTTGAGATATGAAGATGTCGTTGTGTTGCTGCCGTATTTGAAGACCAAGGAAGAACTTCAGCTCACCCATCATGGGCATCTGATATTGCTCTTGCATCATGTGTCCAAACTCATCACTATATTTCTGATTAGTGCAGCCGAAGATAATGCCATCCACATATATTTGGCACACAAACAGTTCAGCATCATATGTCTTCGTGAAGAGTGTGGGATCCAGGGAACCAGGTTTGAAGCCTTTGCTCTTCAGGAAGTCTTTGAGTGTGTCATACCCAGCATGAGGGGCTTGTTTGAGGCCATACAGTGCCTTGTTGAGCTTGTAAACCATGTCAGGATGTTTTGGATCTTCAAAACCAGGCGGTTGTGCAACATACACTTCTTCTTCAATGTTGCCATTGAGAAAGGCACTCTTCACATCCATTTGATACAGAAGGATGTTATGATGATTTGCATAGGCTAGCAGTATGTGAATAGCTTCAAGCCTAGCCACAGGAGCAAATGTTTCATCGAAGTCAATTCCTTCAACTTAAGTGTATCCTTGAGCAACGAGACGAGCCATGTTTCTGACAACTTGACCATGCTCATCTTGCTTGTTGCGATATATCCATTTAGTGCCTATGATATTGTGTTTACGAGGATCAGGACGCTTGACCAGTTCCCATACATTTTTCAGCTCGAACTGTTGAAGCTCTTCTTGCATAGCTTGAATCCATTCAGGTTCCATGAAGGCTTCATCAACTTTCTTGGGTTCAGATATTGATACGAATGCAAAGTGCCCACAGAAATTTGCTAGCTGTGTTGCCCTTGAACGAGTGAGTGGACCAGGTGCATTGATGCTATCAATTATCTTCTCAATCTGTACTTCATTTGCAATACGAGGATGAACTGGACAAAGATTTTGCTCTTGCAGATCATTTTCATCGTTTGAAGGATTGTCTTCAGGCTGAGCATTGTCTTCAAGTTGATTAGGTGCAGAAATGATAAGTTCCTCTTCAGGCTGTACTTCAGATGGTATGATTTCTCTAGTTCCCATAAGCTTGATGGATTCACTGGGTGGAATTTCATCTAGCACATTTGGCAGGTGCTCTCTTTGTGAGCCGTCAGTCTCATCGAACCACGCATCCACAGTTTCAACCACTTTATAGTGAAAGAGGTTGAAGACTCTGTAGGAGTGCGAATCCTTTCCGTAACCAAGCATAAAACCTTCATGTGCTTTCAGTACAAATTTTGAAGCGTGATGTGGATCCTTGATCCAGCACCTAGCACCAAATACTCTGAAGTAACTGACATTTGGCTTCTTACCAGTGAGGAGTTCATAGGATGTTTTCTTCAGAAGCTTGTGAAGATAAACACGGTTGATGACATGGCATGTAGTATCAATAGCTTCAGGCCAAAACTTTCTTGGTGTCTTGTATTCATTGAGCATCATCCGAGCCATCTCAATGGGTGTTCTGTTCTTGCATTCCACGATGCCATTCTGCTGCAGCGTGTACGGAGCTGAGAACTCATGAGTGATGCCCAATGTATCAAGATAAGTGTCGAGGCCGGTGTTCTTGAATTTTGTGCCATTGTCACTTCTGATGTGCTTGATCTTGACGCCATAGTTGTTCATGGCTCGATTAGCGAAGCTTCTGAAGACATCCTGCACTTCAGTCTTGTAGAAGATTATATGTACCCATGTATATCTTGAATAATCATCAACAATGACGAAGCCATAGAGACAAGCAGTAGTAGTAAGGGTAGAGTAGTGAGTAGGGCCGAAGAGGTCCATGTGTAGCAGTTCGAAGGGTTGAGTCATTGTCATGATTGTCTTCGAGGGATGCTTGGCCCTCGTCATCTTTCCAGCTTCGCAGGCACCGCATAAGTGATCCATCTTGAACTTGACGCCCTCGATGCCTATGACGTGCTTCTTCTTTGCAAGAGTATGCAAGTTCCTCATGCCAGCATGCCCTAGCCTCCGATGCCAGAGCCAGCACTCTGAAGCTTTTGCTAGAAGACATACGGCAAGTTGTGGTCCTGCTAAGAAATCCACCATGTACAAATCACCTTTCCGATACCCTTCAAAGACTAGAGACTTGTCAGATTCCATTAGAACAAGGCAACGATATTTTCCAAATATCACAATCATGTTCAAATCGCAAAGCATTGAGACAGACATTAAGTTGGAACCAAGGGATTCAACAAGTATCACTTTATCCATGTGCTGATCCTTTGAGATTGCAACTCTACGTAGACCCAATACCTTGCTTTTACTAGTATCAGCAAATGTGATGTGACTTTTGTCAGATGGACGTAAGGTTGAGTCCATGAGAAGACTGTGTTCGCCAGTCATGTGATTAGTACATCCACTATCAATAATCCATTCTGAAGCAGCTTGTGTCATACCCTACAGTGCAGTTAGGGGGATAGGCTTCACGAAGAGCATTGTGAAGCATAAATATTTGACGAGCAAGTGGATTATGAAAGCTTAGATCGACGTTAGGACTGATAGGACAAATAGAAAGCGACTCAGGAACAAAATACATAATAAGACTATTTGGGCATTTGATCTTGCGCCCTACAAGATGTTTTAGGTCCCCAACAATAGCTTCAGACGCATTTGATTTTCGGCTGGAGACCTTTCCCTGCAAAAGAGAGTTAAGCTTTCTTAGCCACCCACATCTTCAGGGGTGGCTTCGACGCAATGAGTCTAAGTGCAGCATCTGAGAACTTTGGCTTTGAAGCCCTGGCAAATAGTTTTGCAGGAGGTGAATAATACTCATAGGAATAGGCAGAGTAGTTCTTGGTCTTATGAACATGGCGGTTTGATGAAACACGCTCATATTCATAGGCCTGGGTATGATTTCCCTGCAAAACATTTGTGTTAGTGCGACTCAGGTGAGTCCTCTGTCTGTATGAAGCCTTTGGACCATATGAAGCCTGTGGTCTGGGGTTTGTCTTCTTCCCTTGTGGTGTCATGACGACATTTATAGGAAGATTCTCCAGACACCTTTTGGGCACCCAGACTTTCTTCATAGGTGGTCCATTCCCGCAGTTAGTACCAATATACCTGGCAAACACTTCACCATTCTGATTCTTAAACAGTTTATAGTTTGCATCAAAGGATTCATTAATGACAATAGGATTAGCACAAGTGAAGCCAGATAGGGTGGATGGATCCACTGAAGGTTCCTTTGCAACAACCCATGTGGTTTTGGGGTACTGCTCAGGCTTCCAGTAAGAGCCATCAGCATTCATTTTCCTTTCGAACCCAACACCCTCTTTCCTAGGGTTTCGGTTCAGAATCTGCCTTTTGAGGACATCACATAGTGTCTGATGCCCTTTGAGACTTTTGTACATCCCTGTTTCAAGAAATGTCTTCAACCTAGCATTTTCATCAGCAATAACAGTAGCATCCTCAGCAGAGGGGTTAGTTACCACATCAACAGTTGAAGATATTGCAAC
This sequence comes from Triticum dicoccoides, assembly GCF_002162155.2. Classification (NCBI taxonomy): domain Eukaryota; kingdom Viridiplantae; phylum Streptophyta; class Magnoliopsida; order Poales; family Poaceae; genus Triticum; species Triticum dicoccoides. Next base: position 636,821,706 of record NC_041384.1, on the reverse strand, counting down.
AGTAGCAGCAGTAGAACATTCAGTAACACGAGTAGCGTTATCAAGCTCAAGGCATTTAAGACATGGTGGTTCAAATCCTTCCTGAGCGGAATGATACGTCTCCAACGTATCTATAATTTTTGATTGCTCCATGCTATATTATCTACTGTTTTGGACATTATTGGGCTTTATTATCCACTTTTATGTTATTTTTGGGACTAACCTATTAACCGGAGGCCCAGCCCAGAATTGCTGTTTTTTGCCTGTTTTAGGGTTTCAAAGAAAAGGAATATCAAATGGAGTCCAAACGGAATGAAACCTTCGGGAACGTGATTTTCTCAATGAACAAGACCTGGGAGACTTGGACCCTACGTCAAGAAAGAAAAGAGGAGGCCACGAGGTAGGGGGCGCGCCTGCCTACCCCAAGCGCGCCCTCCACCCTCGTGGGCCCCCTGTTGCTCCACCGATGTACTCCTTCCTCCTATATATACCTACGTACCCCCAAACGATCAGATACGGAGCCAAAAACCTAATTCCACCGCTGCAACTTTCTGTATCCACAAGATCCCATCTTGGGGCCTGTTTCGGAGCTCCGCTGGAGGGGGCATCGATCACGGAGGGCTTCTACATCAACACCATAGCCCCTCCGATGAAGTGTGAGTAGTTTACCTCAGACCTACGGGTCCATAGTTAGTAGCTAGATGGCTTCTTCTCTCTTTTTGGATCTCAATACAATGTTCTCCCCCTCTCTTGTGGAGAACTATTCGATGTAATCTTCTTTTTGCGGTGTGTTTGTTGAGACCGATGAATTGTGGGTTTATGATCAAGTCTATCTATGAATAATATTTGAATCTTCTCTGAATTATTTTATGTATGATTGGTTACCTTTGCAAGTCTCTTCAAATTATCAGTTTGGTTTGGCCTACTAGATTGATCTTTCTTGCAATGGGAGAAGTGCTTAGCTTTGGGTTCAATCTTGTGGTGTCCTTTCCCAGTGACAGTAGGGGCAGCAAGGCACGTATTGTATTATTGCCATCGAGGATAACAAGATGGGGTTTTCTTCATATTGCATGAGTCTATCCCTCTACATCATGTCATCTTGCTTAAGGCATTACTCTATTTTTAACTTAATACTCTAGATGCATGCTGGATAGCGGTCGACGAGTGGAGTAATAGTAGTAGATGCAGGCCAGAGTCGGTCTACTTGTTTCGGACGTGATGCCTATATAAATGATCATACCTAGATATTCTCATAACTATGCTCAATTCTGTCAATTGCTCAACAGTAATTTGTTCACCCACCGTACAATACTTATGCTCTCGAGAGAAGCCACTAGTGAAACCTATGGCCCCCGGGTCTATCTTTATCATATTGATCTCCTACTACTTAGTTATTCCTTTACTATTTACTTTGCCTTTATTTTACTTTGCATCTTTATCATAAAAATACCAAAAATATTATCTTATCATATCTATCAGATCTCACTCTCATAAGTGGCCTTATAGGGATTGACAACCCCTATTTGCGTTGGTTGCGAGGATTTATTTGTTTTGTGCAGGTACGAGGGACTCGCACGTAGCCTCCTACTGGATTGATACCTTGGTTCTCAAAAACGGAGGGAAATACTTACGCTACTTCGTTGCATCATCCCTTCCTCTTTGGGGAAAACCAACACAGTGCTCAAGAGGTAGCAAGAAGGATTTCTGGCGCTGTTGCCGGGGAGGTCTACGCAAAAGTCAACATACCAAGTACCCATCACATACCCTTATCTCCTGTATTACATTATTTGCCATTTGCCTCTCGTTTTCCTCTCTCCCCCCCCCCCACTTCACCCTTACCGTTTTATTCACCCTCTCTCTCTCTCTATCCTCCCTCTCTTTCCGCTTGCCTTTCTTTCACCATGTCTGAATCAAAAAGGGTTGGGGGTTCTCTCTAGAGTTTTAGTACTTTGGACAACCCCTCTATCCTCGCTAAGCTTATAAATAAGGATACTATGGAAAAACCTACCGGATTATCAATGAGAGTCTTAATAATTTTGATGAAGATGATTCTGGATTTATTTTGTTATTTACTTGATGAATCTTTGAAAGATGCTTGGTATAGACTATTAAGGATCAGGGCCAGCTATGTTCCTCAATATCAAATTGAAGTTTACTTAAAAAGCTTTTATATTGCCCTTCCTTCTTCTTTTAAGCATGTATTAGATTCTATATTTGAAGAAGGTTTTCTTGAAGGGGATGTCGTAGACACTTATGGAAAAATGAAAACTATATTTGGGCACCCCATGAATGAGAAAGTTGAATCTACATCTCTTTTGCTCTCTTACCAAAATGAATCTATTAAAGAGATAAAGACTAGCCTAGATACAAATTTCCATAACATACTTAATCTTTCTTCTACCATTAATAGCCATGTGCTTTATCAAAATAGAAGGATTAATTCTATAGATAGCAAGTTTGCTCTTTTCTTTCCTAATACCAAAGATGGCAATACCTAGATCTATTCTTGCTTGTTATGCCTAGCTAGGGGCGTTAAACGATAGCGCTTGTTGGGAGGCAACCCAATTTTATTTTTATTCCTTGATTTTTGCTCCTGTTTAGTAATAAATAATTTATTTATCTTATGTTTTGGTTGTGTTTTTTGTGTTTAATTAGTGTTTGTGCCAAGTAGAACCGTTGGGAAGACTTGGGGAAAGTCTTGTTGAACTTGCTGTAAAAAACAGAAACTTTAGCCCTCACGAGAACTGCTGTCATTTTTCTTTGGAAAGTGATATTTAGTTAATTATTTTTGCCGATGATTAATAGATAAATTCCTCACGTCTAGAAATTTATTTTAGAATTTTTGGGGCTCCATATCTTGCGCTAGCTACATATTACTACAGACTGTTCTGTTTTTGACAGATTCTATTTTTCGTGTGTTGTTTGCTTATTTAGATGAATCTATGGCTAGTAAAATAGTTTATAAACCATAAAGAAGTTGGAATACAGTAGGTATAACACCAATATAAATAAAAAATGAGTTCATTACAGTACCTTGAAGTGGTATTTTATTTTCTTTCGCTAACAGAGCTCACGAGATTTTCTACTTTAAGTTTTGTGTTGTGAAGTTTTGAAGTTTTGGGTAAAGATTTGATGGATTATGGAACAAGGAGTGGCAAGAGCCTAAGCTTGGGGATACCCATGGAACCCCCAAGATAATCTAAGGACACCTAAAAGCCAAAGCTTTGGGATGCCCCGGAAGGCATCCCCTCTTTCGTCTACTTCCATCGGTAACTTTACTTGGAGCTATATTTTTATTCGCCACATGATATGTGTTTTGCTTTAAGCGTCTTGTATTATTTGAGCCTTTGCTTGTTAGTTTACCACAATCATCCTTGCTGTACACACCTTTTGAGAGATCCATACATGATTTAGAATTTGTTAGAATACTCTATGTGCTTCGCTTATATCTTTTGAGTTATATAATTTTGTTGTAGTACTTCACTTATATCTTTTAGAGCACAGTGGTGGATTTGTTTATAGAAACTATTGATCTCTCATGATTCACTTAGATTATTTTGAGAGTCTTAATAGCATTGTAATTTGCTTAAAATCTTAATATGCTTGGTATACAAGATTAATATTAAAACTTTCTTATGAGTGTGTTGAATACTATGATAACTTTGATACTTGATAATTGTTTTGAGATATAAAGATGGTGATATTAAAGTTGTGCTAGTTGAGTAGTTGTGAATTTGAGAAATACTTGTGTTGAAGTTTGTGATTCCGGTAGCATGCACGTATGGTGAACCGTTATGTGATGAAGTCGGAGCATGATTTATTTTTTGATTGCCTTCCTTATGAGTGGCGGTCGGGGACGAGCGATGGTCTTTTCCTACCAATCTATCCCCCTAGGAGCATGCGCGTAATACTTTGCTTTGATAACTTGTAGATTTGTGCAATAAGTATATGAGTTCTTTATGACTAATGTTGAGTCCATGGATTATACGCACTCTCACCCTTCCACCCTTGCTAAGCTCTCTAATACCGCGCACCTTTCGCCGGTATCATACACCCACCATATACCTTCCTCAAAACAGCCACCATACCTACCTATAATGGCATTTCCATAGCCATTCCGAGATATATTGCCATGCAACTTTCCACCGTACCGTTTATTATGACACACTCTATCATTGTCATATTGCTTAGCATGACCATGTAGTTGACATCGTATTTGTGGCAAAGTCATCATTCATAATTCTTTCATACGTGTCACTCATGTGTCATTGCATATCCCGGTACACCGCCGGAGGCATTCATATAGAGTCATATTTTGTTCTAAGTATCGAGTTGTAATTGTTGAGTTGTAAGAAAAATAAAAGTGTGATGATCATCATTATTAGAGCATTGTCCCAGTGAGGAAAGGATGATGGAGACTATGATTCCCCCACAAGTCGGGATGGGACTCCGGACGGAAAATAAATAAAAGAGGCCAAAGAAGCCAAAATAAAAAAAAGAGAAAAGAAGCCATAAAAAAGAGAAAATGCCCAAATAAAAAATGAGAGAAAAAGAGAGAAGGGACAATGTTACTATCCTTTTACCACACTTGTGCTTCAAAGTAGCACCATGATCTTCATAGTAGAGAGTCTCTCATGTTATCACTTTCATATACTAGTGGGAATCTTTCATTATAGAACTTGGCTTGTATATTCCAATGATGGGCTTCCTCAAATTGCCCTAGGTCTTCATGAGCAAGCAAGTTGGATGCACACCCACTTATTTTCTTTTTGAGCTTTCATATACTTATAGTTCTAGTGCATCTGTTGCATGGCAATACCTACTCACTCACATTGATATCTATAGATGGGCATCTCCATAGCCCGTTGATACGCCTAGTTGATGCGAGACTATCTTCTCCCTTTTTGTCTTCTCCACAACCACCACTCTATTCCACCTATAGTGCTATATCCATGGCTCACGCTCATGTATTGCGTGAAGATTGAAAAAGTTTTGAGAATGTCAAAAGTATGAAACAATTGCTTGGCTTGTCATCGGGGTTGTGCATGATTTAAATATTTTGTGTGGTGAATATAGAGCATAGCCAGACTATATGATTTTGTAGGGATAACTTTCTTTAGCCATGTTATTTTGAGAAGACATAATTGCTTTGTTAGTATGCTTGAAGTATTATTATTTTTATGTCAATATGAACTTTTGTCTTGAATCTTTCGGATCTGAATATTCATACCACAATTAAGAAGAATTACATTAAAATTATGCCAAGTAGCACTCCGCATCAAAAATTCTGTTTTTATCATTTACCTACTCGAGGACGGGCAGGAATTAAGCTTGGGGATGCTTGATACGTCTCCAACGTATCTATAATTTTTGATTGCTCCATGCTATATTATCTACTGTTTTGGACATTATTGGGCTTTATTATCCACTTTTATGTTATTTTTGGGACTAACCTATTAACCGGAGGCCCAGCCCAGAATTGCTGTTTTTTGCCTGTTTTAGGGTTTCAAAGAAAAGGAATATCAAACGGAGTCCAAACGGAATGAAACCTTCGGGAACGTGATTTTCTCAACGAACAAGACTCGGGAGACTTGGACCCTACGTCAAGAAAGAAAAGAGGAGGCCATGAGGTAGGTGGCGCCTGCCTACCCCAAGCGCGCCCTCCACCTTCGTGGGCCCCCTGTTGCTCCACCGACGTACTCCTTCCTCCTATATATACCTACGCACCCCCAAACGATCAGATACGGAGCCAAAAACCTAATTCCACCGCCGCAACTTTCTGTATCCACGAGATCCCACCTTGGGGCATGTTCCGGAGCTCCGCTGGAGGGGGCATCGATCACGGAGGGCACACCATAGCCCCTCCGATGAAGTGTGAGTAGTTTACCTCTGACCTACGGGTCCATAGTTAGTAGCTAGATGGATTCTTCTCTCTTTTTGGATCTCAATACAATGTTCTCCCCCTCTTTTGTGGAGAACTATTCGATGTAATCTTCTTTTTGCGGTGTGTTTGTTGAGACCGATGAATTGTGGGTTTATGATCAAGTCTATCTATGAATAATATTTGAATCTTCTCTGAATTCTTTTATGTATGATTGGTTATCTTTGCAAGTCTCTTCGAATTATCAGTTTGGTTTGGCCTACTAGATTGATCTTTCTTGCAATGGGAGAAGTGCTTAGCTTTGGGTTCAATCTTGCGGTGTCCTTTCCCAGTGACAGTAGGGGAAGCAAGGCACGTATTGTATTGTTGCCACGGAGGATAACAAGATGGGGTTTTCTTCATATTGCATGAGTCTATCCCTCTACATCATGTCATCTTGCTTAAGGCATTACTCTGTTTTTAACTTAACACTCTAGATGCATGCTGGATAGCGGTCGATGAGTGGAGTAATAATAGTAGATGCAGGCAAGAGTCGGTCTACTTGTTTCGGACGTGATGCCTATATACATGATCATACCTAGATATTCTCATAACTATGCTCAATTCTGTCAATTGCTCAACAGTAATTTGTTCACCCACCGTAGAATACTTATGCTCTCGAGAGAAGCCACTAGTGAAACCTATGGCCCCCGGGTCTATCTTTATCATATTGATCTCCTACTACTTAGTTATTTTCTTTACTATGCACTTTGCCTTTATTTTACTTTGCATCTTTATCATAAAAATACCAAAAATATTATCTTATCATATCTATCATATCTCACTCTCGTAAGTGGCCTTATAGGGATTGACAACCCCTATTTGCGTTGGTTGCGAGGATTTATTTGTTTTGTGCAGGTACGAGGGACTCGCGCGTAGCCTCCTACTGGATTGATACCTCGGTTCTCAAAAACTGAGGGAAATACTTACGCTACTTTGCTGCATCATCCCTTCCTCTTCGGGGAAAACCAATGCAGTGCTCAAGAGGTAGCACGAAACTGATCTGTTCAGCGTGAAGTGACTCATTTTCCTTTTGAAGATTTTCATGAACCGCTCTCAATTTCTCATGTTCTTGCTTGCTTTGAAGATAATCATAGGAAAGCTTTTCATGAGTTGTTGAGAGCGTTTCATGACGACTTTCAAGTTCCTCATACTTACCATGAAGATTTTTTATGTCTTCAATTAAGGACTGAGATCGAGTCATTTCAGTATCCAACAGGTCATCGCTTTTGTCTAACAGTTTTTGAATATGTTCCATAGCTTTTTGTTGTTCAGTTGCAATTTTAGCAAGTGTTTTGTAGCTGGGTTTGGAACCACAATCAGAGTCATCTTCACTGGATGTTTGATAATGAGTATTGCGTGAGTTTACCTTGGCACCTCGTGCCATGAAGCAATAGGTGGGAGCAGAGTCGTCCTTGTCATTAGCATCGGCGTCGGTGATGAAGTCATTGTCTTCAGTGTTGAAGATGGGCTTGGCAACGTAGGTTGTAGCCAGACTTGCAACGCCAGAGTCGGACTCCTCCTCAGACTCCACCTCCACCTCCTCAGAAGCAGACTCCTCCTCTGAATCCATTTCCTTGCCAACAAACGCACGAGCCTTGCCAGATGAGCTCTTCTTGTGTGAAGAAGACTTTGAGGAAGATTTGGAAGAAGACTTTGAGTATTTCTTCTTCTTCTTGTCATCAGAATCATATTCCTTGCTCTTCTTCTTGTTGTTGTTCTCATTGTCCCACTACGGACACTCAGAGATGTAGTGACCAGGTTTCTTGCACTTTTTGAAGTCTTTCTTCTTGGTGAATTTCTGGAACTTCTTCACAAGCATAGCAAGCTCCTTTCCAATGTCTTCAGGATCATCAGAACTGCAGTCAGATTCTTCTTCAGATGGGGAAACAGCCTTTCCTTCAAGGCGCGAGTTCGGCCATAGTTGGGACCGTAGATATCTCTTTTCTCAGAAAGCTGAAACTCATGTGTGTTGAGCCTTTCAAGTATGTCAGACGGATCGAGTGTCTTGAAGTCAAGGCGTTCTTGAGTCATCAGGGCTAGGGTGTCAAACGAGCTGTCAAGTGTTCTGAGGAGTGTCTTGACGATTTCATGCTTGGTAATCTCAGTAGCAACGAGAGCTTGAAGCTCATTTGTGATGTCAGTGAGGCGATCAAACGTGAGCTGGACATTCTCATTGCCGTTTCTCTTGAAGCGGTTGAAGAGGTTGCGAAGGACACTGATCCTTTGATCTCTCTGGGTTGAGATGCCTTCGTTGACCTTGGAGAGCCAGTCCCAGACTAGCTTCGATGTTTCCAGAGCACTCATACGGCCATACTGCCCTTTGGTCAGATGACCACAGATGATGTTCTTGGCAGTGGAATCCAGTTGAACAAACTTCTTGACATCAGCAGCGGTGACACCTTCACTAGCCTTGGGAATGCCATTCTTGACGACATACCAGAGGTCAACATCAATGGCTTCAAGATGCATGCGCATCTTATTCTTCCAGTAGGGATATTCAGTTCCATCAAAGATGGGGCACGCAGCGGAGACTTTGATTATCCCTGCAGTCGACATAGCTAAAACTCCAGATGGTTAAACCGAATCACACAGAACAAGGGAATACCTTGCTCTAATACCAATTGAAAGTGCTAGTTATCGACTAGAGGGGGGTGAATAGGCGATTTTTATGAAAGTCTTCAAAACATGGGAGTTTCGAAGACAAACGATAGAAATGAACCTATAACCATGCAACGGAAGGTAGACTACACTAGACAAGCCATAGTCAAGTATTCAATGAAGTGAGAGCACGAAGACTAATAGCAGCTAGGCAGTATGGATCGGGATGGAAGATAGTATGAAACCAATCAGAAAAACAATCACACAGTAAAGACAAATGGACAATGCAAACAGGCAATGACTTCACAAGGACCAACTGTAAATAAAGAGATGGGAAGGATAGAACCAGTTGCTTGTTGAAGACAATGATTTGTTGCACCAGTTCCAGTTGTTGTGACAACTGTACGTCTGGTTAGGGAGGCTGAGATTTAACTCAGAAGACCGTGTTTTCACCTTATTCCCCTTGAGCTAAGGACACCCAGTCCTCGCTCAATCACTCTGATAAGTCTTCAAGGTAGACTTCCAAACCTTCACACACTTCGTTCACTAGCGATCCACAATGACTATTGGATGCTCAGAACGCGACTCCTAACCGGCTGGAGGATTCACAGTCCTCAAGTGTAACAAGTCTTCAGATCACACGGACACGAAGACTTCAGTGATGCCTAACACTCTTTGGCTCTGGGTGTTTAGGGCTTTGTCCTCGCAAGGATTTCTCTCTCAAAGGCTTCGAGGTGGGTTGCTCTCAAACGACAAAAGCCGTGCACTAACTCTGAGCAGCCACCATTTTATGGTGTGGGGTGGGCTATTTATAGCCACTAGGCAACCCGACCTGATTTGTCCAAAATGACCCCGAGTCACTAAGGAACTGACACGTGTTCCAACGGTCAGATTTCAAACACACACGGCAACTTTACTTGGGCTACAAGTAAAGCTGACTTATCCAGCTCTGGATAAGTTTTGCTCTCATTGTCTTTGCTCGAAGACATAGGATTTTGGTTAAGTATCACTTCAGTCACTCTGACTTTGTTCACTGGGACCCCACTTAACAGTACGGTGGTTCCTATGACTCAACAAAGAAGAAAAGGAAACAACGAAACAATTAAGTCTTCGCGCTCCATAGTCTTCACGCGATGTCTTCTCTTGTCATAGTCTTCAATGTGAATATCTTCACATACCACCTTTGTCTTCAATGTCTTCATACATTTTTAGGGGTCATCTCCGGTAGGTAAACCGAATCAATGAGGGACTACTACCTGTGTTATCCTGCAATTCTCACAAACACATTAGTCCCTCAACCAGGTTTGTCGTCAATACTCCAAAACCAACTAGGGGTGGCACTAGATGCACTTACAATAAATAAAAATGATTTTTATTGAAAATGGGGACTCTATTTATTTGTGAAATACAAAGGGATAAAAATGATGTTTTTGGTGGACATAAGCCATACAAGAGATTGAGAGGCAAAGCTGTCTTTTATAAATCATGTGATTCGAAGTTTGATTCTGCCGTTTGTGGATGACACTTGCTAGGTGAAACTGTCCTTTCTTAATCTATCTTTGGGCGTGGTCATTTTTTTTCAATCGAGCAAACCCCATTCCGTTCAATTGCTCAAATGGAAATACATTGTTCACAGGCTTTCCACAATAGTGTATCACTACAGTACAGTAAAAGGACACTAATAGCCATAGAGAAAGGATACTTAAGGGAAACATATTGGGGCGCTAACAGAAAACCTACCGCATGAGAGCGACCTCGATACCTCTTGCTACAGGACTAAAACATGTTACCACCGAACGAGTTAAGATATGCTAACAACTAGCATAAAGGACCCCTTAAGTTCGGGAAAACATAAAATGCAACATCGAACATAACCGTTGCAATAGCAAAACAATATATCTCCCTAGCAACAACTACACGCAGACAAGTATCAACCAAGGCGCAACACACCAACATCGGCAATACTAGATCCCATCATCCTTGATAGACACGAAGTCTCGCTCATCAGCTGGCAAACGCCACCCTAAAGAATTTTCCTATATCCTTCCTTCAGCAGACCTGGCCAATATAATAGAAACGAACAAACATTGAAGATAACCTTAGCAGGAGACCACACAATATGATTCTCATCTTTGGCAGACGCGTGTAGCGATTGGGTTATCTTTGTTTTCATTCTTCTCTAAGTCAGACATGCTCTTTATCTTGCATTTAAGTGCTATATATATTGGCGCTTGTACATGTTCCTCCATACTCTATGTTTTTTTCCTGGTTTCGTTTTCAGCAATGAAAATGGGGCGAGGTCGGTGCTTTCTTCAACTATAAAAAACTATCCATTCTTATGTTGAATTTCCCAACTGTACCAACAATGCCCCTCGTTATTCCTGTCCAGCTCCAGACAATCTGCCGCAGCGAAGATCCCAATCACAAGCGTTAAAAATATCCCAACCACACCGTGGTTCCCCACATGCAAGATCCCAACATCAACAAATGATCATTTACATACCATCCGAGAGGATGATCCATTCCTTCATCCTTGATGAAACACAACAAAGAGCTCACCCAACAACTTGCTTCTTCGAGACCATGTTCATGTATTAAACCTAACAACGAAAGCAAAACGGGGAGAGCAAACTTTTTATAATTCTACTCATGAATGGCCATGCGCCAGGCCGACCAAATCATCCAAAGTCTTGTGAACACCTGCTTTCAAATAATCAATGCTCCAAAAAATGAATGTTTCTCAAAACTTTTTTTGTCTAGAGGTCCTAAGATGTCATATCGCCATGTAATTTTGCACACCTCAGATATTTGGTTCCAAAAAATTACATTATTTGCTTTTTTATTGGTGTTACTCGACGGAAGCAAATGCGCACTGAAACACCATCATCAAAGCTCTACCATATTTAGTTTGGGCCATATTATGCTAGGAGTGCAAATACAAGAAATGTCAGTTTGGGCCATATTATGCTATTGGCCCCAACGCTGCGTCAATTTCTTGGGCCGAAGCCACCTAACTGAAATGAGCCCAAAACTAAAGGGAAAAAGGAGAGGAAAATCTCATGAAATCAGTCGAGAAAATGAATGTTTCTCAAAACTCATCCAAAGTGTTACAAGCGACTTTATGAACACCTGCTTTCAAATAATCAATGCTCCAAAAAATGACTGTTTCTCAAAACTTTTTTTGTCTAGAGGTCCTAAGATGTCATATCGCCATGTAATTTTGCACACCTCAGATATTTGGTTCCAAAAAATTACATTATTTGCTTTTTTATTGGTGTTACTCGACGGAAGCAAATGCGCACTGAAACACCATCATCAAAGCTCTACCATATTTAGTTTGGGCCGTATTATGCTAGGAGTGCAAATACAAGAAATGTCAGTTTGGGCCATATTATGCTATTGGCCCCAACGCTGCATCAATTTCTTGGGCCGAAGCTACCTAACTGAAATGAGCCCAAAACAAAAGGGAAAAAGGAGAGGAAAATCTCATGAAATCAGTCGAGAAAAATAATAATATGGCTTCGACCGGGTTCGAGCCGGAGACCTTCAGTGTGTTAGACTCACCACTAATGTGAGAATGCAACTCAGATATGCTACAAACATGAATGATCTTCTTATACGACAAAAAAAAAATTTGATCACACGACAAGCTGATTATTTCACACTTCCACCGACCCAAGTACCCAACCATAGCTGCGGTACCCGTCGATGGTATATACCCTACACAAATACGAGTACCTACCACGACAATAACACGAGCAAGTAATCCCAGCAACCAGCTATACCAAGTCGGCACACAAAGGAGAAAATGCATGCAGAAGCATCATCATAGGCAGCAGCCACCTCCATATAGATTGATCACAGCTGCGTCTTGAACATGGTGACGTGGCCGAGGCGCTGGACGATGTCGGCCACGGAGCCGACGGCGGCGAGCAGCGACACGACGAGCGCGCCGACGTTGAGCGCCTGGAGCGCCACCCACTTGCCGCTGCCGCGCGGCACCTTGGCCTGCGTGATGTACATGGTGACCGGGAAGTAGACGGTGAGCGGCCAGAAGGCGGCGGCACCGAGCAGGCCGAGGATGGCGTTGAAGAAGGGCAGCATGAGCGAGACCACGGTGGTGGCGGCCACGAACGCGGTGCGCAGCACCAGCTTGCACATGGTGAACCGCAGCGCGCCCCGGCCGCGGCCCGGCAGTCGCACAGCCAGCTCCCGGTGGAAGAAGGCCGCGTCCGGGTAGCGCGCCCGGAGGCTGCTCTCGTAGCACGCGAACACGGGCTGCACGTACACCTGGTAGGCACCGACGAGGTGGATCACCACGGCGACGTTGGCGAGGTCCACGAGCCAGAAGGGCTCGTCGAAGCCGGTGAGGACGTTCCCCGGCGCCGCGTTGCCGAAGGCCGCGTAGCCGATGCACCCCAGCGAGACGTAGAAGGCCGTGGTCACGCCGATGCCGTACAGGCTCGCCCTCTTCATCGTCACGTTCTCCGACGGCGGCGACTTCACCGTGTCCTGCAACACACCATCGAGTCAAGGCATTGCAAAAGCATCACCGCGATGATCTCTACTCGTGACGTAAAATGCAGTGTGCACGAGACTAGACTTGATTGATTACCTGGATCTCGATGAGGAGCATGGCGTAGGTGTAGGCGAATGCAATGTTGCCGAGGGCCTGCAGGAAGCTCCAGGTCCTGGTGGCCGCGGAGACGCCGCCGGGGCCGCCGATGTGGCTGCCGAAGATGGTGCCGTAGGCCTTGTGGTTAGACGCGAACTTGGCGGCGCTGAGGAAGAGCGCGACGAAGGAGTAGGTGAAGGACATGACGGCGGCGACGATGGAGACGAAGGTGACCTTCTCCAGGCTGGGCAGCTGCGAGAGGACGACCTCGACGACGCCGAACATGACCAGGTACATGGTCCCTTCCTGGCTGCAGTTCGCGCCGTGGCCCTTGTAATGCCGGCAGTTGCTGCGCACCACGGACCTGCACTCGCAACGCAAGGAACGTCCTTCAGTCAGTCCCATGACGACTAAATAGTGTAAAGTCTGATCAAAATATTTACAGATGTTCATCAGAAGCAAAAGAGGCTTTAAATTACATGATGCCCGTGGCGGCTGTGATGGTGTAGCCCACGACGGCACCGCAGAGAATCGTGTACTGCGTAATGCCGCACACCACCACTTCTCTAGGCCCTGCATGTGCATGATGAAGATTGCCAGGAGAATCACAGGCATTCATGGTGCCAAGGTAAGTTTAAGGATTATAATTTGTTGTTACCGAGGCAGGAGCGGACGGCGTCCATGTAGGTGTAGTTGCGCTTGCCGTGAACGGGGTCCGGCGAGCGGTAGCAGTCGGAGAGGAGGCAGGCGGTGAAGTAGGTGATGTAGGCGCAGCCGACGAGGGCGATGGGGCCGAGCACCCACCCCATCTGCGCCACGCTCCACGGCAGCGCCAGCACGCCGGACCCGATCACCGCCGTGATGGCGTGCGTCGTCGCCGTCCATACCGTCCCTGTCACATTTCATTCAGGTGGTCAGTCGGTCACTGTCTGACGTGAGGCATGCACAACTTTGCAGTCTCTGAACTTTTTAAGGTACTAGGAAAAGTAATATCATGATGAAATCTCTCAGTTAGATGCCAAAATATTGCAGTGCTGCTGAAATAAATTGCAACTTGCAAGAAGACCTCCAACCCTCTGGATGAGAAGAAATTACAATTTTCACAAGGATTTGCATCACGACAATCATTAGTGACGAATAAATACACTCAGCAAAGTGGATCCAATTAGTCTGATAGACTACTGGCCATGCGCTGGACACCATTAAGCAAAGCGTATCTACTAACCGAAGCTACAAACTACTGACAACTAGTCAACAAAAACACTGGATTCTAATCGACAGGTCCTAAAGCAGACGAATTCTCTATTGGGTTTGCTCTATGCACCCAGCAAAGTAGCAGCTATTATAAGCCTAAATCAACATCTCTTTGTGTTACACGTGATATTCTAACCCAATAACAGCAACTGTATAACAGCATGAGGAGACTCTTTTTTGCACAACCGTAAGCATCCACCTGGAGAAAGAACCTTTTCTGGAAGATCCAAAGCATGCCTGGTTGACGATGTGGATTGTGATGTGGTATCCATTATCCAACAGCACGACGCACGCAAGACTTGGACATAAGGTACTTGCCTTCTGATAATGAAAAACAAGATGTACTTTGTGGCGTATAAATAACTACATATAGATTCTGTACTTAACAGTGTAATGACCACTCAATGGTGCCTTCTAAATTATTCGTGAATATATGCTTGTGTGCATCTTAATGATGCAGAGGCCAGGGGTTTTCCTCCTTTTCGTTAAAAATCTATGACTAGACTCGCAGCTTACGCTCAAAATGAATACAGTTACTCCCTCCGTTCCTAAATATAAGTCTTTTTAAAGATTTCAATATGGACTACTCCCTCCGTCCACGAATAAGTGTACATCTAGTTTTTGTCTTAAGTCAAAGTTTTAAAACTTTGACCAATTTTCTAGAAAAAAAATAAAAGCATTTATGACACTAAATTAGTATCACTAGATCCGCTTTGAAATGTACTTTGACAATATACCAATTTGATGCCATATATGTTACTACTATATTCTATAAAGTTAGTCAAAATTTTAAAACTTTGACTTAGAACAAAAACTAGATGTACACTTATTCATGGACGGAGGGAGTAGATATGGACTTGTAGACATATTTTAGAGTATAGTTCCACTCATTTTGCTTCGTATGTAGCACATATTGGAATCGCTAAAAAGACTTGTATTTAGGAATGGAGGATGTACTATACTCTGATGCCACGAAAGCTCCGTATATATCAGTACTAGGAGGGTTCCTGACGAAGTGGAGAGAGCACACGTTGAAGGTTCCCAGTCATCCATAGCAAAGCCATTTTGGCCCACACTAAAAGAATCTCTATTAGACAACTAATGATTTGACAACGAATAGTGTTCTCCACTCTTTGCGGGATTCCGATACTAAAACAGTGGTACGACAGTTATTTGGAACAACTTTGCATGACATGATCTCACGCACCACTAAGTTTTTCTGTATAATTCTGGAGCACTATGGTGCTCATGCTGTATAAGAGTTGCAAGCCGAGGCCACTTACTTTGGGTAGTGCCTGCCAAGTCACTGGAATTTTGGATCTCGCAGCAAGTTCTTTTGCTCTAACGGATCGGGATAGGGCATTTTGGACCTAATTCCTGCATCAATACCCTGGCACCAACCCGGTTCCCATCATTTGGGGTGTTGTAAAAGGACTGGCGCAGAGGCGCCACACCATGGATGGCACATGGCTGTTTTTCAGTCAGAGCATGCAGGGTGTATGGATTTCATCCCGATGTCAGGGATGTCATCTGGATTGGAGTTGGACAAGTGATGTGTCAAGAGAAATGGGGAAGATATGGAAGTACTGAATTAGCTTGGCCGCATGCATGCAAACATCTTAAAGCGACAGCTCTGCCTGGATCTCGGGCTACGTTGCTGATCATAAGAAATGGGCAAAATTTTGAATTGCTCTGCTACAATATGTTCCTCTGTCAAAGCAGAGTACCCGAGTCCTACCCATTCAAGGATACTCCCTTCCTCTAATATATGCATACGTCTGATTCCAGCAAAAGAATGTGTGCTAATGTTCTACTAAGACACTAGTTTTAGGATATGAGATGATTTTTTTTTCTCCATGATTGTGAATTTGCGATGCTACCCGGCTAGGAGATTGCAGTGTGCCAGTCCTGATACAGAACGAGAAGTTTGCCGCTTCATAAGTATACCTAAAGACTCGGGAGGAAGTGGCAATTTGATCGCCAGCACCGCCCTCTAAAACCTATGTCTGCAACCGAGACATGAACTGTTCTACCGCTATCTACCTCGCTCCCTACTGTTCGGAGTACATCCGAATACGCGGACCGACGGCGGCGGAACCCAATTGGGTTTGCCAGTATTTGCGTCACGGCTCCGAGGGAAGGCATCAAGAGAAGGAACCAACGAAGTGAAACTGCGAACAACGGAGCTCTACAAGGGTGGGTCGTGTGTGCTACCTGTTCTTACGCGGCCGTCGTCGTCCACCTCCGGCGCGACCTCCGTCACCTTCTCCACGTCCATCTCTCTCCCTTTCCCTCTCCCCGCCTCTTCCTCCGCTCGGGCACCTCTGCCGGTCTCGCTCTCTCTCAAATTTTGATGGACTCTGTCGTAGCCGCGGGCGGCGGGTATATATAGGACCGCCGGGCCTTGCACCTGACCGGCCTTCCACTGTACATTCATTCTTTTAATGCGGCGGTCGGTCAATTACTCTGCCTCACGGAATCCCACGAATCCGGCCGTCCCATTCATCGTTTCCGGGAAAAATTTCCGCCGCGAGTCAAAGCAGATCATCTATGGTAAGTGGCAGCTGCAGCCGCTTGCCAGCTTCGCCAAGGAAACGAGTGAATGCCGAGCTAAATTTTCGGGCAAGACTGCTCTTCCGGCGGTGCCGTACGGTGTACCTGGACGCTGTTGGTGCGTGTTTGGACGACGACGGTGGAGCGCTGAACCGAGAACGGAAACCCCATAAGTACTCCGTATATTATAAGCGTAATCGCGGAAAGGAAACGGGAAACTGATTTGCTCATTTAACCACGTAAACTTTTGTACGGTACGGCAGATTGTACTTCATGTAATAAAAGCCAGAATCACTTCAGAAAAAGTCGTATTTTTTTTAACACAGTACAGACACAAGCGCTCGCCCTTATGAAGGCACACACACCCTATCCACACACACCCTATCCCTATGTGCATCTTCGAAAGAATATCATCTTAAAATTTATGAAGTCGCCGTAAGCATCTCGTCGTCGATGGGAACATCTCCTCTTCCCATTGAATGCGCATCGCCGGAAATCCTAAAATAAATTCAGAAAAAAATGCGAGCAACAAGATTTGAACCCTGGTGGGCTGAAGATACCACAGTCTCTTTAACCATCCAACCACAGGTCGGTTCACAGAAAAAGTCTTAATTAATTAAGAGAAGTTATACGAAGAAAACTTATGTACGGTAGATTATACCACGTCCAAGGATCGTTCGTACGGTGGTCAGACTATACTTCCAAATTTATATACTGTAAAGGGTCCAATTTTCTTTTGACATCTCATATTAAGGTGCAAAAATCATTTCCGAAAATTTTAGAAAGATTTTGAAAAAAAATATATATTGTATGTAGCTTTTCTTAATGAGCATGTAATTATTGGTTGAAATATAATTCATAACTAGCGCTAAAAAAATTTGCAGCCAAATTTTACAGTCACATACTTTATTTTTGCGAAAAAACTCAAATCTATTATAAAGGTTCAAAAGAAGTACAAATCACATCAAACATAAAAAAAATCGCAAGATTTTTATGAACGAGTATAAAGGTTCATAGTACTGCCAGAACGAGTATCCGACGCGCAGTTGTCGTCACTCCCCTACGGAAGTCGGCTTGACCTTATCGATGACAACCTGGAAGCCTTCGTGCACGTGCCCCTAAGGACGAGCGCCCCAGAGCCACAATCATCACCGTTGAACCCTGGAATCAATTTAAAACATCTGACACCAAATCTCGCCAATACGCAACGGGATGAGAATCCTAACCTCGCCACTCTAAGGAGATGACATGAATCTACAACGGAGCTCTGCCAACTCCACCCAGATGGACAAAGGTGACGAGGACCGAAGCCCAAAAGACCAGCTTAAAGATGAAGCACCACCATCCGTAGGAACGCCGACACTGCGAGTAAAAAAATGTAACCTAAAATACCAGCCGGAGCCAAGGCACAAGGACCTCCCTCCCCGCCACCAACCACCTGAGCGGTAGGCAAGGGGAGGTTGATCCACAGGCTCGCTGGTGAAGCTTGAACGGGATGTGTGCGTTGGCCAATACATACGCTAGAGGGAAAGAAAACCCTAATGAAGGGTATACGCTAGGCACAATTTTCGTTTTACTAGAAACTGTCTGGGGAGTAAAAATGTTCCGAAGCATGATAGTTTGGGCTTTTGAAGAGGACTTTAATGTATATACATTCCGAGACTGTTGGCATCAAAATTTCCACCAATAAAGTCCGTCAATGAATTGATCAACTATCTTTTTCTTAATTTATACCAATATAAAAAAATCCAAAGCGGCAGATCCCGTTAATCTTGGCCATCAAATTATGTCAATCCAACAACCTAGACTGCTTCAATGTCGAACGTTTAACACGTTTAGCGTGCAGTTAATTTCATGTCAAATATAGTGCTAATCACATAATAATAACACGTAAATAATATCGTACTTAATACCCGCATGCATTAATATACTTCCAAATTAATGTGTATTGTACGTACGCAATGAGTAGTTATTAATAAAAAAATACAAAGTTTTCGCCTTTGTTTGAAAAGAGATTTTTTTTTGTTTTTCTAGAAGGAGGATCACTCCCGGCCTCTGCATCCAACAGATACATGCGGCCATGTTTAAAAGGAGATGCAGACAAACCACACAGAAAATAAAATAAAATAAAATAAAAATGACTCAAATTTACATGCTCCAACTTTAACTAAAATTCCTTGCAAGACTGGTGGTTGCTTCAATGAAAATCAACGAGAGGATTTATTGTTTACCGAAAACATAAGATCCTTCATAACCAACTTCCAACTTTAACTAGTATTTTCCTTGAAAAGAAGGGCAAGCTTTAACTCTGGAAGGTCCGAGCTTCCAGAAAAAGGAGAGCTGCTTTTGGATCATGGCATGGATGCTGCGGACGGAGCTGGGCAACCTACAAAACCCCGCACAAGAGCGGTTGTTTGGTCCGTTATCTATATCTATATCAATATAAAAAAATTCAAAAGGACAGATCTAATTAATCTCGATCATCAAATCATGTCAATCCAACGATCTAGACTGCTTCGATGTCGAACGCTTAACACGTTTAGCGTGTAGTTAATTTCATGCCAAAAATAATGCTAATCACATAATAACATACAAATAATATCCTACTCAATATACGCATGCACTTAATATACTTCTAAAATTCACCCGCAAAAAAAGAGAATTAACACACCCGCAATATATATCTACTCCTAATGGAGCAGTTGGTAGTCTCGTTTCCAGGTTTTTTTCGTCCCACCTCTTCTGGTTTATTTTCGTGCTAAAAAAACCTACGAAAAAAAACCCAACTCGCACGCACGAGCGAGAGTGCCCTCCAGCCTCCAGATCCCTTCGCCGCCAGCCCCCCACCTCCTCCCCGGCTCCCGGCGCTGACCGCCCCCATCTCCTCCCCCGATCCCGGCGTCACCGCCCCCACCTTCTCC
>NC_041384.1:636699796-636801604 GCF_002162155.2 Triticum dicoccoides | reverse complement strand
GTCACCCCTCCCCTACCTTCTCCCTCACGCACAAAACAACCCATCTTCATCCTCCTCCCAATCCAACCGGCCGCCGATCCTCCTCCCTATCGCCTGCCACACCGACATCCTCCAAAACAACGCCGCCCTGCACGGCTGCACCGATCCTTGCCACCAGTGTCTACGCATGGGTTCTTGGTGGTTGTTTACGCCTGCCTCATGGTTGATCTGGTCGCGGCAGTGCGATCCTTGTCGGTCCAATGGGGAGGACGAGTGGTGCCCAAGGAGCGCACCTCAGGGTCGATCCGGTCGCCGCCGTGCGTCGTCGTTATGGATCGAGTGTGGAAGAAGAGGTGGTGCCAAGGAGAAGAGTGATGGGACAACGTCGCAGCTCCGTGCGTTGCGGCCATGGAGGGGAGGCCTGGGAACAGGGTGACACTGGCAGGTAGATGAAGGAGGCAGGTGGTGGAGGATGAGCTCTTCGTCGGAACCGCATGGATGACGCAAACCCCTGCTGGCGAGAGCGTAGTCGCCGGAATCGCGTGGAGGCCGCAAGCCCCACTGATGCTCCAGATTTGTAGCGTGTCCTTGACGATTAGGGCGCCATGTCTCATCGATGAACATGTGGTCGTCCATCCCTCTCTACCTCTGATTCGCTTGACATATCCACAAGGTACAGTATGTGTAATCCAACCACACGTCACATAGTTGAATTCCGAAGCAATTAGCTTGATTACCTGCAGTTCATCTAATTCTCATCTAATGTTGATTAGTTTAAGCAAGTCAACACATAGGACGGAAAGACCCTTTTATAGTTTTCTTAAGGGGAGTCTACCGTGTGCGGGGGCATATCTCTGTTCCTTTGTATGGTTGTTTAACAATTTGTGAAATGCTTGTAGTATGATAATCTAGATAGTGGGGATATGTTACAGAAAGTGTTGTGCCTGGCCTCACATGTACATGATTTGGTTTATCATTAAGTGTTCTCTTTCCACTAAATTTCACATCTGCCATCTAAAAAAATCCACATTTACCTGATTTCAAGTTTTTATGGACCTTATGGTAAAGTATTTAAATAATTTTAACCGGCTCAAAAGGCTCCAAGCTTCTTTGTCTATCATTTCCTGTTCAAAACTGACAACAGAACTTTGTGAAGCCTTTCATTTTGTCTTTGTTTCAGTTACTTTACCATTCGGTCTTGATGCTTGAACTATGTGAACATTGTAAGCTTAGTAAAATGGTATGAAACTTGTGTGCCATACACATAGCAGGTCGAAAAACTACCAATGTATTTGTATATACTGCTTGTGGCACAATTTTCTGAAAACATGTTGGTGGTCATTGGTCAACAAAAGTTTTCAGCATTCGGCACGGTGTTAATATTCTTGAATTTATTGTGCTTCTAGAATTATAGATTTCCGAATAATTAGATGGTCAATTATGCAATACAATATTCCCATAGTATTGAAATCTTCTGTTCTGCAAAGTGTCCTTCAACAAATGGCGCTTGCACTTAATATGGGATACTCCAAATCCATAAGAGCAGGCTATATCTGATATTTTCTCCATACAGAGTCGGCAGCGACTTGATTTATATTTTCCGCTACTTGTCAATATGATGGCCCGTTGTGTCAGGGCCCCGACTCGATGTCACATCGATCTAGCCGGTAACACCTCATATCACCTTGCGGCCTCACGCACGGTATCCCCACGGGTGTCGCCTTACCTTTGCCTGGGACCGTTTGCGCCTTTTGGCTCACGTATATGATAGTGTCGCTAGCATCCATATGATAAAGAGCCCGGGCTGACATGACTAGTCGTAAACCCAAAGTGGCACAGACTTACAGGGACAGGCATCCATGACCCAGCTTCGAACGTGTCGGTCATCAGCAAGTGGGTCCGGGCTATAGCACTGGGCTAGCAGGACTCCGATAAACCGGGCTGTAGCGGGCTAACAGGACTCCGGTACTCAAAGCGTGACATTTCCCCGAAGGGACAGACACAGGAACGAAGAAGGACACATGCCGGCCAGCCTAAGTGTTCCAGAGCAGTAGCAAGCTACCATGGCTCAGCGGTAACACTACGAGACATTTCCCGGTAAGAGAGGCTACTAAAGATAAACAACTAGATAGTCAGATCCCACACATACCAAGCATTTCAATCATACACACAATATGCTCGATATGTGCAAGTACAACGAAGCATCACAACATGACTCTACGACACAAGTACTTTATTTAAGGCTCAGGGAGCCATACATAACATACACACAGGTACGGGTCTCACGACCCAACATACAAGTCATACAGTCATACAAACCAGCAACGGAAGTAACTTGTCTGAGTACAGACAACTAGTAAAATAAAAGAGGCTTGGAAAGCCTAACTATACTACGTGGTCCTTCACAAGCTCAGGTTCACCACCTGGGTCTTTAGCCTACTCGTTGATGTCAACGTCTACATAGAACCCATCAGAAGGGGTTGCAGCATCTTCTGTAAAAATGTAGATTATAGCAACATGAGTACAAAGGTACTCAGCAAGACTTACATCAGATCCTACATACATGCATATTATCAAGAAGGGTTGGTGGAGTTATTGCAGCAAGCCAGCTTTGACTCTTGGCTAGGCTATCCTACGATACTCCAACTTGAAATGGTTTTGCGCACACGAGTCCACTACTCACCAATTCAATACACTACCGAGGATCCACCTCCGTCTTCCTACGGAAGAGCCATCCTCGGCACTCACACTTATCTTGAGGCTTTTAACAGTTTCCATTTACTTGTCTATGAACTGTATATGCAACCAAGTAGTCCTTTACCGCGGACGCGGCTATTCGAATAGATCATGTTAACCCTGCAGGGGTGTACTCCTTCATACACGCTCTCACCACTTACCGTCGTTTACACGACATGTACTCGGCAACCTTCAAGCGGAAGCCCAACGTGGGTGTCGGCCACGACCTACCTAATCACCTAAGCCTCCAGTCCAGGTTTATCGCCTATCCAGGTTCCATCCGCAGGGAGTCCGGCCGAGGTTTCCCATACGGCCCCGAACGATGTGAACAGGGTTCCCGAGATACCTAACGGGTATTCGGTACACCGTGCCACGTACCTACCGCATCACAGCCCACCCCTACGGTCAGCGCTGTCCACAGCCTCCAGTAGGCTACAAACACCAGAAACTACTTGCAACTCCTGGACGGAGAACTAGGGTGAATAAGAAGCCGAGAGGGTCCATTGGTTTCGGGCCCAATGCATGGTAGTAGCTGATTCTTAAATCACACATACAGATCTCAGTGCTTAAGGTCGGCTTCAATGAAACAACCCACCATGTACTCCTACATGGCCTCTCATCGATACCTTTACCAAATCGTGTTCACCACACCACTCTCATTACCGACATAAACATTTCACTCTAGCCCATCACCCAGATGAACCAGACCTGACACGACTCTAAGCATAGCAGGCATAGCAAGGTAGAAACAACACATACATATGGCTCAATCAACTCCTACACATGCTAGTGGGTTTCATCTAGTTACTGTGGCAATGACAGGTCATGCAGAGGAAATGGGTTCAACTACCGTAGCACACAGCAGTTTGAAACGCGTTGTCTTAATGCAGTAAAAGAGAGCAGGAGCGAGAACATGGGATTGTATCGATATGATCAAATGGTTGGTTGCTTGCCTGATGGTTCGATGCACTGATACGGTTCTTCGTTAGGGTAATCACGGTACTCCTCGGAGGCAGAACCTGTCGCAAAGGACACCGATACACAACCATCACCAAACAATGTGCAACAATATGATGCATGCATGAAACATGGCAATATGAGTGTGTTGGACTAATGCAACTAAAACCAGAAGGGTTTGAGCAAATTTGAATCAAGGATTCAAATTTCAAATTCAAATATGGCCTTTTAAAGTGCTTTTCCTTGTTCTGCTTAAAACATCAATTTAACTTGTTTGATCATGCATGAAAATAGTACAGATGGATAGATTGGATTTTTCTGATCATTTTTCATATATAATTTGTCCAATTTGGAGTTACAGAATAAAAGTTATGAATTTTTGAAGTTTAAATAATATTCTGGAATTTCCTGATTTAATTTAAATCCAGAAAATCAATTACTGCGCCAGCCTGACGTCAGTGTGACGTCAGCAGGTCAACGGAACAGGTCTGGGTCAAACCTGACAGTGGGTCCCGCATGTCAGGGTGGTTATTTTAATTAAAATTTAATTAAAACTAATCCTGTTTAATTAACAGGGCTGGGCCCCACCTGTCATTGACTCAGGGGAGTCAACCAGGGCCCACCCGTGGTCAAAGTCAAGCCAACGACGCCGACGTTTAGCCGCCGGCGAGCCCGACGCGGCGGCGGGAGTGGTTTTGGCCATTTCGGCCACCAAATGGGCCGCGGAGACCACCGGAGTGGAGCTGAGGACAAACCGCAGCTCTTGGCGGAGTCCGTTGGGGTCGGGGTGGCCGGAGTTGGCGCCGGCGACGACTTTGGCGGCCACCGGGGCTCGGTCGAAGATGAACTAGGCGCTAGAGGGGTCGGTGAGGCTCGTGGAGTGGCTAGCTAGGTGTTGTGGGACTCGGGGAGTAAGATGGACACCATCTTGTGGCCGGAGTGTGGCCGGAAGCACGTCGGCAATGAGGTCCGCGACGGCGCGTGCGGGTGAGCTTGGTGTGCTCGCTGTGGTGCACGAGAGAGAGAAAGAGAGGAAGGGGAAGTTAGCCCAGCTCACTGCGGTCTTGATGGAGAGGACGGCGTGGTCGGGGACGAGCTGCTGCGGCGGTGACGGCGAAGGGGATCTCCGGCGATGGCGGTTCGGGCGAGGTTGGTGCGGCGGCTTCGGGGCACGCGAGCGCTCGGGGCTCGACTAGCTCGAAGAAGTGGAGGACGGCAGAGCTCCTGGACACGGTGGCGCGGCGTGGAGACGAAGGGGAGCACGGCTACGGCGGAGGTGCGGCGACGGTGGCGTCGGCCATGGCGTGGGAGCGCGAGGGAGAGGAACTGGGGGCGAATGGAGATGTCCAGGAGGGTCGGGGCGCGACGTGGAGCTCGTCCAGGCCATCAGGGCGGCGAGAGGGGGAGGCAGGGCGGCGTGCAGCTGCGTGGCGAGCTGCGGTGCCGCCGCCGAGCACCTTGGCTGCCTGCCTGGCGAGCCAAGCAGCTCGCTGGAGCGGTGGCCGGGCTGGGCCAGCCAGGTGGGCTGGCTGGTGGGCCTGCGGTGGCGCCAGGTAAGTTTTCCCCTTTTTTTCTGTTTCTGTTTTTATTTAATATAACTGCAACTTTGTTGAATTTAATAAAATACCTAGGCAACTTCAAAAATCACCAAACTATTCCTAGCCCATAGTTGGATTATTTCCAACATGAAACATTTTAGTTTGGAGATATTTGAGCATTTAAATATTTTATATAATTTTAAATGCCCAAATTCAAATATTTATGATTTAATTCAAAAACCCTAGGATGGCCTAGGAAAATGTGCACCACTTTTGGCAGAGGTTCTGAACCAAGACAAAAATGATGGGCATTTTAGAAGGGCATTTCAGGTTCATTGAAAATTATTTTAGTAACCCTAGTTGGTTTCAGAGGGGACTGGGGGTTCTGTCATCCCCATTTCAAGTTTCTGATGAAAGAGTAAACATGATGCAACACTCTAATGCATGACTAGCTAGGGTGTGACAACTCACCCCCACTCGAAAGAATCTCGTCCCGAGATTTGGGTTCCTCCGGAAAGAAGGCGGGGTACTCGAGTCGAAGACGATCCTCCCTTTCCCAAGTTGCTTCATCCTCAGAATGGTGCGACCATTGAACCTTGAGAAACTTGATATTATGACGTCGAGTGGTACGCTCGGCCCGATCGAGGATACGAATGGGGTACTCTCGGTATGTAAGATTATCTTGGAGATCAAGCGTTTCGTAGTCTACTCCACGGATAGGATCCGAGAAGCAACGCCTGAGTTGGGAAACATGGAAGACATCGTGGACTCTGGAGAGGTGCGGAGGTAGTTCCAACTGGTAGGCAACTTCTCCTCGTTTGGCGAGAATGCGAAAAGGTCCAATGTAACGAGGAGCCAATTTGCCTTTGATACCGAAACGATGGGTTCCCTTCAGAGGGGTGACCCGAAGATAAGCCTTCTCGTCAACCTCGAAAGTCATAGCCTTATGTTTTCGGTCATATTGACTCTTTTGACGAGATTGGGCTATTTTCAACTTTTCACGAACGATGCGAACTTGTTCTTCTGCTTCCTGAATCATATCCGGGCCAAAGAATTGTCTTTCCCCGGTCTCTGACCAGTTAAGGGGTGTTCGACACCGTCGTCCATAGAGAACTTCAAAAGGGGCTTTACCCAAGCTAGATTGATAGCTGTTGTTATAAGCGAATTCGGCAAATGGAAGACACTTCTCCCAGTCCATTCCAAATGAGATAACAGAGGCTCGAAGCATGTCTTCTAGAACTTGGTTGACGCGTTCCACTTGACCACTCGACTGAGGGTGGAAAGCGGTGCTAAAGGAGAGACGGGTTCCCATAGCATTTTGGAAACTTTCCCAAAATCGAGAGGTGAAAAGGCTTCCTCGATCCGAGTTAATTTCCAAAGGAACACCATGGAGGGACACTATACGGGAGATGTATAAGTCTGCCAATTGACTAGCGGTTATACTCTCACGAACAGGTAGGAAATGGGCTACTTTGGAAAGACGATCGACAACGACGAAGATAGCATTATTCCCTCTCTTGGTCCTGGGAAAACCGGTAATGAAATCCATACCAATTTTATCCCATTTCCATTCAGGAATAGCTAAGGGTTGAAGGGTGCCAGCAGGCCGTTGGTGCTCTGCTTTTACACGACGACAGACGTTGCAATTTGCAATATACTGAGCAATTTCTCTCTTCATCCTAGTCCACCAGAACCTCTGGCGTAGGTCCTGATACATCTTAGTACTACCGGGATGAATGGTGAGAGGAGATTCATGAGCCTCCTTAAGGATCAATCGCCTCAGGTTTCGCACTTTGGGAACCACTAGTCGATTCCCGAAGTATACGACCCCTTGATCGTTAATGGAGAAGCAATTCGCAATTCCTTTCTGGATGTTTCTTTTGATGCGGGAAATTCCCGGATCTACCTTCTGTGCTTTGATAATCTGATCCGTAAGGGTAGGTTTTGCCACCAAGGTGGAAAGAAAACCTTGAGGTACAATGTGAAGGTTAAGCTTCCGAAATTCCTCATGGAGAAGCGGTTGACTTTGTTGTAACATCAGATTGTTACAATAAGATTTACGACTTAGCGCATCAGCCATGACGTTGGCTTTCCCTGGGGTGTAGGTTATTCCTAAGTCGAAGTCTGTGATCAATTCAACCCAACGTCTTTGCCTGAGATTCAGATCCAGTTGGGTGAAAATGTACTTCAGACTTTGGTGATCAGTGAATATTTCGCAATGGTTACCGAGGAGGTAATGCCGCCAGGTCTTAAGTGCATAGACTACGGCTGCAAGCTCTAGATCATGAGTAGGATAATTCTCCTCATGTGGGTGCAATTGCCGTGAAGCGTAGGCAATTACGTGTCGATCTTGCATGAGAATGCAACCTAGTCCTTGTCGCGAGGCGTCGCAGTAGATAACAAAGTCCTTAGAGAAGTCTGGCGGTACCAGTACGGGAGCAGAAGTCAGGCGTCTTTTCAGTTCCTGAAAGCTGTGCTCACATTGTGGAGTCCACTCGAACTTCTTATCTTTCTTGAGGAGTTCGGTTAGAGGTTTAGCAACCTTGGAGAAGTTCTCGACAAAGCGACGACAATAGCTCGCTAAGCCCAGAAAACTCCGAACTTGCTTGACCGATTCAGGTGGAGTCCAATTAAGGACGGCTTGAACTCGCTCAGGGTTAACAGCAATACCTTTACCAGATATTACATGACCCAGATAGGTCACTTCTGACAACCAAAATTCACATTTAGAAAATTTGGCATAAAGGCGATGCTCTCGAAGTTTCTGCAACACTAGCCTTAGATGTTCGGCATGTTCTTCCTCGTTCTTGGAGTAGATGAGTATATCATCGAGGTAAACCACGACGAATTTATCCAAATACTCCATGAAGATTGAGTTCATTAACCGAGAAAAGGTGGCTGGAGCGTTGGTTAAACCGAAGGACATGACGGTGTACTCGTATTGGCCATAACGAGTAACAAAGGCCATTTTAGGAATGTCCCCGTTTCTGATTTTGATTTGATGGTAGCCCAACCTCAAATCCATCTTGGAGAAGACTGAGGATCCAGCGAGCTGATCGTACAGGTCGTTGATCCTGGGAAGCGGATATTTGTTCTTGATTGTGACCAAATTGACAGGTCGGTAATCTACAACCATCCGGTCCGTACCATCCTTCTTCTTGACAAATAGGACGGGGCAAGCCCACGGAGAAGAGCTAGGTCGGATGAAACCCTTTTTCAAGGACTCATCGAGTTGTTTCTTAAGCTCGGCTAGTTCTAGTGGTGCCATCTTATAAGGTCTTCTAGCAATCGGAACGGTTCCTGGAATGAGGTCTATTACGAACTCAACATCCCTGTCAGGTGGAACACCTGGCAATTCTCCTGGGAAGACATCCGGGAAGTCACGGACTACCGGAACGTCCTCAAGGTCTGGCAAAGGGCTGGCGTTAAGAGAATATAATTGTCGCTTAGCTATTCGGGTCAAGACATTGACTATCTTCCCCGAAGGATGGGTGAGTTGAACAGTCCTAGAGAAGCAATCAATTTTGGCTTGATGAGCTGACATCCAGTCCATACCCAAAATGATATTAATATCTGAAGATTTAAGGGCTATCAAAGACGCGAGGAAAACAAGTCTGTCGACTTGGATTTCATTTCCATGGCTTACTCTAGAAGTTTGCCATTTGGATCCCGGAGTTTGAATTACCATAGAGGTTGGCATATCACCGAATGCGACGTTATGCAAGCGAGCATAGTTTTCAGATATAAAAGAATGAGAGGCTCCTGTATCGAAAAGAACAGATGCCGGGTGGCAATTAACAAGAAGCGTACCAAGAACGACGTTGGGATCCTCTTGAGCTTCTTCGGCAGAGATACAGTTGACATGGCCACGTGAAGCGGTGACCGGCTTGGCGTGGAATATTTTTCCTGTCGGCTTGCCACGGCCAACAGCTTTAGCAGATTGATTGGGGTTGGTCTGGGGACACTCACGCATATAGTGGCCCGATTCCCCACACTTGAAACAAGTCACGGAACTGGTACGTGGAGGAGCATTGTTAGATGGACCCCCATAGGGCTTGGCCGGTGCAGACTGTTGAACGGGGCGAGGCGCCTGGAAGGATGGCCTCGGTGTGAACCTGGGTGGCAGGGCGGTGTTGGGTACCCACACGCGGCGCTTCTGAGGACCAGCACCGGATGAGGAACCCATATCACGGCCATGCTTGCGTGTTGCGTCATAGTCAGTCTGACCAGTTTCAGCACTGATGGCTTTGTTGACCAGTTTCTGAAAAGATGTGCACTCATGCAGACGGAGGTCACGACGAAGCTCAGGACTAAGTCCCTTACGGAACCTTGCTTGCTTCTTGGCATCAGTAGACACTTCCTCAGTTGCATATCGTGCGAGATTACCAAACTCCCTGCTGTAAGCATCCACAGAAAGTCGGCCTTGGGTGAAACTGCAAAATTCTTCACGCTTACGGTCCATGAGACCCTCCGGAATGTGATGTTCACGGAAAGCCTCGCTGAATTCAGCCCAAGTAGTGACATGGCCCGCTGGGCGCATAGCTCCATAATTCTCCCACCATAGACTGGCGGGGCCTTCAAGATGATATGCAGCAAAGGTGACCTTGTCAGCCTCCGCTACCAGCGCGGAACGCAGTTTGTGAGAGATACTGCGAAGCCAGTCATCAGCGTCGAGAGGCTCGACGGAGTGGTGGAACGTGGGTGGATGTAATTTGATAAAATCACTAAGTGACACCACGTTAGTCCTCTGATGGTGTGCCGTGTTCTGTTCAATACGCTCTAACAAACGGTTGGTCTCCCGCTTGTTTCTCTCAGCTTCCATCATAACCTCGGCTAGTGAAGGAGGATGAGGCAGATTTGCATCCCTGGCTTCACTGCCTTCGGCCTGCTCTTGAGAAGCAGGGTTAGCGCGCGTGTTGACCATCCTAGGTAAACAAGACAATGATTTAGTCAGGATGATAAAATTCCGACATAGGATAAAAATGTAAGGAATAACTCGAAATGCAAGATGATCATCCGTATGACATGGTAGATACAGAAACTGCTTCTTTATTCCATCGTCATACACACCATACAGGGTTTAGTACAAGACCAAACAAAGTACTATTACGGTGAAAAGAGGATTACATCTCATCGGAGGCATCCCAAGCTCCTATACATTATTTTTCTACACCTCCGGAAAGAGTACAAACTAGGTCATATCCCCCGAGTCACGCGGGACGATAGATGACACAGCTAGTGCGAACTAGTGATACCACCACTAACTCAGACCGATCCGTAGTAGTCCTCGTAGAAGTCACCTCCATAGCCTGGGAGCTCAACATGATCATCCGGAAACAGACGATCTCGCGGAGCTTGTGGACCATAGGGGCTAGGATGAGGCCTTGGACCAACAAACGGTGGCCTGCGGGGACCGCGAGGTGGGGTGATGCCTCCTACATCACGCCAAACCATCACATCTGGCAGAGCAGATCTCACAGGATAGAGATCGCGCATATCTGAGAATCCAGCTTGCACCGCCGGTGCGAACCGAGTCAAAGTGGCCCAGTGGTCAGCACGGGTATTGAAGAGCTCTAACCTCAAGGCCCGATTTTCACGGTCCTTATCCTCGAGCATCTCAGCAGTGGTGCGAGTCCGTGAATCCTCCTGAGTGGGGCCAGCATAAATAGCCTGGAGATACCCTTGTGCTCCCGGAAGTGATCCTGGCATATACCGGAAATCAGAGTCCCGAAATATACCAGATCTGACTCGCATAATGGTCATCATAGAGTAGGCGGCGTCCTGCACCGCCATCTCAATAGTAACCCCGAGTCCATAGGAGCAGTGAAGAGGCTCGGTGGATCCAGGATAAGATGGAAATATCCTGACAGTGCAGAGATACTGGCTTTGATTAAAGTCTCGGAATTGCTCTTCGACCGTGTACTCAGGATACCAGCGGTATCCAGCCTCAGTCATTACCCTGACCAACTTGGCAGTATGGCCGGGTACATCTAGGCATCGAGTCAGGCGAACCACTTGATTGAGGTCGCGAGTGGCCATCTGAAAGCACAATCATAATGCAAGGGCATTAGAATTTCTAGCAAAATTTCGGCAGCATAACAGCTGTAAATGCTCAAGAAGGATTTTGAGACATTTGACAAAGGATTACGTACACCCTCAACATCATCATATCAAAGTTCTGAATCCATTCTAACAACATAATGTGGTAGTAGAACTGAACTAGGCTTGTATCCATCAAACTTATAAGGTACTACTGATTAGTAACACGTGATCCTAATAGAGAGAATAGGTCCTAATTCCTTATCCCCCGGTGGAAGAAGGGACTGACTCGGATCAGAATGTCATAAGATAAAGGATTAAAAAGAGCCTTACGTTCCAACCCACAAACAATTTCCCTACATATAACTAAAGAATTTCTAGACTCAACATCGACCAGTTTGGCTTGGAGAACCTACAGGCAGTCCGGCTCTGATGCCAACGCTGTCAGGACCCCGACTCGATGTCACATCGATCTAGCCGGTAACACCTCATATCACCTTGCGGCCTCACGCACGGTATCCCCACGGGTGTCGCCTTACCTTTGCCCGGGACCGTTTGCGCCTTTTGGCTCACGTATATGATAGTGTCGCTAGCATCCATATGATAAAGAGCCCGGGCTGACATGACTAGTCGTAAACCCAAAGTGGCACAGACTTACAGGGACAGGCATCCATGACCCAGCTTCGAACGTGTCGGTCATCAGCAAGTGGGTCCGGGCTGTAGCACTGGGCTAGCAGGACTCCGGTAAACCGGGCTGTAGCGGGCTAACAGGACTCCGGTACTCAAAGTGTGACATTTCCCCGAAGGGACAGACACAGGAATGAAGAAGGACACATGCCGGCCAGCCTAAGTGTTCCAGAGCAGTAGCAAGCTACCATGGCTCAGCGGTAACACTAGGAGACATTTCCCGGTAAGAGAGGCTACTAAAGATAAACAACTAGATAGTCAGACCCCACACATACCAAGCATTTCAATCATACACACAATATGCTCGATATGTGCAAATACAACGAAGCATCACAACATGACTCTACGACACAAGTACTTTATTTAAGGCTCAGGGAGCCATACATAACATACACAAAGGTACGGGTCTCACGACCCAACATACAAGTCATACAGTCATACAAACCAGCAGCGGAAGTAACTTGTCTGAGTACAGACAACTTAGTAAAATAAAAGAGGCTTGGAAAGCCTAGCTATACTACATGGTCCTTCACAAGCTCAGGGTCACCACCTGGGTCTTTAGCCTACTCGTTGATGTCAACGTCTACATAGAACCCATCAGAAGGGGTTGCAGCGTCTTCTGTAAAAAATGTAGATTATAGCAACATGAGTACAAAGGTACTCAGCAAGACTTACATCAGATCCTACATACATGCATAGTATCAAGAAGGGTTGGTGGAGTTATTGCAGCAGGCCAGCTTTGACTCTTGGCTAGACTACCCTACGATACTCCAACTTGAAATGGTTTTGCGCACACGAGTCCACTACTCACCACTTCAATACACTACCGGGGATCCACCTCCGTATTCCTACGGAAGAGCCATCCTCGGCACTCACACTTATCTTGAGGCTTTTAGTAGTTTCCATTTACTTGTCTATGAACTGTATAGGCAACCAAGTAGTCCTTTACCGCGGACGCGGCTATTCGAATAGATCATGTTAACCCTGCAGGGGTGTACTCCTTCATACACGCTCCCACCACTTACCGTCGTTTACACGACATGTACTCGGCAACCTTCAAGCGGAAGCCCAACGTGGGTGTCGGCCACGACCTACCTAATCACCTAAGCCTCCAGTCCAGGTTTATCGCCTATCCAGGTTCCATCCGCAGGGAGTCCGGCCGAGGTTTCCCATACGGCCCCGAACGATGTGAACAGGGTTCCCGAGATACCTAACGGGTATTCGGTACACCGTGCCACGTACCTACCGCATCACAGCCCACCCCTACGGTCAACGCTGTCCACGGCCTCCAGTAGGCTACAAACACCAGAAACTACTTGCAACTCCTGGACGGAGAACTAGGGTGAATAAGAAGCCGAGAGGGTCCATTGGTTTCGGGCCCAATGCATGGTAGTAGCTGATTCTTAAATCACACATACAGATCTCAGTGCTTAAGGTCGGCTTCAATGAAACAACCCACCATGTACTCCTACATGGCCTCTCATCGATACCTTTACCAAATCGTGTTCACCACACCACTCTCATTACCGACATAAACATTTCACTCTAGCCCATCACCCAGATGAACCAGACCCGACACGACTCTAAGCATAGCAGGCATAGCAAGGTAGGAACAACACATACATATGGCTCAATCAACTCCTACACATGCTAGTGGGTTTCATCTAGTTACTGTGGCAATGACAGGTCATGCAGAGGAAATGGGTTCAACTACCGTAGCACACAGCAGTTTGAAACGCGTTGTCTTAATGCAGTAAAAGAGAGCAGGAGCGAGAACATGGGATTGTATCAATATGATCAAATGGTTGGTTGCTTGCCTGATGGTTCGATGCACTGATACGGTTCTTCGTTAGGGTAATCACGGTACTCCTCGGAGGCAGAACCTGTCGCAAAGGACACCGATACACAACCATCACCAAACAATGTGCAACAATATGATGCATGCATGAAACATGGCAATATGAGTGTGTTGGACTAATGCAACTAAAACCAGAAGGGTTTGAGCAAATTTGAATCAAGGATTCAAATTTCAAATTCAAATATGGCCTTTTAAAGTGCTTTTCCTTGTTCTGCTTAAAACATCAATTTAACTTGTTTGATCATGCATGAAAATAGTACAGATGGATAGATTGGATTTTTCTGATCATTTTTCATATATAATTTGTCCAATTTGGAGTTACAGAATAAAAGTTATGAATTTTTGAAGTTTAAATAATATTCTGGAATTTCCTGATTTAATTTAAATCCAGAAAATCAATTACTGCGCCAGCCTGACGTCAGTGTGACGTCAGCAGGTCAACGGAACAGGTCTGGGTCAAACCTGACAGTGGGTCCCGCATGTCAGGGTGGTTATTTTAATTAAAATTTAATTAAAACTAATCCTGTTTAATTAACAGGGCTGGGCCCCACCTGTCATTGACTCAGGGGAGTCAACCAGGGCCCACCCGTGGTCAAAGTCAAGCCAGCGACGCCGGCGTTTAGCCGCCGGCGAGCCCGACGCGGCGGCGGGAGTGGTTTTGGCCATTTCGGCCACCAAATGGGCCGCGGAGACCACCGGAGTGGAGCTGAGGACAAACCGCAGCTCTTGGCGGAGTCCGTTGGGGTCGGGGTGGCCGGAGTTGGCGCCGGCGACGACTTTGGCGGCCACCGGGGCTCGGTCGAAGATGAACTAGGCGCTAGAGGGGTCGGTGAGGCTCGTGGAGTGGCTAGCTAGGTGTTGTGGGACTCGGGGAGTAAGATGGACACCATCTTGTGGCCGGAGTGTGGCCGGAAGCACGTCGGCGATGAGGTCCGCGACGGCGCGTGCGGGTGAGCTTGGTGTGCTCGCTGTGGTGCACGAGAGAGAGAAAGAGAGGAAGGGGAAGTTAGCCCAGCTCACTGCGGTCTTGATGGAGAGGACGGCGTGGTCGGGGACGAGCTGCTGCGGCGGCGACGGCGAAGGGGATCTCCGGCGATGGCGGTTCGGGCGAGGTTGGTGCGGCGGCTTCGGGGCACGCGAGCGCTCGGGGCTCGACTAGCTCGAAGAAGTGGAGGACGGCAGAGCTCCTGGACACGGTGGCGCGGCGTGGAGACGAAGGGGAGCACGGCTACGGCGGAGGTGCGGCGACGGTGGCGTCGGCCATGGCGTGGGAGCGCGAGGGAGAGGAACTGGGGGCGAATGGAGATGTCCAGGAGGGTCGGGGCGCGACGTGGAGCTCGTCCAGGCCATCAGGGCGGCGAGAGGGGGAGGCAGGGCGGCGTGCAGCTGCGTGGCGAGCTGCGGTGCCGCCGCCGAGCACCTTGGCTGCCTGCCTGGCGAGCCAAGCAGCTCGCTGGAGCGGTGGCCGGGCTGGGCCGGCCAGGTGGGCTGGCTGGTGGGCCTGCGGTGGCGCCAGGTAAGTTTTCCCCTTTTTTTTCTGTTTCTATTTTTATTTAATATAACTGCAACTTTGTTGAATTTAATAAAATACCTAGGCAACTTCAAAAATCACCAAACTATTCCTAGCCCATAGTTGGATTATTTCCAACATGAAACATTTTAGTTTGGAGATATTTGAGCATTTAAATATTTTATATAATTTTAAATGCCCAAATTCAAATATTTATGATTTAATTCAAAAACCCTAGGATGGCCTAGGAAAATGTGCACCACTTTTGGCAGAGGTTCTGAACCAAGACAAAAATGATGGCCATTTTAGAAGGGCATTTCAGGTTCATTGAAAATTATTTTAGTAACCCTAGTTGGTTTCAGAGGGGACTGGGGGTTCTGTCATCCCCATTTCAAGTTTCTGATGAAAGAATAAACATGATGCAACACTCTAATGCATGACTAGCTAGGGTGTGACACGTTGTAAATAAATGAGGCCTGGCCATCACTTATACTTGGGAACTACTTTTCAGTGATAGTTGTATTGACTAAGGTACTATTTTTCTTTCTTAAAGATTGATTTCTTCAATGGTGTGTGTTTTACTTTACAATTTTGATAAGATTCCATTGCCAATACACTTTTTTTCTTGACAGGGAACTACGGCGGGCTTATGCCTACCTGAACTATATTCGAAACTATCAGAGTGTATAGCAGATTACAGCAGCCTTAAAGGTAAAATGATCTGAATATTTTTTTCACAATACACAGGTAGTACATAGTAATAGCCCTCTTAATAATTTCTATATAAAAGTATGATCTGAACATTTTGTTGAGTTGTTTTTGCACCAAATTGTTGGCCATTAACGGTTATCCATGGCACTAAAACTACTTGATCTCAACATTCACCTCACAACACTTGTTGGCGAAAAGATGTGCTATAGTACCAAAGAAGTTGAGGTCAAATTAATGAGGTGATATCTAAACTCCTTATACTGGATATATTTGTGTTTTTTTGCTTCAAGTATATAGACATATATTCCTTGATCAAAACTCATTGACACTGCTGCCACTAATTTACTAAAGGTCATCGATTTGAAGATTGATAAATATGGTTCTCTTATTATGCAGGAGTTGTGTGATCTGAGGAGAAACTATTCTCTTGCAAATCGGATAGTTGTTGTAGGAATTAAAAGGCACATGATTGTATTGTTGTTCTGGGATTCCGTTTCTACACGTTCCTCGACCCTAATGTCTACATGAGGTGTGAGTTCAACGGATCAAGGAAATTACATTACTAATATAATGGTAGGTAGAATCACGGTGATTCATACAAAGAATCACTAAATTTATCATATAACGAATCATATAATTTATCAGCTGCCTTAACGGCTCACACTTTTGCAAGTCTTCATATTTTAGAAAATACGACTGAATTTGATAATTGGATCAAATGCAGTTATATGTCTTGTACTTGCTTTGGTTGAGTCTGAAATTTTGTCAGAAACATAACGAACCACTTGGATATATAAAGCATTGATCTGTGCAGAACTGAGAGATGTTGTGTTTTTACAGTTCTTACGCTGTCTGATTGAATTTTCTTATCCCACATTTTATTTCAGTATAAGCAGCAAAGAAAATGCTCTCGGCCTTGGACGATCCATTCACTCGATTCTTGAAACCATTACCTTTTCTGAAGCAAGACTAGCTAGCACCCAAGGTCCCCTTGCAGGTGTAGGTTTATCCATTGGCTACCTGCTGGAGCATCACTTGCGGTGCTCTTTGTAATGTCACTTGGTGTTTTTTTTAGAAATGACTGTCTAGAGACGTTTTATAGTTCTTTCAGAAGTAATGTTTCATTCTTTTACTTGAGTCTAGAGTGGTTGATGCTCATTCATCTTAATTTAATACAGAGTATATGCCAGGAGAGAAAGATATACTTGAAATCCGATGAGGTCAATGATGTGGAGATTTTACCAAAGATGTTGTTTTCAAGTAAGATTTTGTGTGAGATTATACCAATCGCATCAACACGCCACATTGTTGCTCCACGGAAAAGGCAGCGAGGTGATTTTTCTTTTTGCACCGATGTAATTTTCCTTTTCTTTTAGCCCACTCCCCCGTCTCTTCCATTCCTATTCTAATCACACATGGTGATCGCCGATTTCTACGGCGACTAGCTGGCTGCTGCTGGCTTGTACATGTGGAAGGCAGTTGTTCACGGCAGGCCAGTGAGCGGCGGCGGATGGGCGCGCGACCACATGGTGGTTGGAAGGTAGGCTTCGCGGCGTTCAGCCTCGGCCACCGTCGTACCATGATCTTGCCCCACCCGGAAAGTCGGATGAAGAGGTGGTGGACGGTGAGGACCAATCATTATAGCTGCTGCTCCATTACTTCCGCTCCTCGAA
This sequence comes from Triticum dicoccoides, assembly GCF_002162155.2. NCBI lineage: Eukaryota > Viridiplantae > Streptophyta > Magnoliopsida > Poales > Poaceae > Triticum > Triticum dicoccoides. The sequence goes on along the minus strand of NC_041384.1, from coordinate 636,783,916 downwards.
AAGCTCCCTAAGCCCGACCAACAATTGGCCCTACCTCTGAGGTTCACGCTACTCCTTGTCCAGACTAATCTCGGAGAGGGGAACAAGCCTCCGAGCACGTGCTCGTCAACTCCATGCCGTCCGCTCCAAGCGCCCCTGCTTCGTGTCTTCGAGGCAGGCGCCGAGATAGCCTTTGTAGCGAGCTGTGGTGTGTGGACTCTGCGGCCAGATGGGATTCAGAATCCTTTTCTTGGTGAGATAACCCTGCCACCACTCATATGCCATTGCATATAAGTGAATCTATTTTATAGAATTCAATCTTGCATGTTGGTTAGCTCCGTAATTTCTTTTATTCCATAGCAGACTGAGTTGCTCACAGCCTATTTGCTGGAACGCCAACGAGTCATTTTTCCATCTCCACAAATATTCTTGGGCTCTTCAAATTAATTGCTTTAATCCAACTACCATTTTTCAAGATTAGTTCGATTTATTTAATATTTATTTTTGTACCAGTGTTGATCAAGTAGGTTATTATTGTGAGGAATCAGCGGTTGGATGCACATGTATTTGTTTCTTGCCACTGGTTGCAAAAGCCTAAAAATGATATGTTTTATTCACCTCTTAACACTAATACGAGTATTTTGTTTATTTCCTACTCCCTTTTAGTGATTACTGATTAGTCACTCTTAAAGGTGAATGCACATGTATAATAGGTGTGTCATGGCTGCATTTTGCGGCCCTGACTACTGAAAAGTAATCTCCTTTGTATGATTTGTATTTTTTTCTGGAATTTATACTTAGATAGCACATCCAAGGAAGGAAGGAGATTGAGGTCGGCACCTCCTGAAGGCATGCATGCTCTTCACCGAGAGAGGGAAGGGCATCTTTTTCTTGGGTTGCAGTTTTCACCTTGTTGTTGGGTGAGGTGAGAGTAATGATTTCTCTCCTCCCGCTTCAGTTTTTAGTCCTCTATAACTTCAGAAATTTCCTAATTTGTATGATCCATATGTATGTAAAAAATTATGATTAGGATCCCTCTATTTGATTAATTTCTAGAGTTACTGAACTATAATTTCTGTTTTGTGCTCATGAATTGCATACTTGGAGGTTTATTCAATTTAGAGATAGCAACACACACACACAAGTAGAGGGGTACGTGGCTGCAACGGATTTTATACTGCGGTAAGTGTGGTTCAGTCACCACACTTATGATCTATAAGAGAAGCTGCGATTTTGGCAATAGACGCGCGAGAAAGTAGTGGTTGGTGTTGGTTTAATCAATTATCAAATGTTTTGTCAATAACAGAAAATTACCTTCCTCGTAAATTTATTGTCCTTCTGTTTCATGGTCCAGCTGATTTATTGTTTGTCAGAGCTCTTGTGGATAATCAGACATGGGGTGCATGGCAAAATTAGGACAGACTGAAGGCAGCGGATTCCGCGTTGGCCGTGCACTTTGAGGAGAAGACATTGTCTTTGTATAAGTGCCCCTACAATCATCTCTTTACAGCAGAGATAAGGCCTTCAGGTAGGCTAGACCAACTGTCATACACTTATGTATCTGTATTTGTGATGATCTTTTTAGCATTCTTAATTGATGACATTTCTGAAGGGAAATGTCCTCAGGATTTCAGAGTTATCTTTTGTACTGTTGTAATCTCAAATTTCACATTCGAACTTAACTTGTTATCAAATAATTTTGGAACAAAATTTTACTTTTACCTGCCCTCCACAGAATCAAAGGTTCAGGAGGACTTTTGTTCCTCTAATGCTTCTTCGATGACCATCTCACCGTTCTCCCTTGCAGATAGATATGGCCGCATAAATCGCACCGATGGATCCAGTCCTTCGCTAGGTCCAACGTGCCCCGCACTGGCCTCAAGCACGTGAGACACTGTTACCTTGTATTCTAACCGGTTACCACAATCAAATCCATTTTTGCCCTGTTAAATTAGTTAGCTCATTTTGTTGATACTCCCTCCTTCCATCTACATAGGGCCTAATGCGTTTTTCAAGGCTAACTTTGACCAAATGTTAGAGCAATAATATATGACATGCGACTTACACAAAACATACCGTCACATTCATATGTGAAAGGAGCTTTCAGTGATATAATTTTTACATTATACATCTCATGTATTATTAATCCTGTCAATAGTCAAAGGCGGTCTTGAAAAGCGCATTAGGCCCTATATAGATGGAAGGAGGGAGTAACTGAGTTGCATTGGTAATATATACTGAACTGTCTTTGGCATTCTGTTTTACAATATATTCTATTTGTCAGGATTTTTGCTACATTTTTGGTGTGTAGATTTTAGGGACATTAATGTAGTGCTAATGCCTTCCGTGCAGGTTATTCAGTCAGCGCATATTCTGTCTTTTGGCATGTGCATGCTTGCTCTTGTGCTCATGTTGTAATCGCGACCTGTAGTCAGTCCATGATCCTTGTGTGACCAGAAGTTGGGCATAACTGCATTGTTACTGAGAAGATGCGAATATTAACTTAGGGATCGAAGCTGAAGCTCTAGCCGATAGCAAAGATATGAAGTTTGTGCTCTGTCTTATGTTTGCAAGTATATTGATGTAACTTCACATCTTGCCCTCGTATTGGGCAGATGCTTCAGAATGGAGTCACTCCTATGTGTACTGCCTCTGTAATCACACAACATGAATTTTCCCTTTTTGTGATCTGAAATTCTGCCAAGAAACTTGTTGGATTAACTAAGATTTTGTCCTATTTACTACTAGCATTTATTCTTATCTCTCAACATATTCTTGCCCCTATCTAGGACAATCGGAAGAAGAGAGCTTCGACTGGGAAACAGCGTGTTGAAGCAATACCTCTTGTTGAACCACCCAAAACCAAAGAAGCCTCTTAGATTGCGAGAGGCCTGTTGTGTTTAGTAAGAGGCTTGGCGTAAAATATCCAAAATATCAAGAACACTATGTATTGGGCAGACCTGAAATACTAATATAAGTGTATCCAAATTTTCCTACGATTCCCTTCCATTATATTGGACGTAAACCACATCTCTGACTTTGCAAGTCCAAGGCTCCAAGCTAGGCGTTATTTTTCATAAAGTTTCTATCGATATCTAATCCAAATATTTCTATTTGCGTAACCCTACCTGGCTACCTCCATCAGCCAGAGGCATTCCTGGAGTCAAGGCAAGCATGTTGACCAATTGACATAAATGTGCAATGTAAATTTACCTTGGCACTTTGTTTTTGAATGTGATGGCCGTTGTGTGATACGTCTCCTCCGCATCATAAATTTACATAGGATTATATTAATATTAAAAGGCCCGTAGCAACGCACGAGCATTCCACTAGTCTCTACTCCTAAGGGAGCAGTTGGTAGTCTCGCTTCCAGTTTTTTTTAGTCTCACCTCTCACGGTTTATTTTGGTACCTCCTCCCACCTCTAACTAAGCCACCACAAACCGAAAAAACCTGCTCCTGAGTGCCGAACCCGCACCATTCCACGTGCGACCCTCAATAGACGTTCGAAGGAAAACCTGCGACAAAAAAACATACGACGGTTAACCAGTGATAGAAAAACCGTGCGGCCGCACGTACGAGCGACGAGTCAGCAGCAGATCGGTCTCCGCCGCCAACCAGACCTTCGCATGCCCGATCCAGCCCTACGCCCCCTCCGCGGCCGATCCATCCCTGTGCCGCGGCCGATCCATGCCCTATGCCGCCGCCGATGCCTCCTCCTCCACCTTCATTCCCAAGCGACGGCGCCCACAGTCGCGGTCTTCTCCCCCAGCCACCGTGGCTGCAGATCCACTCACGGCCGGTCGTCTAAGCTGCAAGCATGGATGGATGGATCCAGGAAGGTATCCTTCCTCCCTGGGTGGAGCGAGCTGCACATCCCATTCGGCCCTCTGTAGTCGGCCATCTCCGCCTCCTCCTCGCCGTCGCCGCCGCCGGGGATCGCGTCTTCACCAAGCACGAGCTCCGCCCCATCCGACCGACCGCAAAGGGGTGAGTTTTCTTCATCCCAAAGCCTCCTAATTTGCTTACTACACTCTTGCCATTCCGATGGAGACTAACCTCCTCTGGCCGAGCCCCAACTCTGCATCTCTCTCCCAATTACCCTCACCCCGTCAGTTTGCTGCAGATTGTCCATTGTAAATTTTCAAGGAGATTCAAATGTTCCTCTTCTGGATGATTGAAGGTAATACTTGGTCCAATTTTGCCACAAAAAATAATGTTAGCTTGTCATAGTTACACGTATATGCTTATGAGAATTTTCATGTTTGTTAGATTAAAAAAACTGTATTTTCTCCTTTTAGCCAGTGGTTAATTTAGCAGAGCATTAGCATAGTATTGGTCTGATCAGCGAGATGATGATCACGAAATCCCGTTGGTAATCAAATCAGCAAAGATAGTAGCAGTTTCCAGTGTAACTTGTTGTGTCCTCAAATCAGCAAAGATAGTAGCAGTTTCCAGTAGACCTTTTCTACTGCAATAGGAGCTTCAGGCAGGGCATTGATGATTTGACGGTGATATTGGTTAACATATTGGTTTGTTAATATTTTTTAAGTATAAAAGCTAAATGTAATCTGCACAAGAGCCAAACCTGCAGAAGGTTAGAGTGCGTGCAGCTGTTTCAGAACCTAGGGAAAACTAGCCTAATTGGTCTCTTTAATATTTAGTGAGTCTGTCATGCACTTTTAGCTCTACTCACCACTAAAGATATCTACAACTTTCATGTTGAACGCATAGTTTAATTCAAACAGTAACATGGTCTAAGTCCGCATACAAGGTTACTGTACACATAATCACATAAAGATTAATTTTTGGACTGTGAAACTAAATTGGACTGCTACTTTTAAACCGTACATCAAAATAGTGCAAATAGATAGTCTGTAGAAAGCATGGGACGTATCTCTCCTTTTTTTGCGATTGATCTCCACATTATGTTTGGAGTCCAAGTCAAAATTATGCAGTTTTTGATAGAGGATTTGGAAAGACCGAATCTGTATAGTAGGTGGATTACCCAAAACAGTTGACTTCATCCAACCCAACCTCACATCATTGTGTAAAGTTTGTAGCACTTATTTTATATGCAGAGCACTTGTGAACTAGGATTTTGACCAAAAGATTTCGAGTGTTTTATGTGAGCTTGCATTGCAGGGATACTTGAAGCTAGGGCAATCCAAGTAAGATAGCTTCATCCTCAGGCAACAGGTTTATGTTATCTTATCATGGAGTCATTTTTAAGTTTGTGCCCAACGCCTTCATCCTTAGAATGGCTGCCCAGATGGCAAGCCACCGTATTCAGGCGATTGCCGCGCTAGGTATTCTCGACCACTGCTGCAGTTTTTCATTGCTGTGCTTATTCCATTTGCACCAACCTTGCTATTTAGTAATATGAGCGTCTCTGTTTCTTCTACTACAATGACATGATAAGATTACCTTATCCCTTTCAGCAGGGTGCTCCAACTTTTGATGCTGGCGAAGCTTTTGGAATGATGGCTACATAATTTGTTAGTCTCCGTTGGAAGCTTAATTAAACTGAGGTAAATATGCCAGATTCTTTTGTCAAATAATAACATGACTGTCTATTTTGTTCTCAGGACCAATATCTGTGCCTATCAATGAAATTTTGAGAGTAGTTTTTGTTGCCTCTATGTAACCCTGATAGCAACTTCTCTGAAGGTTCAGATGTGTGGCAAAGGATTTCAATTTTCCTGTTTACACAAAGGAAACTTGAGGAAGGTTCAGATTTCTCATGCTCGGTGCTGTGCTCTCAAGGTTACATAGACAAAAATGCCTCCTATTTACACAATGGCAACCCGACGAAGGTTCAGATTTCTCATGACTGGTTCAATGGGTATTTCATGCCTGTGCCATCTTAATTATTAGGAAAATTTAGTTTGTTTTATAGCTGATGATGCTCGATGCTTTTTACCTCAGTTTAGTAAATGCTCAGTTTTAGCTCATAAACTACATGACAAACAGGATGACGGGGCGGGTCGGGAGGCGGGGAAAGCCGTCCATGGCGATCCTGGTGGCGTTGCTAATGGCGTCAGTGGCACTGCCGCTCCTCATGGTGCCCGACACGCTCTCTATGCCAGGCTCTAACGGTGTGGATCGCGGCGCCGCCCTGTCGCTCCCACGCCCGTGCTTCAGCAGATCCGTGTTTGAGTCGTGCATACCTTTAGCCGCCTCCCCTCCAATGTCCACGACTCTGATATACCGTGTTTGTTAGTCTTGACTGGTGTTTGTTCTCCGTATTGTTGTGCAGGAGGCTGGAGAACAGCAGGGAGAACAGGGAGTCGTGGATGGAGGTTCTGTACTTCTGTTGTATCAACATCTTCTCCATGAGTCTTTTGCCCCCACTCTGTTTTTGGTTTGGGCCGAAACGTCATCGTCTTGATTCTTTACGTGGTTCATTGGCTCAGACTTGTCCTACATGGCCGAGCGAGATCGAGGCTAGCCGCCGGTAATGTTCTTCTCCCGTGCAAGTTCCGCACTGCATTGAAGCATCCAACACATGGTGAGACATCTTTTTAGCTTTTAAAAAACGTGCACCATCCTTTCTCATCCAACATATTTTCACCCCTGATTTGTGACCTCCTAATGAACATGAAGATTCATATGCTAGCTAGAACACAATATGTATTTGAAAGCAATATTTTCTGATGTACTATCCGATGAAATTTTATTTTCAGAGACGTTCATTCATAATTTTGACGACCTCTTGATTCATGTCATTAGTAGTTATTTCAACAGAACAAATATGTTTTTCAGCACTTTTCAGATAGGAAATATCCCTACAGAATATTTTGGACAATATACAACATGTTGTGTGGGCTTGAAGAAAATATATAACATGATATGTCACATACTTTATTGTTAAGTTACAAGAATAGTTGTGGACGCCATCCAATTTTACATAGATTTCTATTTGTTGTGCACTGATATTTTTGTAGTGTGATGATATAAAGAAGGAATGTACATTATAGGGTGTTCGCTACGTGCTACATATATCTTACTCAATAGCAGTTAGTCAGCTTATATTCCAGTAATGAGAAATGGCACAATCATCTCGTGCCATTTCGTGGGAGCAGTAGAAGTGACATCTATGCTATGGTCTGAAGTAGAATTGTAGAACACTAATTGTATGCTATGGTCTGAAGTAGAAGACATTAAGGCGGTTCAGCTATCATCCGAGCATTCAAATAGGCAATGTTCTGTCAGCTAGAACGCATCAAGTTTTTGGTTGATGTTCATACTTTTGCGTAATGTTCCTACTTTGGCTGCGCACAGATGTAGCTACGTTACAGGTGGGACATCAGCCATGTATGTTTCGAGGTGAGACATCCATCAAGTTTGTTTGGAGGTGAGACATCCAGCAAGTTTGTTTGAAGCCTCTGCAGACCTTCTCACAGATGTTTGTTCATATATAAAATTGACTATTCCAAATAGTACACTGATAATTTTGCTGAACGAATCTTATTTGAAGCAAATAAGGGCCTTAGAAGAAAATAAAAAAGTAAGTTCCCCTTGCACCGTTGCACGTATTTAGTAGATTAAATATGTTTTTTCCTAAAAAAGATTTTTTTATGAATGTTTGTGTTTGCAAGAACTTGTTTGAAAGCCATTTACACTTACTTTTGGATGTACCTCCTGTTTTTGAAGTGAAGGCCATTTACACTTACTTTTGGGTATACCTCCTGCTTTGAACCCATTAACTTAGATTCTGTTTTAATTTATGGATATATATTCCTTCAACCAATTGTTCTTCGATATTCTGATGGTTATAAGAAAAATGTAAGTTCTTGTTTAGGATTTACATTGAGTAAAAGTCAACCTTACTTAGCGTTTCAATTGAAGAATTTATAACAAAATGCTCAACAGTAAGGAAAAGTGTGTTTCGTTTGTTGTGTGTATCTGATTTGATTAGCACCTGAAATCTTGTTGAACTGATAAGGTTGTACATTTTCCAAATTGTTTGTCGGAAGGGTAATTTCTTTTATTGCTCATGAACAGAAATTGTGCAGTCCAGCTCCTGCGTGCTGGTCACCGAGCTCCACTGTGTCCAGCTCATCCGACCATGTGCTCCACTGCATCTAGGTCAGCCGATCTTGTGGCACAGCTACACTGACGCAAGAGCAAATAGTTTTACAATTTCTTTGTTGTTCCTTTGTACTGGATAACTGTGCATTTTTAGAGGTGTGAAGATGTAATGCAATAACTGTTGGGGAACGTTGCAGAAAATTAAAATTTTTCCTACGGTTTCACCAAGATCCATCTATGAGTTCATCTAAGCAACGAGTCTAGGGAGAGAGTTTGCATCTACATACCACTTGTAGATCGCGTGCGGAAGCTTGCAAGGTGATGATGTAGTCGTACTCGACGTGATCCAAATCACCGATGACCAGCGCCGAACGGACGGCACCTCCACGTTCAACACACGTACGGGACGGGAGACGTCTCCTCCTTCTTGATCCAGCAAGGGGGAAGGAGAGGTTGATGAAGATCCAGCAGCACGACGGCGTGGTGGTGGATGCAGGGCGTCACAGCAGCAGGGCTTCGCCGAGACTACGAGGGAGAGACGTAACGGGGGGAGGTGGAGGCGCCAGGGGCTGGTGTATGAAGTCCCTCCTCTCCCCCACTATATATAGGGGTGCCAGGGGGGCGCCGGCCCTAGTAGATGAGATCTACTAGGGGGGCGGCGGCCTAGGGGAGGTTTCCCTCCCCCCCAAGGCACCTAGGGGTGCCTTCCACCACTAGGACTCCTCCTAGGGGGAAACCCTAGGCGCATGGGCCTATAGGGGCTGGTGCCCTTGGCCCATGATGGCCAAGGCGCACCCCCTACAGCCCATGTGGCCCCCCGGGACAGGTGGCCCCACCCGGTGGACCCCCGGGACCCTTCCGGTGGTCCTGGTACAATACCGATAACCCCGAAACTTGTCCCGATGCCCGAAACAGCACTTCCTATATATAATTCTTTACCTCCGGACTATTCCGGAACTCCTCGTGACGTCCGGGATCTCATCCGGGACTCCGAACAACATTCGGGTTTCTGCATATACATATCTTCATAACCCTAGCATCACCGAACCTTAAGTGTGTAGACCCTACGGGTTCGGGAGACATGCAGACATGACCGAGACGCTCTCAGTCAATAACCATCAGCGGGATCTGGATACCCATGATGGCTCCCACATGCTCCTCGATGTTGTCATCGGATGAACCACTATGTCGAGGATTCGATCAAACCCTGTATGCAATTCCCTTTGTCAATCGGTACGTTACTTGCCCGAGACTCGATCGTCGGTATCCCAATACCTTGTTCAGTCTCGTTACCGGCAAGTCACTTTACTCGTACCGTAATGCATGATCCCGTGTCCAACACCTTGGTCACATTGAGCTCAATATGATGATGCATTACCGAGTGGGCCCTGAGATACCTCTCCGTCATACGGAGTGACAAATCCCAGTCTCGATCCGTGTCAACCCAACAGCTACTTTCGGAGATACCTGTAATGCACCTTTATAGTCACCCAGTTACGTTGTGACGTTTGATACACCCAAGGCACTCTTACGGTATCCGGGAGTTACACGATCTCATGGTCGAAGGAAGAGATACTTGACACTTGCAAAGCTTTAGCAAAACGAACTACACGATCTTTTATGCTTAGGATTGGGTCTTGTCCATCACATCATTCTCCTAATGATGTGATCCCGTTATCAACGACATCCAATGTCCATAGTCAGGAAACCATGACTATCTGTTGATCACAACGAGCTGGTCAACTAGAGGCTTACCAGGGACATAGTGTGGTCTAAGTATTCACACGTGTATTACGATTTCCGGATAATACAGTTATAGCATGAATAAAAGACAATTATCATGAACAATGAAATATAATAATACTTTTATTATTGCCTCTAGGGCATATTTCCAACAGTCTCCCACTTGCACTAGAGTCACCAATCTAGTTACATTGTGATGAATCGAACACCCATAGAGTTCTGGTGTTGATCATGTTTTGCACGCGAGAGAGGTTTAGTCAGCGGATCTGCGACATTCAGATCCGTGTGCACTTTGCAAATCTCTATGTCTCCATCTTGAACATTTTCACGGATGGAGTTGAAACGACACTTGATGTGCCTGGTCTTCTTGTGAAACCTGGGCTCCTTTGCGAGGGCAATAGCTCCAGTGTTGTCACAGAAGAGTTTGATCGGCCCCGACGCATTGGGTATGACTCCTAGGTCGGTGATGAACTCCTTCACCCAAATCGCTTCATGTGCTGCCTCCGAGGCTGCCATGTACTCCGCTTCACACGTAGATCCCGCCACGACGCTCTGCTTGCAGCTGCACCAGCTTACTGCTCCACCATTCAACATATACACGCATCCGGTTTGTGACTTAGAGTCATCCAGATCTGAGTCGAAGCTAGCGTCGACGTAACCTTTTACGACGAGCTCTTCGTCTCCTCCATAAACGAGAAACATGTCCTTTGTCCTTTTCAGGTGCTTCAGGATATTCTTGACCGCTGTCCAGTGTTCCTTGCCGGGATTACTTTGGTATCTTGCTACCAAACTTACGGCAAGGTTTACATCGGGTCTGGTACACAGCATGGCATACATAATAGATCCTATGGCTGAAGCATAGGGGATGACACTCATCTCTTCTTTATCTTTTGCCGTGGTCGGTGACTGAGCTGAGCTCAGTCTCATACCTTGTAACATAGGCAAGAACCCCTTCTTGGACTGATCCATTCTGAATCTCTTCAAAATCTTATCAAGGTATGTGCTTTGTGAAAGACCTATGAGGCGTCTCGATCTATCTCTATAGATCTTGATGCCTAATATATAAGCAGCTTCTCCAAGGTCCTTCATTGAAAAACACTTATTCAAGTAGGCCTTAATGCTGTCCAGAAATTCTATATCATTTCCCATCAGGAGTACGTCATCTACATATAATATGAGAAATGCTACAGAGCTCCCACTCACTTTCTTGTAAACGCAGGCTTCTCCATAAGTCTGCATAAACCCAAACGCTTTGATCATCTCATCAAAGCGAATGTTCCAACTCCGAGATGCTTGCACCAGTCCATAAATGGATCGCTGGAGCTTGCATACTTTGTTAGCGTTCCGAGGATCGACAAAACCTTCCGGCTGCATCATATACAGTTCTTCCTTAAGATGCCCGTTAAGGAATGCTGTTTTGACGTCCATCTGCCATATCTCATAATCATAGTATGCGGCAATTGCTAACATGATTCGGACGGACTTTAGCTTCGCTACGGGAGAGAATGTCTCATCGTAGTCAATCCCTTGAACCTGTCGATAACCCTTAGCGACAAGTCGAGCTTTATAGATGGTAACATTTCCATCCGCGTCCGTCTTCTTCTTAAAGATCCATTTGTTTTCTATCGCTCGCCGATCATCGGGCAAGTCTGTCAAAGTCCATACTTTGTTTTCATACATGGATTCTATCTCGGATTTCATGGCTTCAAGCCATTTGTTGGAATCCAGGCCCGCCATTGCTTCTTCATAGTTCGAAGGTTCATTGTTGTCTAACAACATGATTTCCAGGACAGGGTTGCCGTACCACTCTGGTGCGGAACGTGTCCTTGTGGACCTACGAAGTTCAGCAGTAACTTGAACCGAAGTACCTTGATCATTATCATGGTTTTCCTCTTCAGTTGGTGTGGGCATCACAGGAACGGTTTCCTGTGCTGCGTCACTATCCCGCTCAAGAGGTAGTACTTCATCGAGTTCTACTTTCCTCCCACTTACTTCTTTCGAGAGAAACTCTTTTTCCAGAAAGCATCCGTTCTTGGCAACAAAGATCTTGCCTTCGGATCTTAAGTAGAAGGTATACCCTACAGTTTCCTTTGGGTATCCTATGAATACGCATTTTTCCGACTTGGGTTCGAGCTTTTCAGGTTGAAGTTTCTTGACATAAGCTTCGCATCCCCAAACTTTTAGAAACGACAGCTTAGGTTTCTTTCCAAACCATAATTCATACGGTGTCGTCTCAACGGATTTAGACGGTGCCCTATTTAAAGTGAATGTAGCTGTCTCTAGAGCGTATCCCCAAAATGATAGCGGTAAATCGGTAAGAGACATCATAGACCGCACCATATCCAATAGAGTGCGATTACGACGTTCGGACACACCGTTTCGCTGAGGTGTTCCAGGCGGCGTGAGCTGTGAAACGATTCCACATTTCTTTAAGTGTGTACCAAATTCGTGACTTAAGTATTCTCCTCCACGATCTGATCGTAAGAATTTTATCTTTCGGTCACGTTGATTCTCCACCTCATTCTGAAATTCCTTGAACTTTTCAAAGGTCTCAGACTTGTGTTTCATTAAGTAGACATACCCATATCTACTCAAGTCATCTGTGAGGGTGAGAACATAACGATATCCTCCGCGAGCCTCAACGCTCATTGGACCGCACACATCGGTATGTATGATTCCAACAAGTTGGTTGCTCGCTCCATTGTTCCGGAGAACGGAGTCTTGGTCATTTTACCTAAGAGGCATGGTTCGCACGTGTCAAACGATTCATAATCAAGAGACTCTAAAAGTCCATCGGCATGGAGCTTCTTCATGCGCTTGACACCAATGTGACCAAGGCGGCAGTGCCACAAGTATGTGGGACTATCGTTATCAACTTTAAATCTTTTGGCATCTACACTATGAACATGTGTAATATTACGCTCGAGATTCATTAAGAATAAACCATTGACCATCGGAGCATGACCATAAAACATATCTCTCATATAAATCGAACAACCATTATTCTCAGACTTAAATGAGTAGCCATCTCGTATTAAACGAGATCCAGATACAATGTTCATGCTCAAACTTGGCACTAAATAACAATTATTAAGGTTCAAAACTAATCCCGTAGGTAAATGTAGAGGCAGCGTGCCGACAGCGATCACATCGACTCTGGAACCATTCCCGACGCGCATCGTCGTCCTTCGCCAGTCTCCGTTTATTCCGCAGCTCCTGCTGTGAGTTACAAATATGAGCAACGGCACCGGTATCAAATACCCAGGAGTTACTACGAGTACTGGTAAGGTACACATCAATCACATGTATATCAAATATACCTTTGGTGTTGCCGGCCTTCTTATCCGCTAAGTATTTGGGGCAGTTCCGCTTCCAGTGACCCTTCCCCTTGCAATAAAAGCACTCAGTCTCAGGCTTGGGTCCATTCTTTGACTTCTTCCCAGTAACTGGCTTACCAGGTGCGACAACATCTTTGCCGTCTTTCTTGAAGTTCTTCTTACCCTTGCCCTTCTTGAACTTAGTGGTCTTATTGACCATCAACACTTGATGTTCTTTCTTGATTTCAGCCTCTGCTGACTTCAGCATCGAGAACACTTCAGGAATGGTCTTTTCCATTCCCTGCATGTTGTAGTTCATCACAAAGCTCTTGTAGCTTGGTGGGAGCGACTGGAGGATTCTGTCAATGACCGCCTCATCTGGGAGGTTAATGTTCAGCTGGGTCATACGGTTGTGCAACCCAGACATCTTCAGGATGTGCTCACTGACAGAACTGTTTTCCTCCATCTTACAACTGTAGAACTTGTCGGAGACATCATATCTCTCGACCCGGGCATGAGCTTGGAAAACTAGTTTTAGCTCTTCGAACATCTCATATGCTCCGTGATGCTCAAAACGCTTTTGGAGCCCTGGTTCTAAGCTGTAAAGCATGCCGCACTGAACGAGGGAGTAATCATCAGCGCGAGACTGCCAAGCATTCATAATGTCTTGGTTCTCTGGGACGGGAGCGTCACCTAGCGGTCCTTCTAGGACATATTGTTTCCTGGCAGCTATGAGGATGATCCTCAGGTTCCGGACCCAGTCCGTATAGTTGCTGCCATCATCTTTCAGCTTGGTTTTCTCTAGGAACGCGTTGAAGTTCATGTTGACATTAGCGTTGGCCATTGATCTACAAGACATATTTACAAAGGTTTTAGACTAAGTTCATGATAATAAAGTTCTAATCAAATTATGAACTCCCACTTAGATTAGACATCCCTTTAGTCATCTAAGTGTTACACGATCCGAGTCGACTAGCCCGTGTCCGATCATCACGTGAGACGGACTAGTCATCGTCGGTGAACATTTTCATGTTGATCGTATCTTCCATACGACTCGTGTTCGACCTTTCGGTCTCCGTGTTCCGAGGCCATGTCTGCACATGCTAGGCTCGTCAAGTTAACCCTAAGTGTTTTCGCTGTGTAAAACTGTCTTACACCCGTTGTATGTGAACATAAGAATCCATCACACCCGATCATCACGTGGTGCTTAGAAACGACGAACTGTAGCAACGGTGCACAGTTAGGGGAGAACACTTCTTGAAATTTTTATAAGGGATCATCTTATTTACTACCGTCGTCCTAAGTAAACAAGATGTATAATACATAATAAACATCACATGCAATTATATAGTTGTGACATGATATGGCCAATATCATATAGCTCCATTGATCTTCATCTTCGGGGCTCCATGATCATCTTGTCACCGGCTTGACACCATGATCTCCATCATCATGATCTCCATCATCGTGTATTCATGAAGTTGTCACGCCAACGACTACTTCTACTTCTATGACTAACGTTTAGCAATAAAGTAAAGTAGTTTACATGACGTTATTCAATGACACGCAGGTCATACAAAAAATAATGACAACTCCTATGGCTCCTGCCGGTTGTCATACTCATCGACATGCAAGTCGTGAATCCTATTACAAAGAACATGATCTCATACATCACAATTCATCATTCATCACAACTTCTGGCCATATCACATCACATGATCAATCGCTGCAAAAACAAGTTAGACGTCCTCTAATTGTTGTTGCATCTTTTACGTGGCTGCAATTGGGTTCTAGCAAGAACGTTTTCTTACCTACGAATCACCACAACGTGATTTTGTCAACTTCTATTTATCCTTCATAAGGGCCCTGTTCATCGATTCCGTTCCAACTAAGGTGGGAGAGACAGACACCCGCCAGCCACCTTATGCAACTTGTGCATGTCAGTCGGTGGAACCGGTCTCACGTAAGCGTACGTGTAAGGTTGGTCCGGGCCGCTTCATCCCACAATACCATTGAGCAAGAAAAGACTAGTAGAGGCAAGTAAGATGACAAAATCCACGCCCACAACAAAGTTGTGTTCTACTCGTGCAAAGAGAACTACGCATAAACCTGGCTCTGATACCACTGTTGGGGAACGTTGCAGAAAATTAAAAATTTTCCTACGGTTTCACCAAGATCCATCTATGAGTTCATCTAAGCAACGAGTCTAGGGAGAGAGTTTGCATCTACATACCACTTGTAGATCGCGTGCGGAAGCTTGCAAGGTGATGATGTAGTCGTACTCGACGTGATCCAAATCACCGATGACCAGCGCCGAACGGACGGCACCTCCGCGTTCAACACACGTACGGGACGGGAGACGTCTCCTCCTTCTTGATCCAGCAAGGGGGAAGGAGAGGTTGATGAAGATCCAGCAGCACGACGGCGTGGTGGTGGATGCAGGGCGTCACAGCAGCAGGGCTTCGCCAAGACTACGAGGGAGAGACGCAACGGGGGGAGGTGGAGGCGCCAGGGGCTGGTGTATGAAGTCCCTCCTCTCCCCCACTATATATAGGGGTGCCAGGGGGGCGCCGGCCCTAGTAGATGAGATCTACTAGGGGGGCGGCGGCCTAGGGGAGGTTTCCCTCCCCCCCAAGGCACCTAGGGGTGCCTTCCACCACTAGGACTCCTCCTAGGGGGAAACCCTAGGCGCATGGGCCTATAGGGGCTGGTGCCCTTGGCCCATGATGGCCAAGGCGCACCCCCTACAGCCCATGTGGCCCCCCGGGACAGGTGGCCCCACCCGGTGGACCCCCGGGACCCTTCCGGTGGTCCCGGTACAATACCGATAACCCCGAAACTTGTCCCGATGCCCGAAACAGCACTTCCTATATATAATTCTTTACCTCCGGACTATTCCGGAACTCCTCGTGACGTCCGGGATCTCATCCGGGACTTCGAACAACATTCGGGTTTCTGCATATACATATCTTCATAACCCTAGTGTCACCGAACCTTAAGTGTGTAGACCCTACGGGTTCGGGAGACATGCAGACATGACCGAGACGCTCTCAGTCAATAACCATCAGCGGGATCTGGATACCCATGATGGCTCCCACATGCTCCTCGATGTTGTCATCGGATGAACCACTATGTCGAGGATTCAATCAAACCCTGTATGCAATTCCCTTTGTCAATCGGTACGTTACTTGCCCGAGACTCGATCGTCGGTATCCCAATACCTTGTTCAGTCTCGTTACCGGCAAGTCACTTTACTCGTACCGTAATGCATGATCCCGTGTCCAACACCTTGGTCACATTGAGCTCAATATGATGATGCATTACCGAGTGGGCCCAGAGATACCTCTCCGTCATACGGAGTGACAAATCCCAGTCTCGATCCGTGTCAACCCAACAGCTACTTTCGGAGATACCTGTAATGCACCTTTATAGTCACCCAGTTACGTTGTGACGTTTGATACACCCAAGGCACTCTTATGGTATCCGGGAGTTACACGATCTCATGGTCGAAGGAAAAGATACTTGACACTTGCAAAGCTCTAGCAAAACGAACTACACGATCTTTTATGCTATGCTTAGGATTGGGTCTTGTCCATCACATCATTCTCCTAATGATGTGATCCCGTTATCAACGACATCCAATGTCCATAGTCAGGAAACCATGACTATCTGTTGATCACAACGAGCTGGTCAACTAGAGGCTTACCAGGGACATAGTGTGGTCTAAGTATTCACACGTGTATTACGATTTCCGGATAATACAGTTATAGCATGAATAAAAGACAATTATCATGAACAATGAAATATAATAATACTTTTATTATTGCCTCTAGGGCATATTTCCAACAATAACAGTAACTGGGCGTAGGCACATCCGTCTCGATAAGCATTATGGGAACGGACAAAGGCAAGGCATTCCAATGTAAGAAATGGATGAAGGCAAGGTATGTCATTCTAAAAAAAGGCAAGGCATACCAGGATGCTGCATTGCTTAATGTCCAGTTCTCTACGCTTTCCCTACAGCAACCTTTTTTAGATCTTATGAGTTGTGTTTTCCTAACAAAAAAATGTCCATATGGATTCATTGAAACAAGATTATATTATCAGCAATTTTGTTTGCATGTAACTAATTAGTGATAGCCTATGCCTCACACGACTATTTTTTTTAGTTCAGTTGTATCCTTCAATATGGGTGCAATGAAGTGTGGATAGACAAACACATTTCTTTTACTGTGATATCATTGACCTTGTTGATTTATATTTTCAAAACTGATAGGAATGAAATCCATATGAATCTTGTGATGCCAAAGCTCTAAGTGCTGATGATTTAAATTCCTATTAAAAAATCCTTAAATAGAAAGTGGACCTTATAGCGGAGAATAATGTGTAAGCTACAGGTGGAGTCCGTCTCAAGGGAAGTGAAACCGAAAACATAGACCACATTAGAGTCGAAGATAAGGTGAATGCAATCACAGATCCACATGAGAGTCAGATAAGATTGGTGAATGCAATCAGAACTGTCAAATGTGTGTTTTCCAATTTTTCATGCTGCATGATCTCTGCCCACTTTACTAGAAGAAGAGCCTTCCTACAGGGTGAAGGTGGATAAGGAGCCATTCAACTTAGAGGAAGTGTCTCAATAAATGTGTGTGTTACCAAGGTTGAATTGTCTACTCGCTCTCTTGGAGGTTATGTTCCTTCCCATCTATTAAGCTGTTAGTATCCTTATCACCGTGTCTGGCTCCATTGAAAAGCTCACACCGCCATGCTTGAAGAACATAAATGGTGGTACATTATTCTGATATATTTTATGTGCCGCCATTGTGGTAGAGCCCGGCATGAAGGGTGGGTCCAGTATATAAGCAGGTGGTACTAGCACTAAGATAGGAAGGTCATTTCCGCCCTTGTCCTTTGTTGATGGCCTGCCAAGGCGGCGTCGATTACTGGTTCAATTTGAACACGAGTTAGTGGATTTTATTATAAAAGTGAGGTTTAAGAGTGGGTGATGGTTATTTGGGTTGATATGTTCAGTTATGGCTGTCTGAGCGGAATAATTTCCATACCTTAGAAAATATGGCAAAGTGCATTTAATTAGAGATGGCATTGCAGCAAATTGCATGAGTGAGCGGTTCATATTTTTTCATTAAGTCATACATTTTTTTGGTTAGGATGAAAGGGTATATGCATTGGGGGGTTGTTTCAAGAGTTAATAATGGACACGGTGGTGTATCAGTTGCATGCCAACAGCTATATCATATTTTTATTTCATCGTAATACACGACATTCATTTCTGTGTTACAACATGGCAATGGATCAGGAGACGTCGGATCCTCCTTCTTGGCTCGGGGGTGTCATGGGCGGCGCATGCCTCGCCCCCCTTGCTGGCGGTGGGATCGGCGTGAGCACGGGAAGGGAGGATTAGGGCAGAGAGTAGGGCGGTTGGTGGTGGACTCTTTATTAGCGGTCCGTGGGGAAGTACGGTGCGAAGGAGAGATGTGTCATTGCGATGGTGATGCAGGCGTCATCTGCCTTTAAAGGAGAGTGCTCCAGTGAGAAATGTCCTGCTACAGCAAGAAATCAAGCAGGAAGGGAGGGTCCTGCAGGAAAAGGGAAGGGTGCGTCATGGGATGGAATTTTTTGTTGGGACTTTGGACCGCCTGTTTAAGATAACATGACAGATAGTGCGGACAACCATATATCTCCCACATGGGCTGGATTTTGGGGTGGATGGACTGTCCAGATGGTTGGATTTTGGATAGCCTGTTAGGGGCTTGTTTGATGCTCAAACACGCCCGGATGTAAGAGAAATGAATTTCAACCTTGGAAACGGCCTTAATCGTTTATTTGATTTATTTATATGCACTATAGCTCGTATCATATATAAAGAAGCACTCGAAATAAAGCAAACACGGCTGAACTTAATCATTTGTTTGATTCATTTATACATATTGTAGCCCGTACCATACATACAGAAGCACTCGAAATAAAGCAAGCCGATTGGGATTCCGATATATCTGAACAACAACGTTTATATCTGTATGGTATTCCAATGAGCATAGGCGGGTAACAAATTCGGAATACAAACATTTATTTTTGTCATCACTATATATAATATAATATTAATTTTGGAAATTGCGGGGATGTGCCTCGCTATTTTGGTTTTCATTTTATGCTCTGGTGGAACAGTAAAGAACCGGTTAAGCTGCTTTGCGCGATGCGTATTGTCTGTTAAATGTTTGAAGACCTTGGATGTGAAGTACTCATGCTAACTACATTTTTTTGCTTGTGTGGGATGAGTATGAATTGAGGAGCAGTTTTTATTATATTTTCTAAAACATGGTGCGAATGAAGCTAAAGAATCTTTTTCATTGGGCGAGAATTTCTTAAGCGCATCAAGTAGTAGATCTTAATAATTTGTAATGGATTTTTAATTGGATCATTGCTCTATATGTATACATCATCAATTTGCATTTTTGTTATCAATTATTGTAAGTGAAGTGGACTTCAATTATTTCTATATGTATACATCATCAATTTGCATTTTTGTTATCAATTATCGTAAGTGAAGTGGACTTCAATTATTTCTATATGTATCATCATCAATTTGCATTTTTGTTATCAATTATTGTAAGTGAAGTGGACTTCAATTATTATGCAATTGTGTTCGTGCTATATTGTCTCTACATGTGAAATTTAATATGCATTAACTTTATATAACACCAGCAAAATATTTCAAAAGCTCGTAGCAACGCACGGGCAGTCTACTAGTATATATAGGATGACAGTTTGGGACACCTAGGTGCCCAGGCTCCTTGCCTTTCCACCATTTGATTGTATTTAGATGCGTGCTATTGTGATAGGTATATAAGGTAATCGGTCAATTCATTAGTAACTGCCAATTCTGAAGTAAATAGATTTGGAAACAATTATGACGTTTATCATTTAATGGATGTCATTAAGCACGCCATGCATGGTAACATATCTTTAGAAGGAAAAAAATACTAAACATTAAGTATACGGATATTTATTTCATACATGTATGAATTCATTTATTTAGTACGTACCTGTTAGATTTTTATTCATATATACCCAGAATATTTGGTACGTACATATTAAATTTTTATCTATGTATATATCCAGAATATTTATTACGTATCAATTAGATTAGGTGTGTACGGATTCGTTTATTTGGTACACATTCGTTAGATTTTTTTTTAGTATCTATATACCTAGAGTATTTAGTATGTAACGCATTATATTTTTTGTGTATGTATACACTTAGAATATTTAGTATGTAACACATTATTTTTTTTTGTAAGAATACACCTAGAATGTTTAGAACCTTTCAATTAGATTTTTGTGTATGTATATATCCAAATTACGCAATATATTTTCTTGCGTGGTTATATGTACGTAGGGAAAATCATGCGTGTGTATCATGACCAGAATATTTAGCACGCACGCATTAAATTGTTTTTTCTATGTATATACCCAGGTTATATAGTACATACCAACTAGATTAGGTATGTACGGATTCGTTTATTTCGTACACACTCATTATATTTTTTTAGTAGGTATATACCTAGAATATATAGTATGTAAAGCATTATATTTTTTTGTATATATATACTCAGAATATTTAGTACGTATCCATTAGATTTTTGTGTATGTATATACCCAGAGTAAGCAATATATTTTCTTGCATGGGTATATGTATATACCCAGGCACCTAGGTGATGAGGACATCTCTTCTATTGTTACACCCGCCGCGACTCCTACATCAGTTATTCCACCTGGTCCTATTACTAGAGCGCGAGCGAGACAAATAAATGGTCAGGTATTATCGCTCCTTTGTACATATGATTTAGCTAACGAGAATATGATATTACACTCATGTACTGATTTAATTGTACTCAGAAACCAAGGGATCAAACAATCAATTGAAGAGGAGCCTTTAAACCAAATGGAACAACACTCTTTGCGTGCATGCTCTCAACCGTCCTTGCATGCATGCACACACCGATCCATCCATCCCATCCATCGTGCATGCCATGGTACAGGAAGGAGACGCCACAAGACCCAAGCCAATTGATTTTTGTTGCATGGACCAAGAGACACCACGTTTTGGGCCATGGTGGGCCAACACGATTTGACTACTTCCTACGTGCAGCACTCGGTCGCCGTACGGACCGGTGTCCGATCAGCCCCGGGCGGCATCTGCTTTAATAAATAGCTAGGTTAAGTTAGGGTTTAGACTCGGGTTTTATTGTATTGTCTAGCCATCGCTACAATTCGCATCTACGAGACGTGTAGGACTACCGCCTTGTCAGATCCAAAGTGGAACCCCAATTTTTCATCTAGTTTGTGTGCTCAGTTTATTATCCGCAATTTCAGATTGCAATTCACCTTTGTTCTTGCCGGTTCTTCGGTTGCTTGCAGGAACTTGAACCTCGTTGTTCAGGTTGATCGTGCCTACGGCAAGGTCAATAACCATCGGAGATTGGTTTAGCGATTGTCGAGGCGTATCGTCGGGTATGGCATAGCCGGGTCGTCAAGGTCAAAATCCACCAAATCAATAATTATCCCCACTCTCATCGAAAGATCGGGCCGCTGTCACATCAAGTGGTATCAGTTTTCAGGTTGATCGGTGAGAGATTTACAGCTTTATTACATTAGTTATTTTCTGTCCTATAAACCCACAAAAAAGCCAAAAAAATAGATTAGTTCATCCTTTACACCTACCTTTTTCGCCTTTAGCAATTTTTGTATCTAGTATTTGTGTAGTTGAATTGTTGGTTGCATTCATCCTAGAATTAGTGCTGGTTTAGATTAGTCGGAGAGCAAATCATCTACTAGATCAATCTGTTTTTGTTCACCCACATAATCCTTGCCGCAACTCTACTTTCCAATCTGAAGAAAAATCCAAAAAAAAGGTAGGTGTTGATTACGATCGCTCTCCACATTACCGCACTCAGCGTTACACGAACGACCAGACGCACAGTTATCTCTGTCTGACGCTGTGCGTGCTTGCCATCTACCAGGTTTTGCGTTACGCGAGGCACCAGACATCTCACATGTTTTGTCTACCACCACGCGCCACCCCAAAAATCTCCGCCGGCTGACTAGTACTGGCTAATCTCAACTCCAAATCACATCTAGCTAGCTTTTATAGTCTTCTTTCCTTGCTATAGCACTCGGCCAAGGCACTTTTGTTTCTTCTTTTGGCCAATTTGTGTATGTGCCATCTTGGGTATACTCGCTAGTAACTGGCTTAAAAAAAAAGAAAAAAATGGAAAAAAAGAGAAAAATAAGAAAAAAGAAAAAAAAGTTAAAAGAAAAAGTTGCAAAACATCACGCCGGCTAGCATCTTTTGGGCATTATTTTCCTTCTGTCCAGGACTTATTCTTTATCATCCCAGTGACACTGTCTGGACATTTGTCTTTTCTTCGTTGCTGTACACTTACTTGTACTTCACTTATATCTAGCTAATTAGAGTTGTCTCAAATTTTTCATCGGTTCCCACTCACGTGACTCAGTATCTAGGCTTAGATTGTTTTCTCTCTTACTAGTCGACCGCCAGCACTAGTTAGGAGTTTGAGCAATTATTCAGCTTGCATTACTTTTTGCTTAATTGTGCCACATATTGTGAGTTGAGGAAACCTTCACCAAGCTCCACTTCCTACATCGTATCTTGTTCGGTCCCTTGGTAATCGCTATATCAATCTTTTGATCACTTTTGACATCGCCAACGGCCGACAACCACTGCAGCACGGTAAGAACTAGTAAGAGCTTGGTAATTGCTTGAGAGTTGAGAGACATTTTCCACCGCCTCACTATAGTTACTGTAGGAGCAATATACTTGTGATTTTGTTCTTGTTACGTCCTAACCATGGCAGGTGACGAAGACAACATGAAAGCCACGGTGGCACACCTTGAGGAGGATGTGCATGCATACACCGAGCGGTTCACATCGTTCGAGGGTGCACTTGATAAGCGTCTCAAGTCGATCGAGGATAGCAATGAGACGTTCACCCAAATACTTGCATCTATTATGAAACGTCTTGATGCCCAGGATGCCCGTCTAGGTGCCGCCTCCACTTCCGCTCCGCATCTTCCAGCCACCAACACAGGTCTGCAACGAGCTCGTCGGGTACTCCCAGGAGACCCGGGGCACCCTCTTTCATACACCGATGCCGTCGACCAGCCCCGTCCTCGCAACACCAACTTGATAGCCGACGACATCCAAGATGACAACTATGATGGTGATTCTGAGGATCCTGATGCAGTTAATGATAACAATGATCGTGATCATCGTCGACTACGCAATAATCAACAAGGTATGGGACGACACCAGCGTCCTCAGGTACGTGGCCATGACGATTCTTTGGGTAGAATTAAATTTGTGATGCCTCCTTTTGATGGGAAATATGATCCAGATGTTTATCTTGACTGGGAATTACTAGTTGATCAAAAATTTGCTTGCCATGATTTTCCCGATGATAAAAGAGTTAGGGCTGCAACTAGTGAGTTTAGTGATTTTGCTTCTGTTTGGTGGAGAGCACATTGTCGTAAACATCCTAATAATATTCCTGCCACTTGGGAAGCTTTGAAATTAGTAATGCGTCACCGTTTTGTTCCTGGATATTATGAACGTGACTTGCTAAATAAACTACAACGCTTGAACCAAGGATCTAAATCTGTGGAAGACTATTATCAAGAATTGCAAATGGGCATGTTATGTTGTGGTTTAGTTGAGACTGAGGAAGCCTCTATGGCTAGGTTCTTGGGTGGATTGAATAGAGAAATTTATGACATACTTGCTTATAAAGATTATCATTCAATGACCCGTTTATTCCATCTTGCTATACATGCTGAACATGAAGTGCAGGGTCGTTCCAGACTGCGTCCTAATTTTTCTGCAGGTCGTACTTCCACATGGGCGTCGCGCACTCCTGCTGCCCCGTCCACTCGCACCTCTACAACAGCACCTGCAACCTCTCAACTGGAGCCTTCTTCATCAACTTCAGCATCACACACTTCGGCACCACTGAAAAGTACTACACAAATTCCAACAAAAAGTTCATCGTCATCGTCCGCTTCCTCCAAAAGAACAAAGGATATCCAATGCCACACTTGCAAGGGATTTGGCCATGTCATGAAGGAGTGTCCTAATAAGCGTGTATTGATCATTCGTGAAGACGGCGAGTACGACTCTGCTAGTGATTTTGATGAAGACACATATGCCTTGCTTGCTACACATGAAGACGATGACACAAGACCGGAGCAAGAGGAAGAACATGTGACCGCTGACGACGCCGATAAGTACATGAGTCTTATATCACATCGTGTACTTAGTGCTCAGATTGTCAAAGCAAAGAAGGATCAATGTCACAACCTCTTCCACATCAAAGGAGTCGTCAAGGAGCGTTCCGTTCGCATAATCATTGATGGAGGGAGTTGTAACAATTTAGCAAGCATTGACATGGTGGAGAAGCTCTCCCTACCTTCGCGACAACATCCACAACCATACTACATTCAATGGTTTAATGATGGTGGAAAGGTAAAGGTAACACGCATGGTGAGAGTTCCTTTTTCTTTAGGTTCATACCATGACACTATTGATTGCGATATTGTGCCTATGCAAGCTTGTTCTATGTTACTAGGAAGGCCATGGCAATATGATAAACACTGTTTACATGATGATAGAACTAATCAGTACACTCTCACACATAAAGGAAAGAAAATCATTCTACACCCTATGTCTCCCGAGCAAATTTTAAAAGATGATCTTGCTAGGGCTAGTAGAAACACAAATATTGAGCGTACTCAATCTGAAAATCAGAAAGTTGTTGATGAGTTAGAACAATTTAATAAGCTGCAAAAATCTGATCCTAGCACATCTAAAGAAATTAAATTGAAAGGTGTATCTTTCTTAGCTACACGTGCTGAAATTTTTGAGTTAGATGCTCATACTGATGAATGTTATGCTCTTATTTGCAAAGAAGTTTTGTTTTCATTTGAGGATATGCCTTCTTCTTTGCCTCCTGTTGTCGCTAACCTTTTGTAGGAGTATCATGATGTTTTTCCAAAGGAAGTACCACCGGGGCTGCCACCTATGAGAGGAATTGAACATCAAATTGACTTGATCCCTGGCGCCTCATTACCCAACCGTGCGCCGTACCGGACTAATCCAGAGGAGACTAAGGAGATTCAGCGACAAGTTCACGAACTACTTGAAAAAGGTTACATTCGTGAATCCCTTAGTCCATGTGCTGTACCAATTTTACTTGTTCCTAAAAAAGACGGTACTTCGCGTATGTGTGTTGATTGTAGAGCCATCAATAATATTACAATTCGATATTGTCATCCTATTCCTAGATTAGATGACATGCTTGATGAACTCAGTGGCTCAGTTGTGTTTTCTAAAGTGGACTTGCATAGTGGCTACCATCAAATTCGTATGAAACTAGGTGATGAATGGAAAACTGCTTTCAAAACTAAATTTGGTTTATATGAGTGGTTAGTTATGCCTTTTGGATTGACTAATGCACCTAGTACTTTCATGAGACTAATGAATGAAGTTTTGCGAGCTTTTATTGGACGATTTGTGGTAGTATATTTCGATGATATTTTGATTTATAGCAAGTCACTAGAGGAACACTTAGACCATTTGCGTGCTGTTTTTTCTGCTCTGCGTGATGCACGTTTATTTGATAATATCGAGAAGTGCACTTTTTGCACGGATCGAGTCGCTTTTCTTGGCTATGTTGTGACAGCGCAGGGAATTGAAGTTGATAAAGCCAAGGTTGAAGCGATCCAGAGTTGGCCGACCCCTAACTCGGTCACACAGGTACGAAGTTTTCTCGGACTTGCTGGGTTCTACCGACGGTTCGTGAAAGATTTTAGTACCATCGCAGCACCGCTCAACGAGCTCACAAAGAAAAATGTGCCATTTGTTTGGAGCGACGCACAAGAGGAAGCCTTCACTATTCTTAAAGATAAGCTTACACACGCCCCTTTGCTGCAATTACCTGATTTTAATAAGATGTTTGAATTAGAATGTGATGCTAGCGGCATTGGTTTAGGTGGTGTTTTATTGCAAGAAGGAAAACCAGTAGCATACTTTAGTGAAAAGCTCAGTGGGCCTAGTCTGAATTATTCAACATATGATAAAGAACTTTATGCACTAGTTCGGACTTTGGAGACATGGCAACATTATTTATGGCACAAGGAGTTTGTCATACATTCTGATCATGAATCCCTCAAGCATATTAGAAGTCAAAGCAAACTGAATCGTAGACACGCAAAATGGGTTGAATTTATTGAATCCTTTCCTTATGTTATTAAACACAAGAAAGGGAAGGAGAATGTTATTGTCGATGCCTTGTCTAGACGCTATACTATGTTATCACAACTTGACTTCAAAATTTTTGGACTTGAAACTATAAAAGAGTAATACGCTAATGATGTTGACTTTAAAGATATATTGCTCAATTGCAGAGAGGGTAGAACTTGGAACAAGTTCGTCATTAATGACGGATTTGTTTTTCGCGCTAACAAGCTATGCATCCCAGATAGCTCTATTCGTCTTTTGTTGTTACAGGAGTCGCATGGAGGAGGACTTATGGGACATTTTGGCGTCAAGAAGACAGAAGACATCCTTGCTAGTCATTTCTTTTGGCCAAAAATGAGAAGGGATGTGGAGAGATATGTTGCACGCTGCACGACATGCCAAAAAGCTAAGTCACGCTTGAACCCACATGGTTTATATATGCCTCTTCCTGTTCCTAGCACTCCTTGGGAAGATATATCTATGGACTTTGTATTAGGACTGCCTAGAACACGATGGGGGAGGGATAGTATATTTGTTGCTGTCGATAGATTCTCTAAGATGACACATTTTATATCTTGTCATAAAAGTGACGATGCTACTTACATTGCTGATTTGTTCTTTAGAGAAGTAGTTCGTTTACATGGTGTGCCAAATACAATTGTTTTTGATCGTGACACAAAATTTCTTAGCCACTTTTGGAGGGTGTTGTGGACAAAATTGGGGACTAAGCTTTTATTTAGTACTACATGTCATCCTCAAACAGATGGTCAAACTGAAGTGGTTAATCGAACATTGTCTACTATGCTTAGGGCTGTTTTGAAAAAGAACTTAAAAATGTGGGAAGATTGCCTGCCTCATGTAGAGTTTGCTTATAATCGTTCCGTTCATTCCACCACAAAATTATGCCCTTTCGAGATTGTTTATGGATTTATACCTCGTGCGCCAATTGATTTATTACCTATTCCATCTTTGGAGAAGGTAAACCTTGATGCTAAAGAACGTGCTGAGTTAGTATTGAAAATGCATGAGATGACTAAGAAAAATATTGAATGCATGAATGCCAAGTATAAACTTGCTGGTAGTCAGGGTAGGAAAAGTATTGTGTTTGAACCAGGTGATTTAGTATGGTTACATTTGCGAAAAGACCGCTTCCCTGATTTACGAAAGTCAAAATTAATGCCTCGTGCGGATGGACCTTTTAAAGTGCTTGAAAAAATTAATGAGAATGCATATAAGCTTGATTTGCCTGCAGAATTTCGGGTTAGTCCCACATTTAACGTTGCAGATTTAAAGCCTTATTTGGGTGATGACGATGAGATGCCGTCGAGGACGACTTCGATTCAAGAAGGGGGGGGGATGATGAGGACATCTCTTCTATTGTTACACCCGCCGCGACTCCTACATCAGTTATTCCACCTGGTCCTATTACTAGAGCGCGAGCGAGACAAATAAATGGCCAGGTACTATCGCTCCTTTGTACATATGATTTAGCTAACGAGAATATGATATTACACTCATGTTCTAATTTAATTGTACTCAGAAACCAAGGGATCAAACAATCAATTGAAGAGGAGCCTTTAAACCAAATGGAACAACACTCTTTGGGTGCATGCTCTCAACCGTCCTTGCATGCATGCACACACCGCACCATCCATCCCATCCATCGTGCATGCCATGGTACAGGAAGCAGACGCCACAAGATTCAAGCCAATTGATTTTTGTTGCATGGACCAAGAGACACCATGTTTTGGGCCATGGTGGGCCAACACGATTTGACTACTTCCTACGTGCAGCACTCGGTCGCCGTACGGACCGGTGTCCGATCAGCCCCAGGCGGCATCTGCTTTAATAAATAGCTAGGTTAAGTTAGGGTTTAGACTCGGGTTTTATTGTATTGTCTAGCCATCGCTACAATTCGCATCTATGAGACGTGTAGGACTACCGCCTTGTCAGATCCACATTGGAACCCCAACTTTTTATCTAGTTCGTGTGCTCAGTTTATTATCCGCAATTTCAGATTGCAATTCACCTTTGTTCTTGCCGGTTCTTCGGTTGCTTGCAGGAACTTGAACCTCGTTGTTCAGGTTGATCGTGCCTACGGCAAGGTCAATAACCATCGGAGATTGGTTTAGCGATTGTCAAGGCGTATCGTCGGGTACGGCATAGCCGGATCGTCAAGATCAAAATCCACCAAATCGATAATTATCCCCACTCTCATCGAAAGATCGGGCCGCCGTCACATCACTAAGTGCCCCACATAATTTACCTATATATAATTTACCCACATAATTTACCTAGGTATCCCGTCTATACCGGCGGAAGCCCTTTCGATCGATGGCGTCAAGGGATCCACGATCTTACTACTACTAGTCAATGTAGTCAATGTGTACGTACAATGCATGTTAATTTCTAAAATTAACATGCATTTCTAAAATTAATATGCATTGTACATACACATTGACTACATTGACTAGCAGTAGTAAGATCGTGGATCTCTTGACGCCATCGATCGAAAGGGCTTCCGCCGGTATAGACGGGACATTCTTTGTGCTGATCGTTGAGATGGCAATTCACACTCCCCAGAACGGAAAGGAGATAACGCATCCATGGGTTCACTGGACTGACACCATCCACGGCCGTTTTGGCGTTTGTTTTTGCTTCTGCTGGTGTTTCCGTCCGTAGCCGCGCGTGGAAATCGACTTTCTCCACACGAATCATCTCAAGATCAGTACTAGCGTCACACTGTAAATGTTTCTTGACACGACTACGTGGATGCGTAGAGGCCGAAATGCCCACCGCTATTTGCTTGGAAGAGACGCCGCAGTTAGCTTCTGCAAGCATCCGTACCGCACAGATATGCTGCTGAAATCTCGAAACCACCAATCAATGTGTATGTGTACACGGCGTATGGCATCCCTTGGAGTGACGAATGCAGACGGCGGTGCGTGTGGGCATGAGCTGTGATATGATGGATAAGCATCGGCTCGCCCCGTGAGGCGTTGAGGTAGACAGCACGTAAGCGGAGCAACGCGCCACCGCGCCAGGATGTGTAGCTTGCCACCTCACGAATTTAGAGTGTGGTGCTTGGGAAAATATCAAGTGATACGGGCTATCACATGATACCCTGCTACGGGACTCTGTGGTGCCTTGGATCTACATGCAAGGGACAGGATCAGCTCACTTATTATTTACACATGCCCCCTTGGTACATTTGCATGTGCCCCCCTCGAAAACAACCCATCTTTGTGAAACCACAACAGACCTGTGCATCTGTCCCCAACATCCACATCGTCATTTTCTAGATTTTTTTGAAACTATGATGATTTTTATAGCAAATTCGAAAACTATACACCCTAATGTACAAAAATCAAAAGTATCACCCCGTCAGCCTACCGTTCGCTGAAGAGGGACTTTTCGGCCTACCGTTGGCCGAAGAGGGACTTTTTGGCCAACCGTTGGCCAAAAAGTCCTTCTTCGGCCAACAATAGGCTGAAAAGTGGTCTTCGGCCAGCACATGCTCTCCTGTTTTAGAAAATTCATATCAATTAGGATTTTTAATATTTTAATTTGATTCTTTTTGCATTAGAATAGAAATTTTATGAAGTTTCTGTAGATATCAAGTTTGACTAGATTTAAAACCTTGAATTTGAATTTTCAAGAATTTGCTCAAATCACTAGATTGCCTATAATTTGAGCTAGGAGTTTTTTTTTATATGATTCTTTTAATTTGAGCTATTTCTTTTAATTTTAATTGCTTTGAATTGTTTTCTTTAGTTTTTTGACATGTTCTTTTAGTTTCTATTAAGTTAATAGTAGATAATTTATTTGTAGTATTTTTTATATTTTTTTATCCTTCATTTTCTTTCCCACCGTTCTTTCGCTCCATTTTCTCCCGCTATTTTCTTTTCTGCCATTCTTTGCCGCCATTTTCTCCCGCCATTCTTTGCTGCCATTTGCTCCTGACATTTTCTTTCCCGTCATTTTATTTGCCGCCATTCTCTCCTTCCATTTTCTCCCGCCATTTTCTTTCACGCCATTCTGTCCCGCCATTTTCTTTCCCGCCATTCTCCCCTGCCATTTTGTTTCCCGCCATTCTCTCCCGTCATCTTCTTTCTCGCCATCTTCTCTTCTCAACTTATAAAACGAGCCTCACGGTGTCCACGACCGTAGATAACATCGTCTGACACGGTATGTGTCTCCTGCGTTGGTGCTGGTGGTGGAGTGTGAAACACTGTCTGAGAGAAGTCATAAGTGTTTGCAGCTTCGTCATCATCATCGGAGAGTGTTTCACACTTATGACTTCTCTTAGAGAGTGTTTCACACTCCACATGAAGGCATCATCGTCATCCTCCGCCGATGCAGCACTCTTGCCCTTTGATGATGCAGCACTCTTGCCCTTTGACGATGCGGTACTCTTGCCCTTGGTGCTCGGCATGAAAATATCGTCTTCATCCTCGTTGTCTTGGGTCAATAAATAAGTATGTTCTACTGCAGCCTTTAGGAATGCTTCACCCTTATGTTGTTGCTCCTTCCATCTTCCATGCAACCTGAGAAGTTCTTTTCGTATCTCCTCAAAGGTCCTTGCAGGCTACCCACACCTACTTAATGTGTGAGCCAACTCATTCAGTAAGGTGTCACTACTGAGGAGTTCGTCTCATGGAACTATCCTATTGTCTATCGTGAAATTGGTGTCTAAACTCAAAAGACATTTGAACATACTAGGGTGAAAACAACTACGATCAAAAGGATAACCGGACATCTTGACGAGACTACACTGGCCTCCTTAGTGTGGCGGAAGAGAATGGCGGGAAAGAAAATGGCGGGAAAGAAAATGAAGGAAAAAATATTGCGGGAAAGTATAGTTTTTTCATGTATAAAACGACAATGGTTGTACAGGATTTATAAGGCACTTTTAAATATAAACTCCTATCAAGCTCAAAGTTTTCTAGTAGGATAAAAGAAATAAAATACAAAAAAATACTACAAATAAAATAGCTACTGATAAATTAACAGAAATTGAAAGAATATGTCAAAAAAGCTAAAGAAAACAATTTAGAGTAATTAAAATTAAAAGAAATAGCACAAAACCTATAAAACACTAAAATAGAACTGTTTTCATAAAAATCCAATTTTAAATAATCCTAAAATTTGCCAATTAATTACTACTGGTAAACAAAGTCACAAAGAACCACTAGCAAAAAAGAATCATCTAAAAAATACCCCCAGCTCAAATTATAGGCAATCTAGTGATTTGAGAAAATTCAAATTCAAATTTTCAAATCTAGTCAAACTTGATATTTACAGAAACTTCATAAAATTTATAATCTAATGCAAAAAGAATCAAATTAAAATACTAAAAATCCTAATTGATATGAATTTTTTAAAACAGAAGAGCAGGTGTTGACCGAAGACCACTTTTTGGCCTACCATTGACCGAAGACCACTTTTTGGCCAACGGTTGGCGAAAAGTCCTCTTTGGCCAATGGTTGGCCGAAGAGACCCTCTTCTGCCAACAGTAGACAGAAAAGTCCCTCTTCGGCCAACAGGAGGCCGAAAGGGTGATATTTTTGATTTTTATGCATTAAGGTGTATAGTTTCCGAATTTGCTATAAAAGTTATCATAGTTTCATAAAAAATCCCAGTTTCTACCAACAAGTACGAACACTATACCAGCTTATCTTATCTGAATCAAAACAAAACGCGTGAATTAATCAAACTTAAACCACATCATTTAGGCCTTGTTTTGTTATTTTACATGTGATCAATCAACACAAAAATGAATGTTGCCCAGCTGAACAAATAAAGCGTAGTACATGCTAAAATTCAGTACATTTAAAGTAAGCTCTCATCAGTACAGCAAGCAACAACTTGAAACATTCGTATCTTGCGCCTTCAGGTCACCATCAATTTTATTTCATAATGAATATATAGGCATGTGATCAGCATCAACCAATTTTCCATTCCTGTATTCACATCTGAAATTTTCGGTGATCAAAATATTTAGCAGAAATCTTGACAAAAAATCCATCTCAACAAACAATAGTACAAGCTAGCAAATTGTGAGGGATAGCAAATTGCCAAAAATCATTCATAGCATCAAAAGATCGTTGGATCAGAAGCATTTCAACAAATAAAGGTGCATCATATGCTGCCATCTTGGTCTAGGAATTAACATGACCTTAATATACATATATTTACAAGCGTATTACTTAGTTCACTAATTTACATAATTAAACCAAACAGCTTCACTACAGATCACTTGGTGACTCCATATTCTCCTTGTACGCCATCCTATGCTGGGCAGAAATGCACACCTACATGATAACATCAAGAATTACAACAACCGTAAACACTTTCCAAAAGATCATACAACATTAAATATGTGAAACCGTAAACACTTCTGTGACGCCAAATAACCTGCATGTCTGTTGCCCCATCTAATTCTCCTGATCAATTTTGTTGTTTCTTGACCTATAACAGCATGTAAAAAAAAATCGCTTGTTACACTAAGAGTGTGTTTAGTTGTAGAACCAAGTGGAATAGAATTGAATGGTTCCATTTCATCGGAACGGAATGGTTCCGTCTTAGTGTTCAGTAGTCTCAGCGTTTGGTTAGAGGAATAGGATAAGATACAGGTCACGAAGAATTATTTTCTCCAAGTGCTAGTACGGTGATTAAATACGCATCAACTAGTACTGGTACTGAGCATCAACAGTAGCGCATCAACTACGTAGTAATATCAAGCAGGGTGGAAGGGAAATTGATTTCTTCCGTCGCCGACCAGGTGAAGATTGCTGCTCTCGCCGTCAAATTCAGAAGTATCAAGTAGTATGAAGATTGCTGCGGACGGAAATCAATTCAAATGTATCAACTAGTATCAAGGTAGGTGCTCCCGGAAATCAATCTGAAGTCAGGCAAATCGCTCAAACCGAGCGGTGTCAGGCACCAATAGCGGCGAGACACTGTCGTCCTGCTTGTGCTCTGCTTCGCACCAACAGCAGCGACGACAGGAACAAGCCGCGGGAAAAGAAGACCCGCCAATCCGTTGGGACGACGCGGCGGCCACCGATGACGACAGGAACAGGCAACCGCGTCCTGCTCTCTGTTTATGTTGCTCCGCTGGCTACTAGCCTGCCGCCTGCTGCTAGATCGCCTCCAAGCTGTTGCTGCACGCCATGGGAGAGGATAGACGACTGGGACGCGAGGTACAGCCGCCGCCGGAGAGCGAGAGAAGTGTTTTGGGCGGCGGCGGCTCAGATAGAGAGAGGGAGAGGTGCGGGACGGACGCGGCGCTGACGGGGAGAGGCACGCGAGAGAGGTGGTTCTGCGTGGTCCGCTCGTTTTCGAGGAACGCCTCGGTTCGGCATAATCAGCGAATATGCTGTTTCATATTCCGATTCCTTCGACTAACTAAACACGGGATGGAACCGACCCATTACATTCATCCGATGACAGAAACCAAACATACTCTAAGAGATCATGACATGCTCACAAGTCACGAACAGTAGAGTTATATTCACCTCTTTTTCTTCTTTCCACTTTTGCTATGTAGTTAATCAAGAAAGTAGCAGCCGACAATCGCACATGTACTGAGTTCAGTGTGCCGAGTACGAAAGGTTTGTTACTCGCCCTCCATGTCATTGTTCTCTTGTTAGAAAACTAAACAATGCTTATATCTTATTTTACCCATAGTAGTTGTAGATAGTCAAAGAAGACACTATTTTGATTAGCAGGCCAGTTTATTTGGCCAGCAAGTCAGCTTATTACACTGTGATAAAGTAATTTTGTTCCATCAAACTTTCCTAATTCCAGCTGCTGCAAAGTGAGAACAAGTACATAGATTTCCAATACTGGGAGGTCCCAGCCTGACCTAGAGTTCTACTGGGATTTTCTGTTAGTCAAGCATTATTGAGCCTCATTTGGCATGAATTTTAGTCAATTACTCTAAATGCTCACTTATGCCAGGTTGTACATGAGGTTTTCAACTACTGTATGTAAGAAACATTCTGACACTTTATAAGAAAGATTACGTGTATATACAATTCAGATGGACATATTAGGACAAGAAGTGGTGATATTATAACACTGCTAGATCTCAGGATTAGATGCCAGAACCAATGACTGAACAAGAACATCACTATGTTGCAGTAATCATTCTTCTAAATCTTCAAGATTAAAATACTGATGCATATCTCCACTACGAATTAACTTTAACATCTGCTGCGACTGAAATGTGAGACACATAATTTTATACTAGAACTAATAGTACATGTAGCTGTATCTGCATGATTTTTCCAGTTCGTTCATTTGTTGACATACAATTGAACAGTTGCCTAAGAGTTGTGACACTCTAGCCTTGTCTAGAAGTAACCCACGACTCACAAAAGGAAATGGCCAAACAAAGAGGCACCTTCTTGTGTGCCTATATGTTCCCAAAAATATTTCCTAGTGATAATGCTTTTGCACATCAACACTTATTCAGAGTCTTTCATGCAAGGTTTCCTATCATTAAGGGCTACATTGTGGAGAACAATTGAAAAGCAAATCTTATATTCTCAAAAAAAGATGTCCGGACGAACACTGAAGTTGCTGCTGCCACACCTCTTTACGTAGCCGTCGACTGCTACTGCCTAATGTTACATCTTCCTTACTACAGACAACTACTGTTGCTTTATTTAGTTTAACTGTCCTAATAGGATGACATATTGGTTTCAATTCTATATTGATACCCACAAATAAATCAATTATTTAATGAGATTATAGGATGAACTTATCATATAGAGATCGGCTTTTCCAATATGTGTTGCACTTAGTGACGAACGAGCCGCAGGCAAGCATGGATTACAACTCTGGGCTGGTCCAGAACTTCCAATGTGCGCAACACTGCAGCTGGAGGACACAGATTGAAGTCTGAACGCCACGGCATGTACTGGCAGATCAAGCTCAGCTGTCGACGGTGATCGGACATGCGCCATCGTTGCCAGCGAGAGACATGCCCAGTAGTATCCCACTCGAGTGGCTCGGCTAGGAACCGCCCGAACGACACAGACTCCCGCAGCGCCAACATCCAGTTCTAAAACCAAAGAATCAAAATTTGGAATGCAACGGCCAGGTACTGACAAGAAAGGAGGCGCTGCCTCTTACCTGATCGTCGTTGAGTAGGGTCACCGACTCCCGCGACTTGGTCGGATCTAGCTGCGGCGACGAGAGGTTCGTCTCCGCTCCCATGGGGATGCCAACAGCTTGTGCCGGCTCTGAGCAAACTATTCGGCGCACGCGCGATAGCCCTCTAGGTTGCTCTGGATTGGGGCGTCCAGCAGCGGATGGGGCATGCTCCGTGGTGGCCGGCGGCGGTAGGATATGACCTAAGCGGCGGCGGTGGGGAAAATTTCGTATCGAAGAAGAGGAAAACGGAACAGAGCGGTGTGCACTTCGGCTGAATCACGGAATAACCCAGGGTGTCTTTTGCATAAATTGCAATGCGAACTGAGCCTGCTCCATCCTGTGCCTCCAGTCCAGATCGAACGGCCAACAAGGTCTCGTATCAGGGGATCATGCCACGAACGGCCAACAAGGTCTCGTATCAGGGGATCATGCCACACACGGTATCACCAGATATGCACTGTGTGCTGCGCTGCTGGTGGTGCTCGGAATGCTAGCACGTTCGGCGCTGAAGGGGCTCGTTCACGCAGTTGAGTTGGTTGGGCAGGAGACTTCACGGGGGAGGTTGGGCCGAAACACCGAAACAATCAAGCACACGGGTGGAACCTTGCAGGCCAGACAAGGATTAGGAGCAATCCGTATTTTTTTGAACAACTTTAGTGGTCAAATTAACCAAAGTATCTATAAGAGCTCGGGGCAACTGGTTAGAAAATGCTAAATCTAGCACTTTTCTAGCTCAAATACTACATAAATCAACAACAATTAATATGGAGCTGAGGGAGTAATGTTTCCGTGAGAGAGGATGTATG
The DNA here is from genome assembly GCF_002162155.2 of Triticum dicoccoides. NCBI lineage: Eukaryota > Viridiplantae > Streptophyta > Magnoliopsida > Poales > Poaceae > Triticum > Triticum dicoccoides. Next base: position 636,747,540 of record NC_041384.1, on the reverse strand, counting down.
CATGGAACTGTATATTACTCCCTCCGTCCGGAAATACTTGTCATTAAAATAAATAAAAGGGGATGTATCTAAATGTAATTTAGTTCTAGATACATCCCTCTTTATTCATTTTGATGACAAGTATTTTCGGACGGAGGGAGTATAAGAGAAGCTCTCTCCTCTCGCAAAAAAAAGAGAAGCTCTCTCCGATAAGTATTTGGACCTCCCAACTATGGTTGGGATTTGCTCGGAAAAAACTATGGTTGGGCTTTGCTCGGAAAAAACTATGGTTGGGGGTTTGCTTGGGGAAAAAGTTACACCATTCTAGTGTAATACTTGTTTAAGCATTGTTTGTAATATTCATATTTTTAAATAGTGTGGTGGTTGGTACTGGCTCTCGGATCAATATTTAGCAAGATCCATGGTTACCATTTAGTCAAGCCAAAAAGTTATCACTCCTATAGGGGTTATCATGTTGACAAAAGTTGAAGAACTGATTAACCCACTTTCAAGACAGTGGGATGAAGTTCTTATCGTGATGTTTTGTTTATGGTGGATGCTCAACGAATTCTCCAAATTACATTGAATGCGCTAGAGATCAGAGATTTTGTTGCTTGGATTTATAAACAACTGGGAACGTTCTTTGTTCGGTCAGCTTATCATAAGGAGTTGGAGCATCAATATGGGTAGTTACTGAATAAATCGGATGGTCGGGGAGGTGCAACATTTAATCTGATAGCTGAGTGCCCGTGCGTTGCCACGGAATAATAAATAAAAGCTATATACAGAGATTGATTATCTACATTTTCTATTTTACGAATGTCTTTATCAAGGGTAATGTGTATGCGATATATGACTATCTAACAATTTTTTCCCCTTGTTTTACATTAATCTTATTGGGTGTTTCTCATAAAATGACCCATGTTGTATCATATAAAAAGAAATGTTATAACCATGATAGTCCCAATACACAAAATCCACTATTTCTCATAGTACTACGCATAAAAATACACCATTAGTTGAACAAGGATTATAAAGTATCATGTAATCATATTTGAAAGGGGATAAACAAAGTACCTCAGGCACATCTTTCCTTTGACTGAACCCGAGATTTTGTACAGTGTTATGTTTGCATCAAATACTTGCCAAAAAAAATTGTTTGCATCAAATACATTGTAAAACTAAAACACTTCACCAATCCAAAGAAAAATAATATAAATCTGAAAAATGTTCTTGTTGACAACAAGAGAAAGTTGTGTTGCCTTTCCAGAATCATAGAGCACACGTCGGATTTTAGCAATCCAACTGTACAGATTTTTTATAAGCAATCCAACTTCGGTACCTAGGACTTCTGCTGACAAAGCATATATTAATCTCATCTCCTAAGTGGATTCGTAAATTTGCAAATGAGTGCCAATGACATCAGTCCTGCAGCTGTAATCTCTCACATTATTAATTAATAGTTAAATATGTAACAGTTAGATGCAAAGTTCAGAGAAAACCCGTAATGATCTATGACTGCAGTTTCAGTTTAGTGAAACTAACTTCGAATAACTAAAGCACAGGGAGGGAAGGAGAATCGCTGCATTGGTATTCCATTATTATATTCGATGTAAGTTCTTCCCTCATGTATGCTCCTGTTGTAATGTCAAGGGCTTTGTATTCCAATTTCTAAATACATATTAGATAATATAAAGTTTAAAGAAATATGACCTGCTTATTCTATTTCTCAAAGTTGAAGCACAAATGAAGAGAGTACAATTCATGATTGCCATAAGCCTAAGAGTACAATCCAAGATTGCTGCAAAATTCCTTAGCATTGCCATCACCTCAGTTCTGTTACTTTTCTTGACAATATACTCCTAAAATCTTGTGAAACAAAACCTTCATTATTACCCCCCCCCCCATGCATACAGTTCCATTTTATACAATTAAGGGTGTTGGAAATATGCCCTAGAGGCAATAATAAAAGCATTATTATTATATTTCCTTGTTCATGATAATTGTCTTTATTCATGCTATAATTGTGTTATCCGGAAATCGTAATACATGTGTGAATAATAGACACCAACATGTCCCTAGTAAGCCTCTAGTTGACTAGCTCGTTGATCAACAGATAGTCATGGTTTCCTGACTATGGACATTGGATGTCATTGATAACGAGATCACATCATTAGGAGAATGATGTGATGGACAAGACCCAATCCTAAACATAGCACTAGATCGTATAGTTCGTTTGCTAGAGTTTTCCAATGTCAAGTATCTTTTCCTTAGACCATGAGATCGTGTAACTCCCGGATACCGTAGGAGTGCTTTGGGTGTACCAAACGTCACAACGTAACTGGGTGACTATAAAGGTATACTACGGGTATCTCCGAAAGTGTCTGTTGGGTTGACATGGATCAAGACTGGGATTTGTCACTCCGTATGATGGAGAGGTATCACTGGGCCCACTCGGTAATGCATCATCATAATGAGCTCAAAGTGACCAAGTGTCTGGTCACGGGATCATGCATTACGGTACGAGTAAAGTGACTTGCCGGTAACGAGATTGAACGAGGTATTGGGATACCGACGATCGAATGTCGGGCAAGTAACATACCGATTGATAAAGGGAATTGTATACGGGATTGATTGAATCCTCGACATTGTGGTTCATCCGATGAGATCATCGAGGAGCATGTGGGAGCCAACATGGGTATCCAGATCCCGCTGTTGGTTATTGACCGGAGAGCGATCTCGGTCATGTCTACATGTCTCCCGAACCCGTAGGGTCTACACACTTAAGGTTCGGTGACGCTAGGGTTGTAGGGATATGTATATGCAGTAACCCGAATGTTGTTCGGAGTCCCGGATGAGATCCCGGACGTCACGAGGAGTTCCGGAATGGTCCGGAGGTAAAGAATTATATATAGGAAGTGCTATTTCGGGCATCGGGACAAGTTTCGGGGTCACCGGTATTGTACCGGGACCACCGGAAGGGTCCCGGGGGTCCACCGGGTGGGGCCACCTGCCCCGGGGGGCCACATGGGCTGTAGGGGTGTGCGCCTTGGCCTACATGGGCCAAGGGCACCAGCCCCAAGAGGCCCATGCGCCTAGGGTTCAAGAAGGGAAGAGTCCCAAAGGGGGAAGGCACCTCCTAGGTGCCTTGGGGAGGAGGGATTCCTCCCTTGGCCGCCGCCCCCCTAGGAGATTGGATCTCCTAGGGCCGGCGCCCCCCCTTGGCCCTCCTATATATAGTGGGGAGATGGAGGACTTCTCACCCCACGCCTTTGGTGCCTCCCTCTCCCTCTCCAACACATCCTCCTCCTCCATAGTGCTTGGCGAAGCCCTGTCGGAGTACTGTAGCTCCATCACCACCACGCCATCGTGTTGCTGCTGGAGTCATCTCCCTCAACCTCTCCTTTCCCCTTGCTGGATCAAGAAGGAGGAGACGTCACGCTGACCGTACGTGTGTTGAACGCGGAGGTGCCGTCCGTTCGGCGCTAGGATCTCTGGTGATTTGGATCACGTCGAGTACGACTTCCTCATCCCCGTTCTTTGAACGCTTCCGCGCATGATCTACAAAGGTATGTAGATGCAATCCAATCACTCGTTGCTAGATGAACTCATAGATGGATCTTGGTGAAACCGTAGGAAACTTTTTATTTTCTGCAACGTTCCCCAACAGTGGCATCATGAGCTAGGTCTATGCGTAGTTCTCTTGCACGAGTAGAACACAATTTGTTGTGGGCGTAGATGTTGTCAACTTTCTTGCCGCTACTAGTCTTATCTTGCTTCAGCGGTATTGTGGGATGAAGCGGCCCGGACCAACCTTACACGTACGCTTACGTGAGACCGGTACCACCGACTAACATGCACAAGTTGCATAAGGTGGCTGGCGGGTGTCTGTCTCTCCCACTTTAGTTGGAGCGGATTCGATGAAAAGGGTCCTTATGAAGGGTAAATAGAAGTTGACAAATCACGTTGTGGCTTTCACGTAGGTAAGAAAACGTTCTTGCTAGAACCCTATTTCAGCCACGTAAAACTTGCAACAACAATTAGAAGACGTCTAACTTGTTTTTGCAGCAAGTGCTTTGTGATATGATATGGCCAAAGTTGTGATGAATGATGAATGATATATATGTGATGTATGAGATGTTCATGCTATTGTAATAGGAATCACGACTTGCATGTCGATGAGTATGACAACCGGCAGGAGCCATAGGAGTTGTCTTTATTTTTTGTATGACCTGCGTGTCATTGAGAAACGCCATGTAAATTACTTTACTTTATTGCTAAACGCGTTAGCCATAGTAGTAGAAGTAATAGTTGGCGAGCAACTTCATGGAGACACGATGATGGAGATCATGATGATGGAGATCATAGTGTCATGCCGGTGACAAGATGATCATGGAGCCCCAAGATGGAGATCAAAGGAGCTATGTGATATTGGCCATATCATGTCACTATTATTATTTGATTGCATGTGATGTTTATCATGTTTTGCATCTTGTTTACTTAGAACGACGGTAGTAAATAAGATGATCCCTCATAATAATTTCAAGAAAGTGTTCCCCCTAACTGTGCACCGTTGCGACAGTACGTTGTTTCGAAGCACCACGTGATGATCGGGTGTTAGATTCTAACGTTCATATACAACGGGTGTAAGACAGATTTACACATGCAAACACTTAGGTTGACTTGACGAGCCTAGCATGTACAGACATGGCCTCGGAACACAGAAGACTGAAAGGTCGAACATGAGTCATATAGAAGATACGATCAACATGAAGATGTTCACCGATGTTGACTAGTCCGTCTCACGTGATGATCGGACACGGCCCAGTCAACTCGGATCATGTTATACTTAGATGACTAGAGGGATGTCTGTCTAGTGGGAGTTCATTGTATAATTTGATTAGATGAACTTAATTATCATGAACTTAGTCTAAAATCTTTATAATATGTCTTGTAGATCAAATGGCCAACGTAGTCCTCAACTTCAAGGCGTTCCTAGAGAAAACCAAGCTGAAAGACGATGGCAGCAACTATACGGACTGGGTCCGGAACCTGAGGATTATCCTCATAGCTGCCAAGAAAGATTATGTCCTACAAGCACCGCTAGGTGACGCACCCGTCCCACAGAACCAAGACGTTATGAACGCTTGGCAGACACGTGTTGATGACTACTCCTTCGTTCAGTGCGGCATGCTTTACAGCTTAGAGCCGGGGCTCCAAAAGCGTTTTGAGAGACATGGAGCATATGAGATGTTCGAAGAGCTGAAAATGGTTTTTCAAGCTCATGCCCGGGTCGAGAGATATGAAGTCTCCGACAAATTCTTCAGCTGTAAGATGGAGGAAAACAGTTCTGTCAGTGAGCACATACTCACTATGTCTGGGTTACATAACCGCTTGACTCAGCTGGGAGTTAATCTCCCGGATGACGCGGTCATCGACAGAATCCTTCAGTCACTTCCACCGAGCTACAAGAGCTTTGTGATGAACTTCAATATGCAGGGGATGGAAAAGACCATTCCTGAAGTATTTGCAATGCTGAAATCAGCAGAGGTAGAAGTCAAAAAGGAACATCAAGTTTTGATGGTGAATAAAACCACTAAGTTCAAGAAGGGCAAGGGTAAGAAAGCCTTCAAGAAGGACGGCAAGGGAGTTGCCGCGCCCGGCAAGCAAGCTGCCGGAAAGAAGCCAAAGAATGGACCCAAGCCCGAGACTGAGTGCTTTTATTTCAAGGGAAGTGGTCACTGGAAGCGGAACTGCCCCAAGTACTTAGCGGACAAGAAGGTCGGCAAAACGAAAGGTATATGTGATATACATGTAATTGATGTGTACCTTACCAGTATTCATAGTAGCTCCTGGGTATTTGATACCGGTGCGGTTGCTCACATTTGTAACTCAAAACAGGAGCTGCGGAATAAGCGGAGGCTGGCGAAGGACGAGGTGACGATGCGAGTCGGGAATGGTCCCAAGGTCAATGTGATTGCCGTCGGCACGCTACCTCTGCATTTACCTTCGGGATTAGTTTTAAACCTTAATAATTGTTATTTAGTGCCAGCTTTGAGCATGAACATTGTATCAGGATCTCGTTTAATTCGAGATGGCTACTCATTTAAATCCGAGAATAATGGTTGTTCTATTTATATGAGAGATATGTTTTATGGTCATGCTCCGATGGTGAATGGTTTATTCTTAATGAATCTCGAGGGTAATGCTACACATGTTCATAGTGTGAGTACCAAAAGATGTAAGATTGATAATGATAGTCCCACATACTTGTGGCACTGCCGCCTTGGTCACATAGGTGTCAAACGCATGAAGAAGCTCCATGCTGATGGACTTTCAGAGTCTCTTGATTACGAATCATTTGACACGTGCGAACCATGCCTCATGGGTAAAATGACCAAGACTCCGTTCTCAGGAACAATGGAGCGAGCAACCAACTTATTGGAAATCATACATACTGATGTGTGCGGTCCAATGAGTGTTGAGGCTCGCGGTGGCTATCGTTATGTTCTCACCCTCACTGATGACTTGAGTAGATATGGGTATGTCTACTTAATGAAACACAAGTCTGAAACCTTTGAAAAGTTCAAGGAATTTCAGAGTGAGGTTGAGAATCAATGTGACAGGAAAATCAAGTTCCCGCGATCAGATCGCGGAGGAGAATACTTGAGTCACGAGTTTGGCACGCACTTAAGAAAATGTGGAATAGTTTCACAACTCACGCCGCCTGGAACACCTCAGCGTAATGGTGTGTCCGAACGTCGTAATCGCACTCTATTAGATATGGTGCGATCTATGATGTCTCTTGCCGATTTACCGCTTTCTTTTTGGGGCTATGCTTTAGAGACTGCCGCATTCACTTTAAATAGGGCTCTGTCAAAATCCGTTGAGACGACACCGTATGAATTATGGTTTGGAAGGAAACCTAAGCTGTCGTTTCTAAAAGTTTGGGGATGCGATGCTTATGTCAAGAAACTTCAACCTAAAAAGCTCGAACCCAAGTCGGAAAAATGCGTCTTCATAGGATACCCTAAAGAAACTATTGGGTTTACCTTCTTCCTCAGATCCGAAGGCAAGATCTTTGTTGCCAAGAATGGATCCTTTCTAGAGAAGGAGTTTCTCTCGAAAGAAGTAAGTGTGAGGAAAGTAGACCTTGATGAAGTATTACCTCTTGAACCGGAAAATGGCGCAACTCAAGAAAATGTTCCTGAGGTGCCTGCACCGACTAGAGAGGAAGTTAAGGATAATGATCAAGATACTTCTGATCAAGCTCCTACTGAAATTCGAACGTCCACAAGGACACGTTCCGCACCAGAGTGGTACGGCAACCCTGTCTTGGAAATCATGTTGTTGGACAACAGTGAACCTTCGAACTATGAAGAAGCGATGGCGGGCCCGGATTCCGACAGATGGCTGGAAGCCATGAAATCCGAGATAGGATCCATGTATGAAAACGAAGTATGGACTTTGACTGACTTGCCTGTTGAGCGGCGAGCCATAGAAAATAAATGGATCTTTAAGAAGAAGACAGACGCGGATGGTAATGTGACCATCTATAAAGCTCGGCTTGTCGCTAAGGGTTATCGACAAGTTCAAGGGGTTGACTACGATGAGACTTTCTCACCGGTAGCGAAGCTAAAGTCCGTCCGAATCATGTTAGCTATTGCCGCATTCTACGATTATGAGATATGGCAAATGGACGTCAAAGCGGCATTCCTTAATGGTTTCCTTAAGGAAGAATTGTATATGATGCAGCCGGAAGGTTTTGTCGATCCTAAGAATGCTGACAAGGTGTGCAAGCTCCAACGCTCGATTTATGGGCTGGTGCAAGCATCTCGGAGTTGGAACATTCGCTTTGATGAGATGATCAAAGCGTTTGGGTTTACACAGACTTATGGAGAAGCCTGTGTTTACAAGAAAGTGAGTGGGAGCTCTGTAGCATTTCTCATATTATATGTAGATGACATACTTTTGATGGGAAATGATATAGAACTCTTGGACAGCATTAAGGCCTACTTGAATAAGAGTTTTTCAATGAAGGACCTTGCAGAAGCTGCATATATATTAGGCATCAAGATCTATAGAGATAGATCAAGACGCCTCATAATTCTTTCAAAAAGCACCTACCTTGATAAGATATTGAAGAAGTTCAATATGGATCAGTCTAAGAAGGGGTTCTTGCATGTGTTGCAAGGTGTGAAATTGAGCTCGACTCAATGTCCGACCACGACAGAAGATATAGAAGAGATGAGTGTCATCCCCTATGCCTAAGCCATAGGTTCTATTATGTATGCCATGCTGTGTACCAGACCTGATGTAAACCTTGCCGTAAGTTTGGTAGGACGGTACCAAAGTAATCCCGGCAAGGAACACTGGACATCGGTCAAGAATATCCTGAAGTACCTGAAGAGGACTAAGGAAATGTTTCTCGTTTATGGAGGTGACGAAGAGCTCGTCGTAAAAGGTTACGTCGACGCTAGCTTCGACACAGATCTGGATGACTCTAAGTCACAAACTGGATACGTGTATATATTGAATGGTGGGGCAGTAAGCTGGTGCAGTTGCAAGTAGAGCGTCGTGGCGGGATCTACATGTGAAGCGGAGTACATGGCAGCCTCGGAGGCAGCGCATGAAGCAATTTGGGTAAAGGAGTTCATCACCGACCTAGGAGTCATACCCAATGCGTCGGGGGCGATCAAGCTTTTCTGTGACAACACTGGAGCTATTGCTCTTGCCAAGGAGCCCAGGTTTCACAAGAAGACAAGGCACATCAAGCGTCGCTTCAACTCCATTCGTGAAAATGTTCAAGATGGAGACACAGAAATTTGTAAAGTCCATACAGATCTGAATATAGCAGATCCGTTGACTAAACCTCTCCCTAGAGCAAAACATGATCAACACCAGAATTCCATGGGTGTTCGATTCATCACAATGTAACTAGATTATTGACTCTAGTGCAAGTGGGAGACTGTTGGAAATATGCCCTAGAGGCAATAATAAAAGCATTATTATTATATTTCCTTGTTCATGATAATTGTCTTTATTCATGCTATAATTGTGTTATCCGGAAATCGTAATACATGTGTGAATAATAGACACCAACATGTCCCTAGTAAGCCTCTAGTTGACTAGCTCGTTGATCAACAGATAGTCATGGTTTCCTGACTATGGACATTGGATGTCATTGATAACGAGATCACATCATTAGGAGAATGATGTGATGGACAAGACCCAATCCTAAACATAGCACAAGATCGTATAGTTCGTTTGCTAGAGTTTTCCAATGTCAAGTATCTTTTCCTTAGACCATGAGATCGTGTAACTCCCGGATACCGTAGGAGTGCTTTGGGTGTACCAAACGTCACAACGTAACTGGGTGACTATAAAGGTATACTACGGGTATCTCCGAAAGTGTCTGTTGGGTTGACACGGATCAAGACTGGGATTTGTCACTCCATATGACGGAGAGGTATCGCTGGGCCCACTCGGTAATGCATCATCATAATGAGCTCAAAGTGACCAAGTGTCTGGTCACGGGATCATGCATTACGGTACGAGTGAAGTGACTTGCCGGTAACGAGATTGAACGAGGTATTGGGATACCGACGATCGAATCTCGGGCAAGTAACATACCGATTGATAAAGGGAATTGTATACGGGATTGATTGAATCCTCGACATCGTGGTTCATCCGATGAGATCATCGAGGAGCATGTGGGAGCCAACATGGGTATCCAGATCCTGCTGTTGGTTATTGACCGGAGAGCGATCTCGGTCATGTCTACATGTCTCCCGAACCCGTAGGGTCTACACACTTAAGGTTCGGTGACGCTAGGGTTGTAGGGATATGTATATGCAGTAACCTGAATGTTGTTCGGAGTCCCAGATGAGATCCCGGACGTCACGAGGAGTTCCGGAATGGTCTGGAGGTAAAGAATTATATATAGGAAGTGCTATTTCGGGCATCGGGACAAGTTTCGGGGTCACCGGTATTGTACCGGGACCACCGGAAGGGTCCCGGGGGTCCACCGGGTGGGGCCACCTACCTCGGGGGGCCACATGGGCTGTAGGGGTGTGCGCCTTGGCTTACATGGGCCAAGGGCACCACCCCCAAGAGGCCCATGCGCCTAGGGTTCAAGAAGGGAAGAGTCCCAAAGGGGGAAGGCACCTCCTAGGTGCCTTGGGGAGGAGGGATTCCTCCCTTGGCTGCCGCCCCCCCTAGGAGATTGGATCTCCTAGGGCCGGCGCCCCCCCCCTTGTCCCTCCTATATATAATGGGGAGATGGAGGACTTCTCACCCCATGCCTTTGGTGCCTCCCTCTCCCTCTCCAACACATCCTCCTCCTCCATAGTGCTTGGCGAAGCCCTGCCGGAGTACTGCAGCTCCATCACCACCACGCTGTCGTGCTGCTGCTGGAGCCATCTCCCTCAACCTCTCCTTTCCCCTTGCTGGATCAAGAAGGAGGATACGTCACGCTGACCGTACGTGTGTTGAACGCGGAGGTGCCGTCCGTTTGGCGCTAGGATCTCCGGTGATTTGGATCACGTCGAGTACGACTTCCTCATCCCCGTTCTTTGAACGCTTCCGCGCGTGATCTACAAAGGTATGTAGATGCAATCCAATCACTCGTTGCTAGATGAACTCATAGATGGATCTTGGTGAAACCGTAGGAAATTTTTTGTTTTCTGCAACGTTCCCCAACAAAGGGATCAAAGTGTTGGCATGGGAGATGTCATTGATACCTCGGTAACATTGACAGTGCAAAGCTAGGCCCCGGCCCCCAACAATGAAAAAAATATCACCTTTCAAGGGGCTAAGTCCTTCTACAAGGCATTAAAAAAATGTAATGTGAGAATAGGAAGGACACCCATTTTAGAAAAATTGATATGATTCTGATATGCAAAACTCAGAGCAATTGGTATCTGCTTCCCATGTTACGTAGGAGCTTGGTGTGCGGAAAATCAAATGTACACACTATTAAGACTACAAAAAACTCATGCAGTAACACATTACGAAGCTTAGAAAAACAGAATAAATATTGTGATTGCCAAATTAGTTGAAGGAAATAAAGGGGTTATAGAATTGTGATATACTTGTGTGAGGACTCCCATAGGAAATAATGTTCTAACTCGATGGACGTACAAACAGAGGCGTGCACATCGGAGGATACCACCAATACGGCCAGCCTCGCCGATTCCAACATCAAACAACTTAATCAACCCATTCCTTGTCTTTGGGAACATGGAAATGACGCAGGGAATCACCTAGAAATCCGTGTACGGCTGCTACGACAGTGAACGGGGTTTGGGTTTTCTCAGGAAGGAAACAGGGTGCAACTGCTACGCATTTTCTGCTGATTGCAAGAACCGCAATGGCCAGACAATGATTGAAGTGAGCAAACATGTTCAGGTTCTTTTGGCATAATGAGTGGCATCCTATTCCTAGCTACAAACAGTTTGAGGCCAAACAGACGGCAGCATCACAAGTAGATAACTGAAATAAATTACAATAGCAGAAGAACAACTTGATATAATCCAATAGATCAAGCAAAAATAATTAAAACAAACTTTCCGTCTGTTCTTTCACTGAACAGTTGGAGTGCTTTAGTAGCAGTATCGAACTATCGATAGATTAGATAGAGTTGTCAGTTCTGAACTTACGATAGTATAAGCGACCTCTCTTGGGTTTCGTCACACAAGCAGAAACAAAGAGAAGAGGAAAACATGACAAGCAGCAGCGAGAATGAAAGGCTGGAGGGTAGCATCACTCACCTGAGCCTGCTATGAGTCTGTAACCGTGACTATGCCCAGGCCGCCCGTACCCCCACCCGGCGTCCAGTTCCTTCATGCCTCCATCACATGGTATGGCTACATGTACGTCCACGCCAAAATATAGGTGCACTACAGCCATTGAGTCTCCACCGCCAGTGCACTACAGCCATTGAGTCTCCACCGCCAGTGCACTACAACCATTGAGTCTCCACTGCCACTCCAGTAGACTAACTAACACAGAGACCAATAGAGGAGAGGGCCCGCTATGAATGGATTCTTCACAATACCAGAAGATGTGACACAAGGAATGATTTGTCAATCTCATTCCAAAGCATATAACTGGAACATAACCAAAGATTTGAGATATCATGAGAGGAAGAATGCTTACAGAAGAAAACAAGAACTTCTTCATGGCACATGTGCTGAGCTTGGTAAAGTCTGACGCCACTGCATTCACGCCCAAGGACCTGCTAGCACACCCTCTACATGTTCAACCCTACTGCCTCTCTGCTCCCTCCCACCAATGAGAGCCACGTCCCTGTCCTCCAAAGGTCACCGGTAGAAGCAGCGAGGGCGACCTAGAGGATGACGAGACATCACTAACGTTACCCATGTAGCCTTTCCCATGCTGGTTTATTCCTTCTCTACGGGGCGACGAAACCGGAGCTCGCTTGGCGACAGGGGTGGCCGAGGAGAAGGGGGTCGTCCGCGCCGAGGTCGGGCTTCTCCGGCATGTACTCCACCTGCAATAAAACATGGAGTTAGGAGCGGCTCGAGCGGATTACGGGGCGGCGGAACAGGAATCACCTGGGGGCGGGGGGCGGGTTTGGGGCGGACGCACTCCTCGGAGCCCTCGTCGGCTCACGCCGCCCTATTCTTCCTGTCCTAGCGTCGGCAGCAGGGGTGGCCATGCCCGGTGTCCCGTGGTTTGGGGCTCACCGTGTCCGCCGCGGCGGCGACGGCGATTGGGGTGGCGGCGTCAGCAGAAGCGGGCGAGGCGACCCCTTCCTCCTCGGTGCCTACACTGTGCTCCTTCCTCTCTCTGGCGGCAACAATATTTGGCAGGGAGAGAGACGAGATCGGGAGAGAGGGCTCGGGGAGAGGTGGGGGCGAGGCATGGGTGGGATCGTGGGCTGGTTTTTCGGGTTTCTGGTGCGTGCGGGATCCAGCGTTTTGTTTACCGCATCGAGGGGGAGGGACAAGGTCGAACCATCACGACGTTCGATCCCCTTTAATAGTAGAGATTTGGAATGAATGTTGGGGTCTTCTCATACTTGGAAAAGTAAAAGTCTTCAACTGGAAGGGGGTTACATGGAGAGTTACCTTGCTATTGAGTTAATGTTCAACGACACATTCGTACTACTGTTCAATGTCCACTATGTTCTATTGGTATGGAGGAAATACAATAGTGTCTATTATCTCGTGTGTGAGCAAAGAAAATTTGGAAAGAACTCGGCCTAATTGAGGAAGTTAATAAAGCAATGTTAGAGGATCGGTTGAGAATGCTCACTTTGAAAATTCTTGCTAAACTATACTAGGACTGGAGATATCCCATCGATAGAACTTGCAGCTGTTGTAGCGTAGTTCATATGGTGGAACCAAAGACAACTTGTGAGAGGTGAATCAGTGCAGTCATGTGAGAGATTGGCCCTTGCCATCAAAGTTCTAGCCACAAAAGTCAATAGAGCGCCATCTTCAAAATTCCCAAGTGCAAGTGTGATCATATGAAGAAGAAGTGGACAAATGGAATTATTTAAGTTAGCGTGGATGCTTATTTATCTGAGGAAGCCTTTTTAGGTGCTACTGGTGCATTGGCATGAGATGAATATGGGAATTTCATTCCGGCTGCGACCTGGTTCTTACCCCATGTGAGTAGCATGGGCTCAACTAAAATAAATGCTAATCGAAATGGTTTGTAGTTCGCTTTGAATAGATCATCTCATACAACAATTTTATATAATCACGTCTTGACCATATTACATCACAACATGCCTTGCAAAAACAAGTTAGACGTCCTCTACTTTGTTGTCGCAAGTTTTACGTGGCTGCTACGGGCTTACCAAGAACCGTTCATATGTACGCATTAAAAACCACAACGATTTTTCATCAAGTGTGCTGTTTTAACCTTCAACAAGGACCGGGCGTAGTCACACTCGATTCAATTAAAGTTGTAGAAACAGACACCCACTAGCCACCTGTGTGCGAAGCACGTCGGTAGAACCAGTCTCATAACACGGTCATGTAATGTCGGTCTGGGCCGCTTCATCCAACAATACCAACGAATAAAGTATGACATGCTGGTAAGCAGTATGACAATTATCGCCCACAACTCTTTGTGTTCTACTCGTGCATATAACATTTACGCATAGACCTGGCTCTGATGCCACTGTTGGGGGACGCAGTATTTCAAATTTTTTCCTATGATCACGCAAGATCTATCTAGGAGATGCATGACTGTGTCCTGGACTAGGGGGTACTCACCACATCGTCTCCCGATCAGTTGGATTGGGCCGAGGACCCCCCCAGGGCCATTTACTCGTGGGCCAGTTCGGATAGTCAATGACATGCACAAGGAAGATTCCACAAGACTTGGTGATCAAGATAAGGACTCCTCTCCACCGGCGTATTCGACTAGGACTCTTGTTATCCTAGGCCTCTGGTGCATTATATAAGCCAAGGCCAAGCTAGTCGATAGATTATTATGACATTACTCATCACACCTGTAGGGTTTAGACCACAACATACGATCTCGAGGTAGATCAACTCTTGTAACCCCCATACTCATCAAAGTCAATCAAGCAGGAAGTAGGGTATTACCTCCATCAAGAGGGCCTGAGGGAGTCCTGGATTAGGGGGTCTCCGAACAGCCGGACTATATCCTTTGGCCGGACTGTTGGACTATGAAGATACAAGATTGAAGACTTCGTCCCGTGTCTGGATGGGACTTTCCTTGGCGTGGAAGGCAAGCTTGGCAATACAGATATGTAGATCTCCTCCCTTGTAACCGACTCTGTGTAACCCTAGCCCCCTCCGGTGTCTATATAAACCGGAGGGTTTAGTTCGTAGGTCAACAGACAATCATACCATAGGCTAGCTTCTAGGGTTTAGCCTCTACGATCTCGTGGTAGATCAACTCTTGTAATACTCATATCATCAATATCAATCAAGCAACACGTAGGGTATTACCTCCATCAAGAGGGCCCGAACCTGGGTAAACATCGTGTCCCCTGCCTCCTGTTACCATCCGCCTTAGACGTGCAGTTCGGGACCCCCTACCCGAGATCTGCCGGTTTTGACACCGACATTGGTGCTTTCATTAAGAGTTCCACTGTGCCGTCACCATAAGGCTCGATGGCCCCTTCGATCATCAATAACGATGCGGTCTAGGGTGAGGTTTTCCTTCCCGGGCAGATCTTCATATCCGGCGGCTTCGCACTGCGGGCCAATTCGCTTGGCCATCTGGAGCAGATCGAGAGCTACGCCCCTGGCCATCAGGTCAGGTTCGGAAACTTAAACTACACTGCCAACATCCGCAGAGACTTGATCTTCGACGGATTCGAGCCCATGTCAGGTGCGCTGCACAATCACGACGAGCATGACGTAACTCTGCCGTCGAACAGTGTTCGGGAGATCGCATCTGCAACTACTCTGGCCTTCAATCCGGAGCAAATTGCGCCATCCGACGACGGAGGTACGGACTCCACCATGGAGGCCGCACTCTCAGTGGCGATGGAGCCGGATACTGACTTCACCCCTTACAAGAGCCGTGTTGCCGAACCACTGGATTCGTCTCTGGCCACGGACTCCGAACCGCCTGCATCCGTGCCTATCAAATCCGATTGGGCGCCGATCTTGGAGTTCACCTCCGTGGATATCTTTCAGCACTCGCCTTTCGGCGATGTGCTAAATTTATTAAAGTCTCTCTCCTTGTCAGGAGAACCTTGGCAGAACTATGTCCGGCTAGAATGGGATGCGGACGACGAAGAAATTCGCTGCCCACCCACCACCCACTTAGTAGCCACTGTCGAAGATTTAACCGACATGCTAGACTTCGACTTCGAAGACATCGACAGTATGGACGACGATGCGGGAGACGAACAGGAACCACCGCCCACAGGGCGCTGGACCGCCACTTCATCACATGACATATACATGGTGGATACACCCAAAGAAAACGATGACGAGGAACGGGAGGAGACAGCGGAGGATGACCCCTCCAAAAAGCAAACAAAGCGTCGGTGTAGGCGCCGCTCCAAATCCCGCCTCGGCAAAAACAGCGATAAGAGCGCAAGAGAAAATAATACTCCAGTCGACTTCAGAGGAAACGGCGACCTCATTGCCCCGGCAGCAGAGCACGATGAAGCTGCAAACGGCGAACACAGTACGGATCCAACGTCCGAACACGGCGGTGCCAAGGATAAACCTCATCAAACCCCCTATGGGGAGGAAAACAGTCCGGACGATGATGCACACATCATCCCGGAAACAAACTTGGAGCAAGAGAACCTCCACAGAAGGCTTATTGCCACTGCGAGGAGTCTAAAGAAGCAGAAGCAAAGGCTTAAGGCCGAACAAAATACGCTCAACAACAGGTGGAACAAAGTGCTCGACAACGAAGAAAAGTATGATGGAGGTTACCACACAAAGAGCTATCCAAAGCGCAAGCTATTGCCTGAATTCAACGATGAGGCCTTAGAGCCCATACAGCCGAAAAATAAAACGGCCAACCGGCCGGATCAACCACCTTGTGACCGCGATAGAGCGGCTAACAAGGTCGCACATAAGTCAACACACGATCTACGTGAGGACTTGCGCCAAAAATCCAGTATGACCAGATCCATCTATGGATCTAGGAAGCGCACTCCGGCACAAAATCAAAATTGAATACTACAACCGTCCGAACGCCATGATACATCCAAATACAGGGGTGCCGCACACCTCCTATGTTTCACCGATGAGGTGCTGGACCACGAATTCCTAGAAGGATTCAAACCAGTGAACATAGAAGCGTACGACGGGACCATAGACCCTGGGGTCTGGATTGAGGACTTTATCCTCCACATCCACATGGCTCGTGGAGACGATCTCCATGCCATCAAGTACTTGCCCCTCAAGCTTAAAGGACTAGCTCGGCACTAGCTGAAAAGCCTCCCCGAAAACTCAATTGGAAGTTGGGAGGAGTTTGAGGACGCTTTTCGGGCTAATTTTCAAGGGACGATTCCTCCGGATGTAGATAATTTAAGTCATATAATTCAACAGCCCGGAGAGTCAGCCCGAAAGCTTTGGAACAGGTTACTCACTAAGAAGAACCAAATCATCGACTGTCCGGACATCGAAGCCTTAGCAGCTTTCAAGCACAGCGTCCGAGACGAATGGCTCGCCAGACACCTCGGCCAAGAAAAACCGAGAACAATGGCAGCCCTGACAAGCCTCATGACCCGCTTTTGCGCGGGCGAAGATAGCTGGTTAGCCCACAGTAGCACCAGCGACCCAAGCACATCCGAAGTAAGGGATGGCAATGGAAAACCATGACGCAGTAAAAACAAGCGTCGAAATAAAGAAGACATCCCAGATAATACGGCGGTCAACGCCAGATTCAGGGGCTCTTGGCCAGGTCAGCGGAAAAAGCCTTTCAAAGGCAGCAGAGATGGATCGTCTAGCCTAAACAAGATCCTCGACAAACTATGTCAGATCCATGGCACCCCCGACAAACCTGCAAATCACACCCACAGAGAATGTTGGGTCTTCAAGCAGACCGGTAAGCTAAACGCCGAACACAAGGGGGGAGACACCAAGCGAAGACGAGGACGAACCGCGCCAGCAAAGCATTGGAGGACAGGAAAAATTCCCACCAGAGGTTAAAACAGTAAACATGATCCATGTGACGAAGAGGAGAAGCAAACATGCACTCTGAGACATACGCGCCATAGAGCCCTTCACCCCTAAGTTCAACCCCTGGTTGGCCTGCCCGATCACTTTTGATCGCGGGGATCACGCGACAAGCATCCGGCATGAAGGATTGGCTGCCTTGGTGTTAGACCCAATAATAAACGGATACCACCTCACACGAGTCCTTATGGATGGCGGTAGTAGTCTAAATCTGATATATCAGGACACCGTCTGCAAAATGGGGATAGACCCGACAAAATAAGCCACCATAATACTACCTTCAAGGGAGTAATACCAGGCCCAGAGGCCCACTGTACGGGCTCTCTATTACTAGAGGTTGTATTCGGTTCTCCCGACAACTTCCGAAGCGAAAAGTTAACTTTCTACATCGCTCCATTCCGAAGTGGCTACCAAGCACTACTCGGAAGAGCGGCTTTCGCTCGTTTTAATACAGTACAACATTGCGCTTCTCTCAGGCTTAAGATGCCCGGTCCACATGGCACCATCACAGTTAGTGGAAATATTGAGCGTTCTATACGCGCGGAAGAATGTGCGGCGGCCTTAACAGCCGAGCACTAGACAACCTCACCAACCAGAATAAATGACAGGTCGTCAAGACCACGTACACGGTTAGACGAGTCCGGCGCATCACTACACATGAGATTGGTTTGATGGTTAAACCCTCATAGACGGTACCAGGGGTTTCCCGCGTGTAATCGGGGCTAGTTCGGCTCAACTTGACTTATCTTGAATTTTAATGGTTTACTGATAATAACCAATTTTCTGGCACAACAACTTTCACCTAAGTTCTTCTCTTTTACAGATGGCAATCATGCTACACCCGTCTAGGACACGGCACAACGGAGACACAGGCGCAGACGTGCAGCAGGGACCCGCTCAAAGGTTTCTTTTCAGATTAAGACCCTGCGTAAACCTTTTTTTATTGTCTCTTGTTGTTCACATCCTCTGGATACTCAATACAATCGAGAAGGATACTGACGTTCTTGGCATGTGGCCACGTCAGGATATTGCACGTATCTAGATACTCGGGGTTTATTATTAAGGGCACTGTTTAGCCCGGCATATGTTATAAAGACCGAATACCTTAGGGAGTGTTCGGCATCGCGAGTTTGGCCTTATATGCATCAGCTCCGAATCATGTCTTTGGTCAAATGTTGGGTTTGACCGGCTCCCGTGTTTTGCTACCTTACGTTCCGCTCAATCGGTTAAGGCGGCACCGGGAGAACTACTGCGATTGTGCCCTGGTTCATTGATACATCCATTCTGCATCATGCTTTTATATTGATATTTATTGCATTATGGGCTGTTATTACACATTATGTCACAATACTTATGCCTATTCTCTCTTATTTTACAAGGTTTACATAAAGAGGGAGAATCCTGGCAGCTGGGATTTTGGGCTGGAAAAGGAGCAAATATTAGAGACCTATTCTGCACAGCTCCAAAAGTCCTGAAACTTCACGGAAGATGTTTTCCAAATATATAAAAAATACTAAGAGCAAGAACTTCACCAGGGGGCCACAACCTTCCCACGAGGGTGGGGGGCGCGCCCTACCCCCTGGACGTGCCCCCTACCTCATGGGCCCCCTGGTGGCCCTCTGGTGGCCATCTTCTACTATATGGAGTCTTTTGATGGGAAAAAATCATAAGCCATCTTCTTGGACGAAACTCTGCCGCAACGAGGCAGAACCTTGGCAGAACCAATCTAGGGCCCTGGCGGAGCTGTTCTGCCGGGGAAACTTCCCTTCCGGAGGGGGAAATCATCGCCATCGTCATCACCAATGCTCCTCTCATCGGGAGAGGGCAATCTCCATCAACATCTTCATCAGCACCATCTCCTCTCAAAACCCTAGTTCATCTCTTGTATCCAATTCTTGTCTCTAAGTCTGGGATTGGTGCTAGTAGGTTGCTAGCAGTGTTAATTACTCCTTGTAGTTGATTCTAGTTGGTTTAATTGGTGGAAGATCATATGTTCACATCCTATATGCATATTAATACCCCTCTGATTATGAACATGTTTATGCTTTGTGAGTAGTTACTTTTGTTCCCGAGGACATGGGAGAAGTCTTGCTATTAGTAGTCATGTGAATTTGGTATTCCTTCTATATTTTGATGAGATGTATGTTGTCTCTCCTCTAGTGGTGTTATGTGAACATCGACTACATGACACTTAGAGGAAGGCATTGGGAAGTAATAAGTAGATGATGGGTTGCTAGAGTGACAAAAGCTTAAACCCTAGTTTATGCGTTGCTTCGTAAGGGGCTGATTTGGATCCATATGTTTCATGCTATGGTTAGGTTTACCTTAATAGTTTTGTTGTAGTTGCGGACGCTTGCAATAGAGGTTAATCATAAGTGGGATGCTTGTCCAAGTAAGGGTAGCACCCAAGCACCGGTCCACCCACATACCAAATTATCAAAGTACCGAACGCGAATCATATGAACGTGATGAAACCTAGCTTGACGATATTCCCATGTGTCCTCGGGAGCGCTTTACATCATATAAGACTTTGTCCAGGCTTGTCCTTTGCTACAAAAAGGATTGGGCCACATTGTTGCACCTTATTTACTTTTGTTACTTGTTGCTAGTTGCAAATTATCTTATCACAAAACTATCTGTTACCACTTATTTCAGTACTTGCAGAGAATACCTTGCTGGAAACCGCTTATCATTTCCTTCTGCTGAGCAATTAAATGTCATAAATGCTTCTCATACTGCTCCATGGTATGCTGATTATGCTAATTACATTGTTGCTAAGTTTATACCACCTAGTTTCACATACCAGCAAAAGAAAAAGTTCTTCTATGATTTGTGTCAGGACCCCGACTCAATGTCACATCGATCTAGCCGGTAACACCTCATATCACTTTGCGGCCTCACGCACGGTATCCCCACGGGTGTCGCCTTACTTTTGCCCGGGACCGTTTGCGCCTTTTGGCTCACGTATATGATAGTGTCGCTAGCATCCATATGATAAGGAGCCCGGGCTGACATGACTAGTCGTAAACCCAAAGTGGCACAGACTTACAGGGACAGGCATCCATGACCCAGCTTCGAACGTGTCGGTCATCAGCAAGTGGGTCCAGGCTGTAGCACTGGGCTAGCAGGACTCCGGTAAACCGGGCTGTAGCGGGCTAACAGGACTCCGGTACTCAAAGCGTGACATTTCCCCGAAGGGACAGACACATGAACGAAGAAGGACACATGCCGGCCAGCCTAGGTGTTCCAGAGCAGTAGCAAGCTACCATGGCTCAGCGGTAACACTAGGAGACATTTCCCGGTAAGAGAGGCTACTAAAGATAAACAACTAGATAGTCAGATCCCACACATACCAAGCATTTCAATCATACACACAATATGCTCGATATGTGCAAATACAACGAAGCATCACAACATGACTCTACGACACAAGTACTTTATTTAAGGCTCAGAGAGCCATACATAACATACACAAAGGTACGGGTCTCACGACCCAACATACAAGTCATACAGTCATACAAACCAGCAGCGGAAGTAACTTGTCTGGGTACAGACAACTAGTAAAATAAAAGAGGCTTGGAAAGCCTAACTATACTACGTGGTCCTTCACAAGCTCAGGTTCACCACCTGGGTCTTTAGCCTACTCGTTGATGTCAACGTCTACATAGAACCCATCAGAAGGGGTTGCAGCGTCTTCTGTAAAAATGTAAATTATAGCAACATGAGTACAAAGGTACTCAGCAAGACTTACATCAGATCCTACATACATGCTTAGTATCAAGAAGGGTTGGTGGAGTTATTGCAGCGAGCCAGCTTTGACTCTTGGCTAGACTATCCTACGATACTCCAACTTGAAATGGTTTTGCGCACACGAGTCCACTACTCACCAATTCAATACACTACCGAGGATCCGTCTCCGTCTTCCTACGGAAGAGCCATCCTCGGCACTCACACTTATCTTGAGGCTTTTAACAGTTTCCATTTACTTGTCTATGAACTGTATAGGCAACCAAGTAGTCCTTTACCGCGGACGCGGCTATTCGAATAGATCATGTTAACCCTGCAGGGGTGTACTTCTTCATACACGCTCTCACCACTTACCGTCGTTTACACGACATGTACTCGGCAACCTTCAAGCGGAAGCCCAACGTGGGTGTCGGTCACGACCTACCTAATCACCTAAGTCTCCAGTCCAGGTTTATCGCCTATCCAGGTTCCATCCGCAGGGAGTCCGGCCGAGGTTTCCCATACGGCCCCAAACGATGTGAACAGGGTTCCCGAGATACCTAACGGGTATTCGGTACACCGTGCCACGTACCTACCGCATCACAGCCCACCCCTACGGTCAGCGCTGTCCACGGCCTCCAGTAGGCTACAAACACCAGAAACTACTTGCAACTCCTGGACGGAGAACTAGGGTGAATAAGAAGCCGAGAGGGTCCATTGGTTTCGGGCCCAATGCATGGTAGTAGCTGATTCTTAAATCACACATACAGATCTCAGTGCTTAAGGTCGGCTTCAATGAAACAACCCACCATGTACTCCTACATGGCCTCTCATCGATACCTTTACCAAATCGTGTTCACCACACCACTCTCATTACCGACATAATCATTTCACTCTAGCCCATCACCCAGATGAACCAGACCTGACACGACTCTAAGCATAGCAGGCATAACAAGGTAGGAACAACACATACATATGGCTCAATCAACTCCTACACATGCTAGTGGGTTTCATCTAGTTACTGTGGCAATGACAGGTCATGCAGAGGAAATGGGTTCAACTACCGTAGCACACAGCAGTTTGAAACGCGTTGTCTTAATGCAGTAAAAGAGAGCAGGAGCGAGAACATGGGATTGTATCGATATGATCAAATGGTTGGTTGCTTGCCTGATGGTTCGATGCACTGATACGGTTCTTCGTTAGGGTAATCACGGTACTCCTCAGAGGCAGAACCTGTCGCAAAGGACACCGATACACAACCATCACCAAACAATGTGCAACAATATGATGCATGCATGAAACATGGCAATATGAGTGTGTTGGGCTAATGCAACTAAAACCAGAAGGGTTTGAACCAATTTGAATCAAAGATTCAAATTTCAAACTCAAACATGGCCTTTTAACGTGCTTTTCCTTGTTCTGCATTAAACATCAAGTTAACTTGTTTAGTCATGCATGAAAATAGTACAGATGGATAGATTGGATTTTTCTGATCATTTTTCATATATAATTTGTCTGATTTGGAGTTACAGAATAAAAGTTATGAATTTTTGAAGTTTAAATAATATTCTGGAATTTCCTGATTTAAATTAAATCCAGAAATATATATATTGCGCCAGCATGACGTCAGCATGACGTCAGTGGTCAACTGCGGCTGGCTGGGGTCAAACCTGACGTGTGGGGTCCACACGTCAGTGACAGGGGGGTTTAACAGGGTTAATTTAATCCTAATTAGGAATTAGTGGCGCTGGGGCCCACTGGTCAGTGTCAGGGGGGGTAGTTAGTTTAGGTAGGTCGTGGGTGTAGACCACGACCTACCTAAACACTTAAGCCTCTAGTCCAGGTTTATCGCCTATCCAGGTTCCATCCGCAGGGAGTCCGGCCGAGGTTTCCCATACGGCCTCGAACGATGTGAACAGGGTTCCCGAGATACCTAACGGGTATTCGGTACACCGTGCCACGTACCTACCGCATCACAGCCCACCCCTACGGTCAGCGCTGTCCACGGCCTCCAGTAGGCTACAAACACCAGAAACTACTTGCAACTCCTGGACAGAGAGCTAGGGTGAATAAGAAGTCGAGCGGGGTCATATTTCAGGGCCCAATGCATGGTAGTAGCTGTATCTTAAATCACACATACAGATCTCAGTGCTTAAGGTCGGCTTCAATGAAACAACCCACCATGTACTCCTACATGGCCTCTCATCGATACCTTTACCAAATCGTGTTCACCACACCACTCTCATTACCGACATAAACATTTCACTCTAGCCCATCACCCAGATGAACCAGACCTGACACGACTCTAAGCATAGCAGGCATAGCAAGGTAGGAACAACACATACATATGGCTCAATCAACTCCTACACATGCTAGTGGGTTTCATCTAGTTACTGTGGCAATGACAGGTCATGCAGAGGAAATGGGTTCAACTACCGTAGCACACAGCAGTTTGAAACGCGTTGTCTTAATGCAGTAAAAGAGAGCAGGAGCGAGAACATGGGATTGTATCGATATGATCAAATGGTTGGTTGCTTGTCTGATGGTTCGATGCACTGATACGGTTCTTCGTTAGGGTAGTCACGGTACTCCTCGGAGGCAGAACCTGTCGCAAAGGACACCGACACACAACCATCACCAAACAATGTGCAACAATATGATGCATGCATGAAACATGGCAATATGAGTGTGTTGGGCTAATGCAACTAAAACCAGAAGGGTTTGAACAAATTTGAATCAAAGATTCAAATTTCAAACTCAAACATGGCCTTTTAAAGTGCTTTTCCTTGTTCTGCTTAAAACATCAATTTAACTTGTTTGATCATGCATGAAAATAGTACAGATGGATAGATTGGATTTTTCTGATCATTTTTCATATATAATTTGTCCAATTTGGAGTTACAGAATAAAAGTTATGAATTTTTGAAGTTTAAATAATATTCTGGAATTTCCTGATTTAATTTAAATCCAGAAATATAATTATTGCGCCAGCATGACGTCAGCATGACGTCAGTGGTGGCTGTCTGGGGTCAAACCTGACGTGTGGGGCCCACACGTCAGTGACAGGGGGGTTAAACAGGGTTAAATTAATCCTAATTACTAATTAGTGGCGCTGGGGCCCACTGGTCAGTGTCAGGGGGTTAACTAACAGTGGTTAGCGCTAATCCTAATTAGCTACAGGGCTGGGCCCACCTGTCAGGGACTCAGGGGGGTTCCTGCCGTGGTCAAAGTGGGTCAAACCCACCGGCGACGTGACGCCGGCGAGGCCCGAGACGGCGGCGCGATGCGGGATCGCGCTACAGGGCACGGGCGAGGCCGTTCTTGGGATCGTTGGAGAGCTCTTGCTCCCGCGCGTCGAATGGTGGTGGTGGCCGTGCCTGAGGTGGCCGGAGTCGACGGCGGCGAGCTCGGCTGCGGCCGCCGGAGTTCGGTCGTGCACGGAAACGGGGTTGGAGCTCGAAGGCGAGCGAAGCGAGGCGCTAGGGATGCTCTAAGGAGCCTTACGAACTCATTGGACTCGCCGGGGTGACCAAATGGTCACCGGAGCTGCGTCGACGGCGAGCTCGGCGACGGCGGAGGTTCGGCCGTGGTGGGGAGGAGGCTACGGTGAGGGAACGAGGGGGAGAAGAGGGGGAAACGGTGGCGTTGCTCACCGCGGTTGCAGTGGGCGTCGAAGCGGGCTCGGGGACGCGCTGGAGACGGCGAATCGACGGCGACGGTGGTCGGAGTCCGAGGAGGGGAACGGCGACGTGGCGGCGATGCAGGGCTTCCGGAGGCCCGTGGAGCGGTGGGGAGGAAGAGGAGGTCGAGGCGGAGCTTCTGAGCTAGTCGGGGGAGCGAGGGGTGGCCGGAGTCGGCTGCTATGGCGAACGGCGGCGACGGTGGTGTTCGGCCGTGTGAGAGAGAGAGCGAGGGAGAGGAGGGGAGATAAGGCCAGGGGATCGGGGCGGCACCGAGAAGAAGCGCCACGGCGTCACGCTGGCGGGGGGGGGAGGCAGGCAGACGAGCTGGTGGCGTGGCGCTCCGGCCGTGCGCGCGCGCCGGCCACACGCCTGGCCGACTGGCGCCAGGAGGACGACGGCGGTGGTGGGCTGGGCTGGCTTGCTGGGCCGGCCAGCTGGCTGGGCCGCACATGGAGGGGCCCAGGTAAGCTTTTCCCTTTTATTTTTTTTCTGTTTTCTAATTTCTGACATTTGTTTTGATTTAAATAATATATTAAATCATTTATTTAACTTATGCCAATTTTTGCAGGGGCTAGATATATTATTCCAGAGCTCCTTTATAATTGGCATAATATTTGGACATATATTAATATATAAAGAAATATATTTCCAAAGCAAATATTTATGCATTAATTCCAAATGCCCAAAATAAATGTCCATGAGTCACTAAAAATATTGGTTTGATTTTTATCTCTGTCCAATATTTTCAGAGATCAACATGAGCATTTTCTTGGACCCTTTTGGAGAAATTTTTATTTGGGTCATTTTCAAAATGATTCTGAGGGTTTCACAGATCCCCATTTCAAGTTTCTAAGAGTAAACATGATGCAACACTCTAATGCATGACTAGCTAGGGTGTGACAACTCACCCCCACTCAAAAGAATCTCGTCCCGAGATTTGGGTTCCTCCGGGAAGAAGGCGGGGTACTCAAGTCGAAGACGATCCTCCCTTTCCCAGGTTGCTTCATCCTCAGAATGGTGCGACCATTGAACCTTGAGAAACTTGATATTATGACGTCGAGTGGTACGTTCGGCCTGATCGAGGATACGAATGGGGTACTCTCGATATGTAAGATTATCTTGGAGATCAAGCGTTTCGTGGTCCACTCCACGGATAGGATCCGAGAAGCAACGCCTGAGTTGAGAAACGTGGAAGACATCGTGGACCCTGGAGAGGTGCGGAGGTAGTTCCAACTGGTAGGCAACTTCTCCTCGTTTGGCGAGAATGCGAAAAGGTCCAATGTAACGAGGAGCCAATTTGCCTTTGATACCGAAACGATGGGTTCCCTTCAGAGGGGTGACCCGAAGATAAGCCTTCTCGTCAACCTCGAAAGTCATAGCCTTATGTTTTCGGTCATATTGACTCTTTTGACGAGATTGGGCTGTTTTTCAACTTTTCACGAACGATGCGAACTTGTTCTTCTGCTTCCTGAATCATATCCGGGCCAAAGAATTGTCTTTCCCCGGTTTCTGACCAGTTAAGGGGTGTTCGACACCGTCGTCCATAGAGAACTTCAAAAGGGGCTTTACCCAAGCTAGATTGATAGCTGTTGTTGTAGGCGAATTCGGCAAATGGAAGACACTTCTCCCAGTCCATTCCAAATGAGATAACAGAGGCTCGAAGCATGTCTTCTAGAATTTGGTTGACGCGTTCCACTTGACCACTCGACTGAGGGTGGAAAGCGGTGCTAAAGGAGAGACGGGTTCCCATAGCATTTTGGAAACTTTCCCAAAATCGAGAGGTGAAAAGACTTCCTCGATCCGAGTTAATTTCCAAAGGAACACCATGGAGAGACACTATTCGGGAGATGTATAAGTCTGCCAGCTGACTAGCGGTTATACTCTCACGAACAGGTAGGAAATGGGCTACTTTGGAAAGACGATCGACCACGACGAAAATAGCATTATTCCCTCTCTTGGTCCTGGGAAAACCGGTAATGAAATCCATACCAATTTTATCCCATTTCCATTCAGGAATAGCTAGGGGTTGAAGGGTGCCAGCAGGCCGTTGATGCTCTGCTTTTACACGACGACAGACGTCGCAATTAGCAATATACTGAGCAATTTCTCTCTTCATCCTAGTCCACTAGAACCTCTGGCGTAGGTCCTGATACATCTTAGTACTACCGGGATGAATGGTGAGAGGAGATTCATGAGCTTCCTTAAGGATCAAACGCCTCAGGTTTCGCACTTTGGGAACCACTAGTCGATTCCCGAAGTATACGACCCCTTGATCATTAATGGAGAAGCAATTCGCAATTCCTTTCTGAATGTTTCTCTTGATGCGGGAGATTCCCGGATCTACCTTCTGTGCTTTGATAATCTGATCCGTAAGGGTAGGTTTTGCCACCAAAGTGGAAAGAAAACCTTGAGGTACAATGTGAAGGTTAAGATTCCGAAATTCCTCATGGAGAAGCGGTTGACTTTGTTGTAACATCAGGTTGTTACAATAAGATTTACGACTTAGCGCATCAGCCATGACGTTGGCTTTCCCTGGGGTGTAGGTTATTCCTAGGTCGAAGTCTGTGATCAATTCAACCCAACGTCTTTGCCTGAGATTCAGATCCGGTTGGGTGAAGATGTACTTCAAACTTTGGTGATCAGTGAATATTTCGCAACGATTACCGAGGAGGTAATGTCGCCAGGTCTTAAGTGCATAGACTACAGCTGCAAGCTCTAGATCATGAGTAGGATAATTCTCCTCGTGTGGGTGCAATTGCCGTGAAGCGTAGGCAATTACGTGTCGATCTTGCATGAGAATGCAACCTAGTCCTTGTCGCGAGGCGTCGCAGTAGATAACAAAATCCTTGGAGAAGTCTGGCGGTACCAGTACGGGAGCAGAAGTCAGGCGTCTTTTCAGTTCCTGAAAGCTGTGCTCACATTGTGGAGTCCATTCGAACTTCTTATCTTTCTTGAGGAGTTCGGTTAGAGGTTTAGCAACTTTGGAGAAGTTTTCGACAAAGCGACGGCAATAGCTCGCTAAGCCCAGAAAACTCCGAACTTGCTTGACCGATTCAGGTGGAGTCCAATTAAGGACGGCTTGAACTCGCTCAGGGTTAACAGCAATACCTTTACCAGATATTACATGACCCAGATAGGTCACTTCTGACAACCAGAATTCACATTTAGAAAATTTGGCATAAAGGCGATGCTCTCGAAGTTTCTGCAACACTAGCCTTAGATGTTCGGCATGTTCTTCCTCGTTCTTGGAGTAGATGAGTATATCATCGAGGTAAACCACGACGAATTTATCCAAATACTCCATGAAGATTGAGTTCATTAACCGAGAAAAGGTGGCTGGAGCGTTGGTTAATCCGAAGGACATGACGGTGTACTCGTATTGGCCATAACGAGTAACAAAGGCCGTTTTAGGGATGTCCCCGTTTCTGATTTTGATTTGATGGTAGCCCAACCTCAAATCCATCTTGGAGAAGACTGAGGATCCAGCGAGCTGCTCATACAGGTCGTTGATCCTGGGAAGCGGATATTTGTTCTTGATTGTGACCAAATTGACAGGTCGGTAATCTACAACCATCCGGTCCGTACCATCCTTCTTCTTGACGAATAGGACGGGGCAAGCCCACGGAGAAGAGCTAGGTCGGATGAAACCCTTTTTCAAGGACTCATCGAGTTGTTTCTTAAGCTCGGCTAGTTCTAGGGGTGCCATCTTATAAGGTCTTCTAGCAATCGGAACGGTTCCTGGAATGAGGTCTATTACGAACTCAACATCCCTGTCAGGTGGAACACCTGGCAATTCCTCTGGAAAGACATCCGGGAAGTCACAGACTACCGGCACGTCCTCGAGGTCTGGCAAAGGGCTGGCGTTAAGAGAATATAATTGTCGCTTGGCTATTCGGGTCAAGACATTGACTATCTTCCCCGAAGGATGGGTGAGTTGAACAGTCCTAGAGAAGCAATCGATTTGGGCATGATGAGCCGACATCCAGTCCATACCCAGAATGATATTAATATCTGAAGATTTAAGGGCTATCAAAGACGCGAGGAAAACAAGTCTGTCGACTTGGATTTCATTTCCATGGCTTACTCTAGAAGTTTGCCATTTGGATCCCGGAGTTTGAATTACCATAGAGGTTGGCATATCACTGGATGCGACGTTATGCAAACGAGCATAATTTTCAGATATAAAAGAATGAGAGGCTCCTGTATCGAAAAGAACAGATGCCGGGTGGCAATTAACAAGAAGCGTACCGAGAACGACGTTGGGATCCTCTTGAGCTTCTTCGGCAGAGATACAGTTGACATGGCCACGTGAGGCGGTGACCGGCTTGGCGTGGAATACTTTTCCTGTCGGCTTGCCACGGCCAACAGCTTTAGCAGATTGATTGGGGTTGGTCTGGGGACACTCACGCATATAGTGACCAGATTCCCCACACTTGAAACAAGTCACGGAACTGGTACGTGGAGGAGCATTGTTGGTTGGACCCCCATAGGGCTTGGCCGGTGCAGACTGTTGAACGGGGCGAGGCGCCTGGAAGGATGGCCTCGGTGTGAACCTGGGTTGCAGGGCGGTGTTGGGTACCCACACGCGGCGCTTCTGAGGACCAGCACCGGATGAGGAACCCATATCACGGCCATGCTTGCGTGTTGCGTCATAGTCAGTCTGACCAGTTTCAGCACTGATGGCTTTGTTGACCAGTTTCTGAAAAGATGTGCACTCATGCAGACGGAGGTCATGACGAAGCTCAGGACTAAGTCCCTTACGGAACCTTGCTTGCTTCTTGGCATCAGTAGACACTTCCTCAGTTGCATATCGTGCGAGATTACCAAACTCCCTGCTGTAAGCATCCACAGAAAGTCGGCCTTGGGTGAAACTGCAAAATTCTTCACGTTTACGGTCCATGAGACCCTCCGGAATGTGATGTTCACGGAAAGCCTCACTGAACTCAGCCCAAGTAGTGACATGGCCCGCCGGGCGCATAGCTCCATAATTCTCCCACCATAGACTGGCGGGGCCTTCAAGATGATATGCAGCAAAGGTGACCTTGTCAGCCTCCGCTACCAGCGCGGAATGCAGTTTGTGAGAGATACTGTGAAGCCAGTCATCAGCGTCGAGAGGCTCGACGGAGTGGTGGAACGTAGGTGGATGCAATTTGATAAAATCACTGAGTGACACCACGTTAGTCCTCTGATGGTGTGCCGTGTTCTGTTCAATACGCTCTAACAAACGGTTGGTCTCCTGCTTGTTTCTCTCAGCTTCCATCATAACCTCGGCTAGTGAAGGAGGATGAGGCAGATTTGCATCCCTGGCTTCACTGCCTTCGGCCTGCTCTTGAGAAGCAGGGTTAGCGCGCGTGTTGACCATCCTAGGTAAACAAGACAACGATTTAGTCAGGATGATAAAATTCCGACATAGGATAAAAATGTAAGGAATAACTCGAAATGCAAGATGATCATCCGTATGACATGGTAAAAACAGAACTGCTTCTTTTATTCCATCGTCATACACACCATACAGGGTTTAGTACAAGACCAAACAAGTACTATTACGGTGAAAGAGGATTACATCTCATCGGAGGCATTCCAAGCTCCTATACATTATTTTTCCACACCTCCGGAAAGAGTACAAACTAGGTCATATCCCCCGAGTCACGCGGGGCGATAGATGACACAGCTAGTGCGAACTAGTGATACTACCACTAACTCAGACCGATCCGTAGTAGTCCTCATAGAAGTCACCTCCATAGCCTGGGAGCTCAACATGATCATCCGGAAACAGACGATCTCGCGGAGCTTGTGGACCATAGGGGCTAGGATGAGGCCTTGGACCAACAAACGGTGGCCTGCGGGGACCGCGAGGTGGGGTGATGCCTCCTACATCACGCCAAACCATCACGTCTGGCAGAGCAGATCTCACAGGATAGAGATCGCGCATATCTGAACATCCAGCTTGCACCGCCGGTGCGAACCGAGTCAAAGTGGCCCAGTGGTCAGCACGGGTATTGAAGAGCTCTAACCTCAAGGCCCGATTTTCACGGTCCTTATCCTCGAGCATCTCAGCAGTGGTGCGAGTCCGTGAATCCTCCTGAGTGGGGTCAGCATAGATAGCCTGGAGATACCCTTGTGCTCCCGGAAGTGATCCTGGCATATACCGGAAATCAGAGTCCCGAAATAGACCAGATCTGACTCGCATAATGGTCATCATAGAGTAGGCGGCGTCCTGCACCGCCATCTCAATAGTAACCCCGAGTCCATAGGAGCAGTGAAGAGGCTCGGTGGATCCAGGATAAGATGGAAATATCCTGACAGTGCAGAGATACTGCCTTTGATTAAAGTCTCGGAATTGCTCTTCGACCGTGTACTCAGGATACCAGCAGTATCCAGCCT
This sequence comes from Triticum dicoccoides, assembly GCF_002162155.2. Classification (NCBI taxonomy): domain Eukaryota; kingdom Viridiplantae; phylum Streptophyta; class Magnoliopsida; order Poales; family Poaceae; genus Triticum; species Triticum dicoccoides. The sequence continues at coordinate 636,716,108 of NC_041384.1, read as the reverse complement.
CAGTCATTACCCTGACCAACTTGGCAGTATGGCCGGGTACATCTAGGCATCGAGTCAGGCGAACCACTTGATTGAGGTCACGAGTGGCCATCTGAAAGCACAATCATAATGCAAGGGCATTAGAATTTCTAGCAAATTTTCGGCAGCATAACAGCTGTAAATGCTCAAGAAGGATTTTGAGACATTTGACAAAGGATTACATACACACTCATCATCATCATAACAAGGTTCTGAATCCATTCTAACAACATAATGTGGTAGTAGAACTGAACTTGGCTTGTATCCATCAAACTTATAAGGTACTACTGATTAGTAACACGTGATCCTGATAGAGAGAATAGGTCCTAATTCCTTAACCCCCGGTGGAAGAATGGACTGACTCAGATCAGAATGTCATAAGATAAGGAGTAAAAAGAGCCTTACGTTCCAACCCACAAACAATTCCCCTACATATAACTAAAGAATTTCTAGACTCAACATAGACCAGTTTGGCTTGGAGAACCTACAGGCAGTCCGGCTCTGATGCCAACGCTGTCAGGACCCCGACTCAATGTCACATCGATCTAGCTGGTAACACCTCATATCACTTTGCGGCCTCACGCACGGTATCCCCACGGGTGTCGCCTTACTTTTGCCCGGGACCGTTTGCGCCTTTTGGCTCACGTATATGATAGTGTCGCTAGCATCCATATGATAAGGAGCCCGGGCTGACATGACTAGTCGTAAACCCAAAGTGGCACAGACTTACAGGGACAGGCATCCATGACCCAGCTTCGAACGTGTCGGTCATCAGCAAGTGGGTCCGGGCTGTAGCACTGGGCTAGCAGGACTCCGGTAAACCGGGCTGTAGCGGGCTAACAGGACTCCGGTACTCAAAGCGTGACATTTCCCCGAAGGGACAGACACAGGAACGAAGAAGGACACATGCCGGCCAGCCTAAATGTTCCAGAGCAGTAGCAAGCTACCATGGCTCAGCGGTAACACTAGGAGACATTTCCCGGTAAGAGAGGCTACTAAAGATAAACAACTAGATAGTCAGATCCCACACATACCAAGCATTTCAATAACATACACACAATATGCTCGATATGTGCAATACAACATGGCATCACAAAATGACTCTACGACTCAAGTAGTTTATTCAATAGGCTCCGAGGAGCGAGACATTACAGACATGGGTCTCATGACCCAACAATCAGAGCATACAAATCAAGCACAAGCGGAAGCTATCATGTCTGAGTACAGACATCTATAAATGAAAAAGGCTGAGAAGCCTGACTATCTACCAAATCCTGCCGAGGCACAAGATCGTAGCTGAGGTAACAAGCTAAACGTCGAAGACCACGCGGAAATACTAGTGAGACTGAAGTCTCTCTGCAAAAACATAAAATAGACAAACGTGAGTACAAATGTACCCAGCAAGACTTACATCAGAACTATCTACATATGCATCATTATCAACAAAGGGATGGTGGGGTTTAACTGCAGCAAGCCAGCTTTGACTCGGTGGCTATCCTGAACTACGACTGCGAGTAACTTTTTGAGGTGGCGCACACGAGTCCACATATTCACCATATCAATACACCACTATGGATCCGCTCCCGTCTCCCTACGAGAACGCCATCCATAGCACTCACGCTTATCTTGCGTATTTTAGAGTATCCACTTTCACTTGTCTATGAACTGATATAAGCAACCCAGAAGTCCTTTTCCGCGGACACGGCTATTCGAATAGATGATGTTAACCCTGCAGGGGTGTACTTCTTCATACATGTTTCCACCACTTAGCGTCTGCACACGGCATGTGCTCGGCAGACTTCAAGCGAAAGCCGACGTGGGTGTAGACCACGACCTACCTAAACACTCAAGTCTCTAGTCCAGGTTTATCGCCTATTCGGGTTCCATCCATGAGGAGATCCGGCCGGAGTTTCGCTCACAGCCCCAAACGATGTGAACAGGGTTCCCGAGATACCAAACGGGCATCCGGTACACCGTGCCACGTACCTACCGCATCACAGCCCACCCCTACGGTCAGCGCTGTCCACGGCCTCCAGTAAGCTACAAACACCAGAAACTACTTGCAACTCCTGGACAGAGGACTAGGGTGAATAAGAAGTCGAGCGGGGTCATATTTCAGGGCCCAATGTATGGTAGTAGCTGAATCATGGATCACAAACACAGAACTCAGTTCCTGAGGACGGCTTCAATGAGACAACCCACCATGTACTCCTACATGGCCTCTATACCAACACTGTCAGGACCCCGACTCGATGTCACATCGATCTAGCCGGTAACACCTCATATCACTTTGCGGCCTCACGCACGGTATCCCCACGGGTGTCGCCTTACCTTTGCCCGGGACCGTTTGCGCCTTTTGGCTCACGTATATGATAGTGTCGCTAGCATCCATATGATAAGGAGCCCGGGCTGACATGACTAGTCGTAAACCCAAAGTGGCACAGACTTACAGGGACAGGCATCCATGACCCAGCTTCGAACGTGTCGGTCATCAGCAAGTGGGTCCGGGCTGTAGCACTGGGCTAGCAGGACTCCGGTAAACCGGGCTGTAGCGGGCTAACAGGACTCCGATACTCAAAGCGTGACATTTCCCCGAAGGGACAGACACAGGAACGAAGAAGGACACATGCCGGCCAGCCTAGGTGTTCCAGAGCAGTAGCAAGCTACCATGGCTCAGCGGTAACACTAGGAGACATTTCCCGGTAAGAGAGGCTACTAAAGATAAACAACTAGATAGTCAGATCCCACACATACCAAGCATTTCAATCATACACACAATATGCTCGATATGTGCAAATACAACGAAGCATCACAACATGACTCTACGACACAAGTACTTTATTTAAGGCTCAGAGAGCCATACATAACATACACAAAGGTACGGGTCTCACGACCCAACATACAAGTCATACAGTCATACAAACCAGCAGCGGAAGTAACTTGTCTGGGTACAGACAACTAGTAAAATAAAAGAGGCTTGGAAAGCCTAACTATACTACGTGGTCCTTCACAAGCTCAGGTTCACCACCTGGGTCTTTAGCCTACTCGTTGATGTCAACGTCTACATAGAACCCATCAGAAGGGGTTGCAGCGTCTTCTGTAAAAATGTAAATTATAGCAACATGAGTACAAAGGTACTCAGCAAGACTTACATCAGATCCTACATACATGCTTAGTATCAAGAAGGGTTGGTGGAGTTATTGCAGCGAGCCAGCTTTGACTCTTGGCTAGACTATCCTACGATACTCCAACTTGAAATGGTTTTGCGCACACGAGTCCACTACTCACCAATTCAATACACTACCGAGGATCCGTCTCCGTCTTCCTACGGAAGAGCCATCCTCGGCACTCACACTTATCTTGAGGCTTTTAACAGTTTCCATTTACTTGTCTATGAACTGTATAGGCAACCAAGTAGTCCTTTACCGCGGACGCGGCTATTCGAATAGATCATGTTAACCCTGCAGGGGTGTACTTCTTCATACACGCTCTCACCACTTACCGTCGTTTACACGACATGTACTCGGCAACCTTCAAGCGGAAGCCCAACGTGGGTGTCGGCCACGACCTACCTAATCACCTAAGCCTCCAGTCCAGGTTTATCGCCTATCCAGGTTCCATCCGCAGGGAGTCCGGCCGAGGTTTCCCATACGGCCCCGAACGATGTGAACAGGGTTCCCGAGATACCTAACGGGTATTCGGTACACCGTGCCACGTACCTACCGCATCACAGCGCACCCCTACGGTCAGCGCTGTCCACGGCCTCCAGTAGGCTACAAACACCAGAAACTACTTGCAACTCCTGGACGGAGAACTAGGGTGAATAAGAAGCCGAGAGGGTCCATTGGTTTCGGGCCCAATGCATGGTAGTAGCTGATTCTTAAATCACACATACAGATCTCAGTGCTTAAGGTCGGCTTCAATGAAACAACCCACCATGTACTCCTACATGGCCTCTCATCGATACCTTTACCAAATCGTGTTCACCACACCACTCTCATTACCGACATAAACATTTCACTCTAGCCCATCACCCAGATGAACCAGACCTGACACGACTCTAAGCATAGCAGGCATAGCAAGGTAGGAACAACACATACATATGGCTCAATCAACTCCTACACATGCTAGTGGGTTTCATCTAGTTACTGTGGCAATGACAGGTCATGCAGAGGAAATGGGTTCAACTACCGTAGCACACAGCAGTTTGAAACGCGTTGTCTTAATGCAGTAAAAGAGAGCAGGAGCGAGAACATGGGATTGTATCGATATGATCAAATGGTTGGTTGCTTGCCTGATGGTTCGATGCACTGATACGGTTCTTCGTTAGGGTAGTCACGGTACTCCTCGGAGGCAGAACCTGTCGCAAAGGACACCGACACACAACCATCACCAAACAATGTGCAACAATATGATGCATGCATGAAACATGGCAATATGAGTGTGTTGGGCTAATGCAACTAAAACCAGAAGGGTTTGAACAAATTTGAATCAAAGATTCAAATTTCAAACTCAAACATGGCCTTTTAAAGTGCTTTTCCTTGTTCTGCTTAAAACATCAATTTAACTTGTTTGATCATGCATGAAAATAGTACAGATGGATAGATTGGATTTTTCTGATCATTTTTCATATATAATTTGTCCAATTTGGAGTTACAGAATAAAAGTTATGAATTTTTGAAGTTTAAATAATATTCTGGAATTTCCTGATTTAATTTAAATCCAGAAATATAATTATTGCGCCAGCATGACGTCAGCATGACGTCAGTGGTCAACTGCGGCTGTCTGGGGTCAAACCTGACGTGTGGGGCCCACACGTCAGTGACAGGGGGGTTAAACAGGGTTAAATTAATCCTAATTACTAATTAGTGGCGCTGGGGCCCACTGGTCAGTGTCAGGGGGTTAACTAACAGTGGTTAGCGCTAATCCTAATTAGCTACAGGGCTGGGCCCACCTGTCAGGGACTCAGGGGGGTTCCTGCCGTGGTCAAAGTGGGTCAAACCCACCGGCGACGTGACGCCGGCGAGGCCCGAGACGGCGGCGCGATGCGGGATCGCGCTACAGGGCACGGGCGAGGCCGTTCTTGGGCTCGTTGGAGAGCTCTTGCTCCCGCGCGTCGAACGGTGGTGGTGGCCGTGCCTGAGGTGGCCGGAGTCGACGGCGGCGAGCTCGGCTGCGGCCGCCGGAGTTCGGTCGTGCACGGAAACGGGGTTGGAGCTCGAAGGCGAGCGAAGCGAGGCGCTAGGGATGCTCTAAGGAGCCTTACGAACTCGTTGGACTCGCCGGGGTGACCAAATGGTCACCGGAGCTGCGTCGACGGCGAGCTCGGCGACGGCGGAGGTTCGGCCGTGGTGGGGAGGAGGCTACGGTGAGGGAACGAGGGGGAGAAGAGGGGGAAACGGTGGCGTAGCTCACCGCGGTTGCAGTGGGCGTCGAAGCGGGCTCGGGGACGCGCTGGAGACGGCGAATCGACGGCGACGGTGGTCGGAGTCCGAGGAGGGGAACGGCGACGTGGCGGCGATGCAGGGCTTCTGGAGGCCCGTGGAGCGGTGGGGAGGAAGAGGAGGTCGAGGCGGAGCTTCTGAGCTAGTCGGGGGAGCGAGGGGTGGCCGGAGTCGGCTGCTATGGCGAACGGCGGCGACGGTGGTGTTCGGCCGTGTGAGAGAGAGAGCGAGGGAGAGGAGGGGAGATAAGGCCAGGGGATCGGGGCGGCACCGAGAAGAAGCGCCACGGCGTCGCGCTGGCGGGGGGGGAGGCAGGCAGACGAGCTGGTGGCGTGGCGCTCCGGCCGTGCGCGCGCGCCGGCCACACGCCTGGCCGACTGGCGCCAGGAGGACGACGGCGGTGGTGGGCTGGGCTGGCTTGCTGGGCCGGCCAGCTGGCTGGGCCGCACAGGGAGGGGCCCAGGTAAGCTTTTCCCTTTTATTTTTTTTCTATTTTCTAATTTCTGACATTTGTTTTGATTTAAATAATATATTAAATCATTTATTTAACTTATGCCAATTTTTGCAGGGGCTAGATATATTATTCCAGAGCTCCTTTATAATTGGCATAATATTTGGACATATATTAATATATAAAGAAATATATTTCCAAAGCAAATATTTATGCATTAATTCCAAATGCCCAAAATAAATGTCCATGAGTCACTAAAAATATTGGTTTGATTTTTATCTCTGTCCAATATTTTCAGAGATCAACATGAGCATTTTCTTGGACCCTTTTGGAGAAATTTTTATTTGGGTCATTTTCAAAATGATTCTGAGGGTTTCACAGATCCCCATTTCAAGTTTCTAAGAGTAAACATGATGCAACACTCTAATGCATGACTAGCTAGGGTGTGACAATTTGAGGCATTACTTTTGGGATGACCCACATCTTTATAAAGAAGGAGTGGATGGTGTTATTAGATGTTGTGTACCTGAGCATGAACAGGAACCGATCCTACGCAAGTGTCACTCCGAAGCTTATGGAGGACACCATGCTGGAGATAGAACTGCACATAAGGTACTGCAATCTGGTTTTTATTGGCCTACTCTCTTCAAGGATGCCCGTAAGTTTGTCTTATCTTGTGATGAATGTTAAAGAATTGGTAATATTAGTAGACGTCAAGAAATGCCTATGAATTATTCACTTGTTATTGAACCATTTGATGTTTGGGGCTTTGACTATATAGGACCTTTTCCTTCCTCTAATGGTTATACACATATTTTAGTTGCTGTTGATTATGTTACTAAGTGGGTAGAAGCTATTCCAACTAGTAGTGCTGATCATAACACTTCTATTAAAATGCTTGAAGAAGTAATTTTTCCAAGATTTGGAGTCCCTAGATATTTAATGACTGATGGTGGTTCACATTTTATTCATGGTGCTTTCCGTAAAATGCTTGCTAAATATGATGTTAATCATAGAATTGCATCTCCTTATCACCCTCACTCTAGTAGTCAAGTAGAATTGAGTAATAGAGAACTCAAATTAATTTTCCAAAAGACTGTTAATAGGTCTAGAAAGAATTGGTCCAAGAAACTTGATGATGCATTATGGGCCTATAGAACTGCATGTAAAAATCCTATGGGTATGTCTCCGTATAAAATGGTCTATGGAAAAGCATGTCACTTACCTCTCGAACTAGAACACAAGGCTTATTGGGCTATTAAAGAACTTAATCATGATTTTAAACTTGCCGGTGAGAAGTGGTTATTTGATATTAGCTCACTTGATGAATGGAGAACCCAAGCCTATGAAAATGCCAAGTTGTTTAAAGAAAAAGTTAAAAGATGGCATGACAAAAGGATACAAAAGTGTGAGTTTAATGTAGGTGATTATGTATTGCTATATAACTCTCGTTTAAGATTTTTTGCAGGAAAACTTCTCTCTAAATGGGAAGGTCCCTACATTATCGAGGAGGTCTACCGTTCCGGTGCCATAAAAATCAACAACTTCGAAGGCACAAATCCGAAGGTGGTGAACGGTCAAAGAATTAAACACTATATCTCAGGTAATCCCATAAATGTTGAAACCAATGTTATTGAAATCGTAACCCCGGAGGAATACATAAGGGACACTTTCCGGAACGTTTCAGACTCCGAAAAGGAATATGTATGTGGTACGGTAAGTAAACCGACTCCAAAACAGTTTTTAAGGCAATATTTCTCCGTTTTGGAATATTTAGAAAAATAGAAAAATAAGCAGCAGTCCGGGAAGGACACGAGGGCTCTGATACGTCTCCATCGTTTCTACTTTTCCAAACACTCTTGCCCTTGTTTTGGACTCTAACTTGTATGATTTGAATGGAACTAACCCGGACTGATGCTGTTTTCAGTAGAATTGCCATGATGTTGTTTTATGTGTAGAAAACAAAAGTTCTCGGAATGACCTGAAACTCCACGGGATATCTTACAATAAATAATAAAAAAATCCTCGCCAAAGATGAAGACCAAGGGGCCCACACCCTTCTCACGAGGGTGGGGGCGCGCCCCCCTACCTTGTGCCCCCCCTGGAGACCCCTCGACTCCAACTCCAACTCCAACCTTGTGGCCCCCCTGGAGACCCCCCCGGAGCCGCTGCCAAGCCCTAAAACCTCTCGGGAGGGCTGATCTGGAGTCCGTTCGGGGCTCCAGAGAGGGGGATTCGTCGCCGTCGTCATCATCAACCATCCTCCCTCACCAATTTCATGATGCTCACCGCCGTGCGTGAGTAATTCCATCATAGGCTTGCTGGACGGTGATGGGTTGGATGAGATTCACCATGTAATCGAGTTAGTTTTGTTAGGGTTTGATCCCTAGTATCCACTATGTTCTGAGATTGATGTTGCTATGACTTTGCTATGCTTAATGCTTGTCACTAGGGCCCGAGTGCCATGATTTCAGATCCAAACCTATTATGTTTTCATCAATATATGAGAGTTCTAGATCCTATCTTGCAACTCTATAGTCACTTATTATGTGTTATGATCCGTTAACCCCGAAGTGACAATAATCGGGATACTTACCGGTGATGACCGTAGTTTGAGGAGTTCATGTATTCACTATGTGCTAATGCTTTGTTCCGGTTCTCTATTAAAAGGAGGCATTAATATCCCTTAGTTTCCATTAGGACCCCACTGCCACGGGAGGGTAGGACAAAAGATGTCATGCAAGTTCTTTTCCATAAGCATGTATGACTATATTCGGAATACATGTCTATATTACATTGACGAATTGGAGCTAGTTCTGTGTCACCCTATGTTATACATGATGAACCGCATCTGGCATAATTATCCATCATTGGTCCGATGCCTACGAGCTTTCCATATACTGGTTTACGCTTATTTACTTTCCTGTTGCTATTGTTACAATCACTACAAAACACCAAAAACATTACTTTGCTTTCATTACTCTTTTGTTACCGTTACCATCATTATCATATTACTTTGCTATTAAACACTTTGCTGCAGATACTAAGTTTCCAGGTGTGGTTGAATTGACAACTTAGCTGCTAATACTTGAGAATATTCTTTGGCTCCCCTTGTGTCGAACCAATAAATTTGGGTTGAATACTCTACCCTCGAAAGCTGTTGCGATCCCCTATACTTGTGGGTTATCAAGACTAATTTCTGGCGCCGTTGCCGGGGATCATAGCTCTATTATTTGAGTCACTTGGGATTTATATCTTCTGGACACTATGAAGAACTTGAGAGATCCAAAAACCAATATCTATCCCTCAACTACGAGGGGAGGTAAGGAACTGCCATCTAGCTCTGCACTTGATTCACCTTCTGTTATGAGTAAGCTTGCGACACCTAAACGTGCTTCTACTATTCGTTCTGATATGTTGCATGTTATTGATGATGCTACTTTTGCTATACATGATACTTATGATGAAACTACCTCTATGCCTGATACTACTATGCCACTTAGTGATTTTCTCAAGGAATGACTTGCTAGGGCTAGAGAGATTGAAAATATTGAATCTGATTATGAAGATGAAAGTGATGATGAAGAATAACTTGTTATTCCTGAGGGTTATTTATTTGATCAAGATGCTTCTTTGGCTATTTTAGCTTGCAAAGATAGATATGAACTCAAAAGGTTATTAGCCAAATGGAATAAGCAATCTCTAAATGCTAGGATGAGACCTGACCCTGCTTTTGCTACTTCACCTATCTGTGTTGCTGATAAGGATTATGAATTCTCTGTTGATCCTGATATAATTACTTTGGTTGAATCTGATTCTTTTCATGGCTATGAATTTGGAACTGTTGTAGCACATCTTACTAAATTAAATGATATAGCCACCCTGTTCACTAATGATGAGAGATCTTGCTACTTTTATATCCTTAAAATATTTCCGTTCTCATTAAAGGGTGATGCTAAGATATGGTTTAATTCTCTTGATCCTGGTTGTGTGCGTAGTCCCCAGGATATGATTTATTACTTCTCTGCTAAATATTTCCCTGCTCATAAGAAACAAGCTGCTTTGAGGGAAATATACAACTTTGTGCAAATTAAAGAAGAGAGTCTCCCACAAGCTTGGGGGAGGCTTCTCAAGTTACTTAATGCTTTGCCTGATCATCCTCTTAAGAAAAATGAAATAGTTGATATCTTTTATAATGGACTAACCGATGCTTCCAGAGATTACCTGGATAGTTGTGCTGGTTCTCTTTTCAGGGAAAGAACACCGGATGAAGCTGAAATCTTATTGAATAATATGTTGACAAATGAAAATAATTGGACACCTCCGGAGCTAGCTCCTGAGCCATCTCCTGCTCCAATTAATGATCCTATTCCTAAACCAACTCTGAAGAAGAGAGGTATTCTATTTCTTAGTCCTGAAGATATGCAAGAGGCAAAGAAATCTATGAGAGAAAAAGGTATTAAAGCTGAATATGTTAAGAATTTACCTCCTATTGAAGAAATACATGGTATTAATTTACCGCCCGATGAAGAAATATATGATCTTAATCCTTTATTTATTGAAGAACCTCCAGACCTCGATAACCCGACACAGGTAGTAAAGGTAAATTCTCCCTATAGATATGATAAAACTGAAATCCCTCCTACTAAAATTGCTAGTCAATGCTTGGATGAGTTTGATAATTTTATGTTTAAGCAAGAAGACTTCAATGCTTATTTTGGTAGACAATTAAAATAAGATGCTGATATGATTAAATATTTAGGTGACTATATGGCTAATATTAGAGGTGAACTTAAACTTGTTAGCAAACATGCTTATATGGTTACCACTCAAGTAGAACAAGTACTTAAAGCTCAAAAAGAATTGCTCAATGAGATGAATAGTAAGAAAAATAATTATGCTGTTAAAGTGGCTACTAGAACTGGTAGAATGACTCTGGAACCTTTGTATCCTGAAGGCCACCCTAAGAGAATTGAGCAAGATTCTCAGAGAAATAAAATTGATGCACCTAGTTCTTCTAAAAAGAAGAAAAAGAAAAATGATAGAACTGTGCAAACTTCTAGTGAACCTATTGCTGAACCACCTGATAATCCAAATGATATCTCTATGTCTGATGCTGAAACACAATCTGGCAATGAACATGAACCTAATGAAAATGTTAATGATGATGTTCATAATAATGCTCAACCTAGTAATGATAATGATGTAGAAATTGAACCCGCTGTTGATCTTGATAACCCACAATCAAAGAATCAACGTTATGATAAGAAAGACATTGTTGCTAGGAAACATGGTAAAGAAAGAGAACCTTGGGTTCAGAAACCCATGCCTTTTCCTCCCAAACCATCCAAGAAAAAGGATGATGAGGATTTTGAGCGCTTTGCTGAAATGATTAGACCTATCTTTTTGCGTATGCGATTAACTGATATACTCAAAACCAATCCTTATGCTAAGTACATGAAAGATATTACTCCGTATTACAAATAAAAGAAAGATACCGGAAGCTGAAATTTCCACCATGCTTGCTAATTATACTTTTAAGGGTGGAATACCAAAGAAACTTGGGGATCCAGGAGTACCTACTATACCATGCTCCATTAAAAGAAACTATGTTAAAATTGCTTTATGTGATCTTGGAGCCGGTGTTAGTGTTATGCCTCTCTCTTTATATTGTAGACTTGATTTGAATAAGTTGACACCTACTGAAATATCTTTGCAAATGGCTGATAAGTCAACTACTATACTTGTCGGTATTTGTGAGGATGTGCCTGTTGTAGTTGCAAACGTTACTATTTTAACGGACTTTGTTATTCTTGATATTTCCAAGGACGATAGTGTGACTATTATTCTTGGAAGAACTTTTCTTAATACTGCAGGGGCTGTTATTGATTGCAACAAAGGCAATGTCACTTTTCATGTTAATGGTAATGAGCATACGGTACACTTTCCGAGAAAACAACCTCAAGTTCATAGTATCAATTCTATCAGAAAAATTCCATCGATTATATTTGGAGGTTTTGAATTTCCTCTTCCTACTGTGAAGAAATATGATATACTTATTATTGGCGATGTGCATATCCCTGTTGAGGTAACCTAGTGTTATTCGAAATTTCTCTGGTTTCATGTTAATCGGAATGGGTTTGTTAACAAGACTTGATCAACCTTGTTAGTGGATTCCTTTTGACGAGCATGAGATGGATGAAACTAGAAGCACAACCTTCTGTACCCTCTCTATACTTTCTGTTATTTAGTTGAAATAAAGTGAAAATAAATAATTTTCTGTCTATTATCTGATTATCTGTGCAATATAAAAATACCTCGAAAATAAAAGTTCTCCAAATGCCCTGAAAATTAAATATGATTTTTTCTAGAATATTTGAGGATTTATGGAACTGAACACACACCGGGGGGCCAACCACCTTGCCACGAGGGTGGAGGGCACGCCCACCCCCTAGGACGCGCCCCCTGCCTCGTGGACCCATGGTGGCCCTCCTCCACTTATTCTTTCAGCCACATACTTCATCTTCCTCCCCCAAACAAGAAAAACCAGCTCAAACCCGAGTCCAAGCTTGGTTTGCTGCCATTTTCGATCTCCTTGCTCAAAGCACCTCTCACAAAACTGCTTGGGGAGATTGTTCCTCGGTACGTGACTCCTCCATTGGTCCAATTAGTTTTTGTTCTAGTGCTTTATTCATTGTAAATTTGTGTTGCTTAGGTGACCCTATTCTTGAGCTACATGTCAAATTTATATGGTCAAAAGTAGTTTTGATGCATGATATAGGCCCTAGGCACTTGTAGGAGTAGTTGCTATCAATATTATTGAGTTTGGTTTACTTTTATTTTGAAGTTACTAAAAAATTTCAGAATTTTTCAGAGGAAGAAATATGCTTAGGAAAATGTTCCAAGGTGGTTGTCGGTGTCAAAACCGGCGGATCTCGGGTAGGGGGTCCTGAACTGTGCGTCTAAGGCGGATGGTAACAGGAGGCAGGGGACACGATGTTTTACCTAGGTTCGGGCCCTCTTGATGGAGGTAAAACCCTATGTCCTGCTTGATTATTCTTGATAATATGAGTAGTACAAGAGTTGATCTACCACAAGATCGAAGAGGCTAAACCCTAGAAGCTAGCCTATGGTATGATTGTCTGTTGTCCTACGGATTAAAACCCTCTAGTTTATATAGACACCGTAGGGGGCCAGGGTTACACAAGGTCGGTTACAAAGGAGGATATATCCATATCCTTATTGCCTAGCTTGCCTTCCACGCCAAGTAGAGTCCCATCCGGACACGGGACGAAGTCTTCAATCTTGCATCTTCATAGTCCAACAGTCCGGCTAAAGGATATAGTCCGGCTGTCCGGAGACCCCCTAATCCAGGACTCCCTCAGTAGCCCCTGAACCAGGCTTCAATGACGATGAGTCCGGCGCGCAGTGTTGTCTTCGGCATTGCAAGGCGGGTTCCTCCTCCGAATACACCACAGAAGAGTTTGAATACAAGGATAGTGTCCGACCCTGCAAAATAAGTTCCACATACCACCATAGAGAGAATAATATTTCCACAAATCTAGTCTGCTGACACGTTCTGGCAGCGTGACATCACGCCATGGCCAGGTAATTATTCGAACCGTTTTTCTTCAACCAGCCCCGCACATAACGCGAGGCGGTTTCTTGACACGTCTTGTCAAAGCAGAGATCGTGTTCCCCTTATTACGGGGTTCTCATCAATACGGACATGGGTAACCCAACCACGCCATCAATTACGGCGCTTGGTGAACAAGCGAGTTTTACCAGGCTAGTGGAGGCGCATAGTTTAGTCCGCCCTTATAAAGGGATGAGATCTCACCTTTTTCTACCCACGCCTTCTTCCTCCTTGCTCACCCATTCTCGCGCACTCGAGCTCCAACGCCCAAGTCCACATCCTTCTCCTCAACTCCAAACATGTCCGGAGCGGGAGGCAACTGCCTCTACCGTCACGGAGGGTCACATCAAAAAGTTACGCGGAGCCGGATACTTAGCCGCGGATATCGGCACCGGCTGCCAGCCGCGGGGCAGGTCATCCCTACCCCAGAACCTCACGAGAGGGTGGTCTTCCTCCACCACTTTGTCTGCGGACTAGGGTTTCCCCTCCATCCATTTGTCCGCGGCCTCATGTTCTACTATAGGCTGGACTTCCATGATCTGGCCCTGAACTTCATCCTCAACATCTCGGCGTTCATCGTCGTGTGCGAGGCCTTCCTCCGCAGCCGGCCCCACTTCGGCCTATGGCTGAAGACCTTCAATATCAAGACGAAGGTGGTGGGTGGCCAACAGGAGGAATGCGGCGGAGCCATGGTGGGAAAGATGCCCAACGTTACATGGCTCGAGGGCTCCTTCATGGAGACCATAAAGGGGTGGCAGTCGGGGTGGTTCTACATCACCGAGCCGTGCGACTCCAACTGGGTGGCGGCCCCCGAGTTTCGATCCGGAATCCCCACGCGGCTCACTTCCTGGAAGGAGAAGGGCATGTCCTGATGTTCATCGGTGGAGCTGGACGGACTCCAGAAATGTATCTGGAATATGACAAGCAAGAAGCTCAAGCTTGTCAACATAGTCCAGGTCATTCTCTTCCGCCGGATCCTCCCGTGTCAACAACAGGATTTTAACTTATGGGAGTTCGACCCGGCCCGGCACCAAACTCTGAGCGAGCACTTCGACATGACGCACAAAGACGTCTGGAGGGTGCTGTTCAAGGGTGCTGAGGTCCCTCCCTCTCTCACCGAGGACCACGGGCTAAGCGCGAAGCGCCCTGCGAATCCGGTAAGTTCTGCACATCTAATAGGATATTTAATTTGCATAGCTTAACCATGTGCGGGGTCTGAGCTCCCATGCCTTTGACAGGACTGGGTGGAGGCCTCAAAGTAGATCGACTGTCCGGCCCCTCTGCCCGAAGACACTACGGATGCTCTCCTGACGGAGATGCTGACTCCGGATCCTTATAAGATGCCGGAGAAGACCAAGAAGAAGGCCAAGGGAACCCGAAAGAATTATTTTAGGCAATATTGCTCCATGCTATATTATCTACTGTTTTAGGCAATATTGGGCCTTATTTTCCACTTTTATAGTATTTTTGGGACTAACCTATTAACCGGAGGCCCAGCCCAGATTTGATGTTTTATGCCTATTTCAGTGTTTCTAGAAAAGGAATATCAGACGGAGTCGAAACGGAACGAAATCAACTGAAGAAGTTATTTTTGGAAGGAAACACACCTGATGGACTTGGACCCCACGTCAGAAGATACGGGAGCTGCCCACGAGGGTGGGGGGCGCGCCCACCCCCCTAGGGCATGCCCCCTGCCTCGTGGGGCCCCCGTGGCTCCCCTGACGTGCTTCTTCTGCCTATATAACTCCATATACCCTAAAACTTCCAGAACATACAATAGATCGGGAGTTCCGCCGCCAGAAGCCTCCGTAGCCACCAAAAACCAATCTAGACCTGTTCCGGCACCCTGCCGGAGGGGGCAATCCCTCTCCGATCGCCATCTTCATCATCCCGGTGCTCTCCATGACGAGGAGGGAGTAGTTCTCCCTTGGGGCCGAGGGTATGTACCAGTAGCTATGTGTTTGATCTCTCTCTCTCTCTCTCTCTCTCTCTCTCTCGTGTTCTTAAGGTGATACGATCTTGATGTATCGCGAGCTTTGCTATTATAGTTGGATCCTGTCACATCCCTAGCTTCTGGTAATGCACTAGGCTAGACCTCTTGCTGCATCATGTTTAAATTCAAATGAAATTTGAATTGGGGAATTTTCAAAAGCCTCAGAATCCTTTTAAAAAAATGATCAAGATAAAAATTGCTTCAAATAAGTCCAAGAAAATGTTCCTGTTATCCTCTGGAAATATTGGCAAGAGGCAAAATCCAAACCAATATTTTTGGTGTCTCAGAAACATTTAATTTGGGCATTTGAATTAAATCAATAATTATTTGAATTGGATTTATATCTACTATTAAATAAATATAGGTCCAATAATTCTGAAATATTTTGTGGAGCATTGTTTTAACTCTTTTAGCTCCTAAAAATATTGTCAGAAGCAAAATAAATTGAATTGGTTTCAAAACCAAATTCAAAACAAACCTGCAAAATAGAAAACTGAATTAATTAGAAAAAGACAGAGAGAGAAGGGAATTACCTGGGCCACTTACCTGTAGCCGGCCCAGCTGGCCAGCTCCTCCCGCTGGCCCAGCCCACCGCCGCCTTCCTCCTCGCGCCAGTAGGCAGAGGAGGGACACGGCGCGCGCGCCCGAGCTCGCCACGCCACCACCCTGCTCGTCTGCATCGCCTGGCCACCGCGACGCCGCGCGTCATCTCCTCGGCGCCGCCCCGACCCCCCTGGACCCCCTCACTCTCTCCCGAGCTCTCCCCCCCC
>NC_041384.1:636651892-636695083 GCF_002162155.2 Triticum dicoccoides | reverse complement strand
TCAAGCCATTCCGTCCTGAATGACTAGGAGAAACAAACTCCAGTACCTCATCCATATTTAGGATTGGGTCAAAGTAGTTGTGTTCCGCAGATCAAGTTACAATCCAGCTTCTGGTCTGCTCTACCCTGAAGTATTACCTTCTTTATGACAGGAATTTCATGAGAATTGCACCACCTTTTGTGAATTCTTGACATAGTGATACTTCTCGCCATCCTTTTTCATTCCTCGGTTCCGTGTTGATGCAACCGGAATACCGACAAATGAATTGTGATGTGTGAAATCAATACTCCTAGCAACCTCGTTGCTTGGTAGTTAAAGGATAATAATTTTATTCTTAGTATGTTGGTTATTGAATCACCATTCTAAGATTGATCGTGCTACCTAGTCCTTATTTCCTGGTGCACTCTTTGATTGATGAGTTAGGATTTGTCAAGTCCTCTCTCATTTGATCATATCATCTTGCCCTGAAAAGCAAGATTGTTCTCGAGCTTAGTAACATATCGGTGGTTCGTGATTTTCCGAAGATCTTCTCGGAAGTACTACCAGATCGTCACCTGACCGTTATGTTGAGCCCGTGATCAAGTTGGTTTCTTATGAACCACCTTCTTTCCAAGAATCGGTGTTAGATATCCCTGAGCTAGTTGGTTAAGCTGGACAACAACTTGGAGAGTTGGAAGATAAAAACTTGTCTGACTTAGTTCGTTCCAAAGGGATATTCTTGTGTAGTGTGTGTTGAAGAAAGATGATATCTTCATCGATTGGTCCCTGTGATCAGTTGCTGGACCTATTGTCTTATCAATCCCTTGATTTGAGTGTGGGCTATCGTCAAATCAAATCAGTACCAACGATGCTCGTAATGTTGTCCTACTCGTGGTTGATCCCTCGAGCATACACCATTACATCTTTGGTCTGACCAATGCTATCACCGTGTTCACATGATGGTGGAAGTCCAGTGATATGGAAATTCCGATGAGTTGCTGTTGAGCCCATCAGTAGCATTTTGTCTCCCCCCATGAATCATGTTGAACATCAACCTAGTGTTGGAAACTTGTGTAAGCATTTCTTCGTGTTTCGTTCATGAAGCATATGTTTGAATGAAAGTATTGATTTTCCCTAATTCATGTGCATATGATGCAAGTTGCCGCCATGAATTCGAGGAAGATTGTTTTGTTTCCTTGGAATCATCCCAAATCAGTCATGCACACGTGCGAAGTATTCTGTGGTCTGGAGACTTGCAACCTTCATTCCATATGTGTCCCGAGCACACCAAGCCACTGATTGATTTGTTCACGGGGAAGAAGTTCCTTCATAAGAGCTAATCATATGACTTATGCAAGGACTTCGTTATCCACGGTGATGGTTCCCAACCAGAACTCGGTAGTGTTTTATTGTAAGACTACCACGTGGTCATGCTTGTCCGGGACAACGTGTTCACATGTTTGTAGCAGAACCAGCTCATGTTTTGGAGCTTGCTATCGTAGTTCATCTCCCGAGTATCCCGCAACGTCATCTCGTCGATTTGTGTTGCAAACTTTCGTTTTTCTTCCTAGACTCGATGAGTCTGGAATATCCTGACACCAACCAGATCTGAATCTCAGGCAGATATGATGGTTGGAATATTTCCCAAGAATTATAATATTGGTCGCGCGATAATCGGTAAAGTGGATGTCGTGGCCAACACACCCAGCCGGAAGACCTGTTATTATAATATCTTGATTGATGAAGTTGACCACCTCCCCATAGGGATTTCGTAGGATTTACTCCCTAGCTGCCCCTATGGATTTCTGTGTTCCGAAGTCCGACCTTTTTACTTGATGTTCTAGATATCAAACCATATCTATGGGTGGATTACGCTAGCACATCAAGGAGAACATTAGAAGCGGAGTGCTAAATGTCTCTCGGTCGATCATCCAGATTTTATTTGCTTGGCCTCGCTAAGGTGAAATCTGAGAAAGTGTTATCCTCCTTCGCATCTGCATCGTCCATCGCTATTTATCATGGTAGTATGTTGTGTTGTCAGCACCCTTGACGCGGTTGTTGATAAAACCTTGATGATTATGGAAATGCTCAAGTTCTTGAGAGCACGCACAAGCACTACGTGTTATCATCATCTCTAACTGGGATTCCTCTCAGTTTCCTCGGCAAATGCTATGACCTTTTCAAACAGTGAATTCACTCTCTTTTGTTGGGTTCTTCCCCAGTTACCAGAATCATTCCCAGCATTTGCATTTTGTTCCTAGCTTGCACCGCCAATGTGCCATTCTACCATGGGTCTCTTCCATTTCCGGTGATAAGCAAATTCATCTATTACGTTGTCTCCAACAAGGTAATCCACATCATCCAAGTCCGAGTATGCCATTCTACCGACCCCCTCCAAACGATCGCTCGAGAATTGCCTTAGGCTGGTTTAAAGAGTTTCAATGATCTCTGAATCAAAAGTAATTCTTTTTGCCACTTAAGGGGATATCTCTACGAGTCACCTTCCCTAAGGTGTATCGTTATGGTATCATGGCAACTCAACTCCTCGCTACGTTGACAATCGTTTACCACCTTCTTAGGTATGAAATTGTTGTCTACCTAGTGAACCTTCGTCATCCGTTTCTTCCACCCCTATTGATGTGTATCTCGTGTCTCAACCCGAAAGATGGTTCTATGTCTCATTCCGTAAGTTAATCTTGAGTTGTTCGATCTTCGAGGAGATCGACCCTTCTAGAGTCTCCTTCTTCCCTCCATGTCATGTTGACAGGATTTCTCAAAGCAAGACTTCAAGACAATAATGGTGTTCAAATCAACGTTCATTTGAAGTGCACCCTGGATCGTGAGGATTATACTAGTTTGCGTTTCCCCTTCATCCTACCCTACGCTTGAATCTCGAGACGAGATTCTTGTTTAGTGGGGGTGAGTTGTCACATCCCTAGCTTCTGATAATGCACTAGGCTAGACCTCTTGCTGCATCATGTTTAAATTCAAATGAAATTTGAATTGGGGAATTTTCAAAAGCCTCAGAATCCTTTAAAAAAAATGATCAAGATAAAAATTGCTTCAAATAAGTCCAAGAAAATGTTCCTGTTATCCTCTGGAAATATTGGCAAGAGGCAAAATCCAAACCAATATTTTTGGTGTCTCAGAAACATTTAATTTGGGCATTTGAATTAAATCAATAATTATTTGAATTGGATTTATATCTACTATTAAATAAATATAGGTCCAATAATTCTGAAATATTTTGTGGAGCATTGTTTTAACTCTTTTAGCTCCTAAAAATATTGTCAGAAGCAAAATAAATTGAATTGGTTTCAAAACCAAATTCAAAACAAACCTGCAAAATAGAAAACTGAATTAATTAGAAAAAGACAGAGAGAGAAGGGAATTACCTGGGCCACTTACCTGTAGCCGGCCCAGCTGGCCAGCTCCTCCCGCTGGCCCAGCCCACCGCCGCCTTCCTCCTCGCGCCAGTAGGCAGAGGAGGGACACGGCGCGCGCGCCCGAGCTCGCCACGCCACCACCCTGCTCGTCTGCATCGCCTGGCCACCGCGACGCCGCGCGTCATCTCCTCGGCGCCGCCCCGACCCCCCTGGACCCCCTCACTCTCTCCCGAGCTCTCCCCCCCCTCTGTTCCTCTCTCCCTCTCGTGCCGAGCGCAGCCGTCGCCACCGACGCCGTTCGCCGCGGCCACCGGCCACCCCTCGCCTCGCCGATGCCTCCAGAAGAACCGCCGCGCCTTCTTCTTCGTCTCCACCAACCCATGTGACGCCGGAAGCCTCGGAGCGCCGTCCCCGACGTCTTCTTCCTCCTCGGGCCACCGAGATCGCCGGCGACCTCCCGTCGTCACCAGCCCCTCCCCGAGCCCACTGACCACCCCTGCGGACTCGACGTGAGCTCCTCTTCGTTTCCCCTCCGTATTTTCGTTCAATTTCGTGCCGTATCCATCGTCTCCGCCGAGCCCGAGAGCCCATTGCCGCCGGCCACGAGGTCGCCGTGGCTAGAGCTCACGCGCGTCACGTCCAAGCACACCACCATGCTCAGCACCACGCCAGGATCCCAAAACCCTAGTCTATCGCTCCTGTGGCGCACCGTAGCCACCGCCCGCGCCTCACCCGAACTCCGGCCGCCGCCGTCGTCATGATTGCCGTCGCCTCCGGCCACCCTAGCTCCTTCCGTTGGCCCTGTTAGATGCGCGCGGGCCTGGGCATCCCGTAGAGCCCCTCCGCCGCTCTTTTGGTCATCGGAGGGCGAATCCCGACGCTCTCCGCCGTCCCTGGCCTCGCCGGCGACGAGCCTCGGGTCAACTCCGGCGAGTTTGACCCGGGCTTGACCCCCTCTCTCTCACTGACCTGCGGGCCCCGCCCGGCTAATTAGGTTAGGTTAGTTTAACTAAGCTAGGTTAGTTTAGTTAGACGCTGACACTCGGGACCCACCGGTCAGGGGTTGACCGAACCGTGCCACGTTGACCTGCTGACGTCATCATGACGTCAGTATGACGCAGTAATGCTTTCTGGATTTATTTATATTCAGAAAATGCCCTAAACTTCAATAAATCATAGAAAATTAACCGTAACTCCAAATTAAATAAATTATATATGAAAAATTATCAGAAAAATTCAAGGAATCCATATGTACCATTTTCATGCATGTTAGAACAACTTATAGCTGCTGTTTAGCATAAATCAATTAAATGGCATTTGAATAATCACATATGGAGTTTAAATTTGAATCTTGTATTCAAACCAACTTCATTTAATCTGTTGCTAGTTGCATTAGCCCAAAACACATTCATTTTGCCATGTCATGATCATGCATCATATTGTGCATTGCATTGATTGTGTTCCCTTCTGTGTTGCCGGTATTTGTCCCCTCTCGATAGACGTGATACCGATGATGTGATCGTTGACACTGATGAAGACTCAATGTTATCTTCAGAAGTGCCAGGCAAGCAAAACCCCCTTGTTCATTCCGATAAAATCCCACTCTCTCGCTCCTGCTCTCTTTTACTGCATTAGGACAACAACGATTCATCTGTTACTTGCTGCGGTAGCTGAACCCCTTTATCCTCTGCATGACCTGTCATTGCCACAGTAAATAGATGAAACCCACTAGCATGAGTAGGAGTTGTTTGAGCCCTGATGTGCCTACTCATTCATGCTTGTTTGTCATGCCTGCTACTGCCTAGAGTTGAGTCAGGTCTGATTCATCCGGGATGAATCAGAGGTGTGTGAACATGTCCTACGGTGTGTGAGCTAAGCGTGTGAACACGATTTGGTAAAGGTAGCGGTGAGAGGCCATGTAGGAGTACATGGTGGGTTGTCTCATTGCAGTCGTCCTCAGGAACTGAGTTCTGTGTTTGTGATCCATGATTCAGCTACTACCACGCATTGGGCCCGAAACCAATGGACCCTCTCGGCTTCTTGATCACCCTTGTCCTCTGTCCAGGAGTTGCAAGTAGTTTCTGGTGTTTGTAGTATGCTGGAGGCCGTGCGCAGCGCTGACCGTAGGGGTGGGCTGTGATGCGGTAGGCACGTGGCCGGGTAAACCGGGCGCCCGTTTGGTGTCACGGAACCCTGTTCACATCGTTTGGGGCTGTGAGCGAAACTCCGGCCGGATCTCCTCATGGATGGAACCCGAATAGGCGATAAACCTGGACTAGAGACTTGAGTGTTTAGGCAGGCCGTGGCCAACACCCACGTTGGGCTTCCGCTTGAAGGTTGCCGAGTACATGTCGTGTAAACGGCGGTAAGTGGTGAGAGCGTGTGTGAAGAAGTACACCCCTGCAGGGTTAACATCATCTATTCGAATAGCCGTGTCCGCGGTAAAGGACTTCTGGGTTGCTTATATCAGTTCATAGACAAGTGAAAGTGGATACTCTAAAATACGCAAGATAAGCGTGAGTGCTATGGATGGCGTTCTCGTAGGGAGACGGGAGCGGATCCATAGTGGTGTATTGATATGGTGAATATGTGGACTCGTGTGCGCCACCTCAAAAGAGTTACTCGCAGTCGTAGTTCAGGATAGCCACCGAGTCAAAGCTGGCTTGCTGCAGTTAAACCCCACCATCCCCTTTGTTGATAATGATGCATATGTAGATAGTTCTGATGTAAGTCTTGCTGGGTACATTTGTACTCACGTTTGCCTACTTTATGTTTTGCAGAGAGACTTCGGTCTCGCTAGTAGTTCCACGTGGGCTTCGACGTTTAGCTTGATACCTCAGCTACGATCTTGTGCCCTCGGCAGGATCTGGTAGATAGTCAGGCTTCTCAGCCTTTTTCATTTATAGATGTCTGTACTCAGACATGATAGCTTCCGCTTGTGCTTTGATTTGTATGCTCTGAATGTTGGGTCATGAGACCCATGTTTGTAATATCTCGCTCCTCGGAGCCTATTGAATAGATTACTTGAGTCATAGAGTCATGTTGTGATGCCATGTTGTATTTGCACATATCGAGCATATTGTGTGTATGTTATTGAAATGCTTGGTATGTGTGGGATCTGACCATCTAGTTGTTTATCTTTAGTAGCCTCTCTTACGGGGAAATGTCTCCTAGTGTTTCCACCGAGCCATGGTAGCTTGCTACTGCTCCGGAACACTTAGGCTGGCCGGCATGTGTCCTTCTTCGTTCCTGTGTCTGTCCCTTCGGGGAAATGTCACGCGGTGAATACCGGAGTCCTGTTAGCCCGCTACAGCCCGATTCACCGGAGTCCTGCTAGCCCAGTGCTACAGCCTGGATTCACTCGCTGATGACCGACACGTTCGATGCTGGGTCATGGATGCCTGTCCCTGTAAGTCTGTGCCGCTTTGGGTTTACGACTAGCCATGTCAGCCCGGACTCCTTATCATATGGATGCTAGCGACACTGTCATATACGTGTGCCAAAAGGCGCAAACGGTCCCGGGCAAAGGTAAGGCGACACCCGTGGGAATACCGTGCGTGAGGCCGCAAAGTGATATGAGGTGTTACATGCTAGATCGATGTGGCATTGAGTCGGGGTCCTGACAGATCCTATGTTTCTCCTCCCCCTCTTCTCTCTTGTAATGAATTGAGTTTCCCCTTTGAAGTAATCTTATCGGATTGAGTCTTTAAAGATTTGAGAACACTTGATGTATGTCTTGCCGTGGATATCTGTGGTGACAATGGGATATCGAGTGATTCACTTGATGTATGTTTTGGTGACCAACTTGCGGGTTCCGCCCATGAACCTATGCATAGGGGTTGGCACACGTTTTCGTCGTGATTCTCCGGTAGAACTTTGGGGCACTCTTTGAGGTCGTTTGTGTTGGTTGAATAGATGAATATGAGATTGTGTGATGCATATCGTATAATCATACCCACGGATACTTGAGGTGACATTGGAGTATCTAGGTGACATTAGGGTTTTGATTGATTTGTGTCTTAAGGTGTTATTCTAGTATGAACTCTAGGGCTCTTTGTGACACCTATAGGAATAGCCCAACGGATTGATTGGAAAGAATAACTTTGAGGTGGTTTCATACCCTACCATAATCTCTTCATTCGTTCTCCACTATTAGTGAGTTTGGAGTGACTCTTTGTTGCATGTTGAGGGATAGTTATGTTATCCAATTATGTTATTATTGTTGAGAGGACTTACACTAGTCAAAGTATGAACCCTAGGCCTTATTTCCACACATTGCAATACCGTTTACGCTCACTTTTATCATTCGTTACCTTGCTGTTTTTATAATTTCAGATTAGAAATACCTTTATCTACTATCCATATACCACTTGTATCACCATCTCTTCGCCGAACTAGTGCACCTATACAATTTACCATTGTATTGGGTGTGTGGGGGACACAAGAGACTCTTTGTTATTTGGTTGCAGGGTTGCTTGAGAGAGACCATCTTCATCCTACGCCTCCCACGGATTGATAAACCTTAGGTCATTCACTTGAGGGAAATTTGCTACTGTCCTACAAACCTCTGCACTTGGAGGCCCAACAACGTCTACAAGAAGAAGGTTGTGTAGTAGACATCAAGATATTTTCTGGCGCCGTTGCCGGGGAGGTTAGCACTTGAAGGTATATCTTTAGATCTTGCAATCGAGTCTTTTAGTTTCTTGTTTTATCACTAGTTTATTTTATAAAAGAAAATTACAAAAAAATGGAATTAAGTTCGTCTCATACGCTTCATCTTTTTAATATCTTTCGTGAGTATGATGGAAAGGAAAATTGTGCTCAAGTGCTCGAAGAAGAAATCTATAAAATGTTTGGCACTAAATATTTGAATGATGAGCATGATTGCAATGTTGTTAGTATGAATTCCTTGAATATCCATGATGCTAATGTTATGCAAAGCCACAAGCTTGGGGAAGCTATGTTTGATGAGGATGATATTTTTTGTCCCCCAAGTTTTGATGAACAAATTTATTATGATGAAAGCATGCCTCCTATCTATGATGATTATTGTGATGACACGTATGCTTTAAAGAATGATGATAACCATGAAACTTGTCATCTTGATCTTAATTTTCAATCACCTGATAGTTATTTTGTTGAGTTTGCTCCCACTATTATTCATGAGAAGAATTTTGCTTATGTGGAGAGTAGTAAATTTTGCATGCTTGTAGATCATGAAAAGAATGCTTTAGATGCTGGTTATATTGTTGAATTCATTCATGATGCTACTGAAAATTATTATGAGGGAGGAATATATGCTTGTAGTAATTGCAATAATATCAAGTTTCCTCTCTATGTGCTTTAAATTTTGAAGTTATGCTTGTTTTGCTTTCCTATGCAAGTTGATTCTTGTTCCCATAAGTTGTTTGCTCACAAAATCCTTATGCATAGGAAGTGGGTTATGCTTAAACGTGCTAGTCATATTTTTCATGATGCTCTCTTTATGTTTCAATTCTTATCCTTTATGAGAGCATCATTGAAATCATCATGCCTAGCTAGGGGCGTTAAACGATAGCGCTTGTTGGGAGGCAACCCAATATTATTTTAGTTCCTTGATTTTTGTTCCTGTTTAGTAATAAATAATTCATCTAGCCTCTGTTTAGATGTGGTTTTATGTGTTTAATTAGTGTTTGTGCCAAGTAGAACCTTTGGGAAGACTCGGGGAAAGTCTTTGCGATCATGTTGTAAAAAACAGAAACTTTAGCGCTCACGAGAATTGCTGCCATTTTTATTTGGAGAGTGATATTTAGTTAATTCTTTTTGAATATGATTAATAGATAAATTCCTCAGGTCCAGCAATTTATTTGATAATTTTATGAGTTCCAGAAGTATACGTTTGATCCAGATTACTACAGACTGTTCTGTTTTTGACAGATTCTGTTTTTCATGTGTTGTTTACTTATTTTGATGAATCTATGGCTAGTAAAATAGTTTATAAACCATAGATAAGTTGGAATATAGTAGGTTTAACACCAATATAAATAAATAATGAGTTAATTACAGTACCTTGAAGTTGTGATTTATTTTCTTATACTAACGGAGCTTACGAGTTTTCTGTTAAGTTTTGTGTTGTGAAGTTTTCAAGTTTTGGGTAAAGATTCGATGGACTATGGAATAAGGAGTGGAAAGAGCATAAGCTTGGGGATGCCCAAGGCACCCCAAGGTAATATTCAAGGAAAACCAAGATCCTAAGCTTGGGGATGCCCCGGAAGGCATCCCCTCTTTCGTCTTCGTTCATCGGTAACTTTACTTGGAGCTATATTTTTATTCACCACATGATATATGTTTTGCTTGGAGCATCAATTTATTTTGTTAGTATTTGCTTTCTGTTATTTAGAACAATGTTTTACATCTTCTATTCCAATAAAAGTGTCATTGGTAGCCTTTACTATGCCTATTTTAGAAGTCCACATGTTGCTGTTTGAAAACAGAAAGTTTACCGCTGTTGCAATAATTCCCTAGAAAAGTCAGAATGTGATAAAATGTTGAAACCTTTTGCATATTAAGCTCTGATAAATTTACTACAGTGGGAGTTTTCTTTCATAATTTTTGGATCTAGGGAGCATTCTTTACAGACTATCCTGTTTAGGCAGATTGCTGTTATGTTTGCATTGTTTGCATATGTTTGCTTCTTTAATGATTCTATTTGAGGATAGGACAATTAAATATGCAGAGGCATTTAGTATGCAATGTCGAATAATAATTTTTGTGGTTTGCTACAGTAGAGTATGATAAGGTTTTTGCAATGGTTTATACTAACTTATCTCACTAGTCCTTGTTGAGTTTTGTGTGGATGAAGCTTTTGAGATTTAGGGAGACCGTGATATGAGAGGAATTAAGGAGACACAAAAGCTCAAGCTTGGGGATGCCCAAGGCATCCCAAGATATTATTTCAATAAGTCTCAAGTGTCTAAGCTTGGGGATGCCCCAGTTGGCATCCCACCTTTCTTCTTCAACAACTATCGGTTAGTATCGGTTGATCCTAAGTTTTTGCTTCTTCACATGATGTTTGCCATTCTTAGAATGCCATTTTATTTTGCTTTGATTGCTGTTTGAATAAAATACCAAGATCTGAAATTATTAAATGTTAGAGAGTCTTCACATAGTTGCATAATTATTCGACTACTCATTGATCTTCACTTATATCTTTCGGAGCAGTTTGTCATTTGCTCTAGTGCTTCACTTATATCTTTTAGAGCATGGTCGTAGTTTTATTTTGAAGAAATAGATGAACTCTCATGCTTCACTTATATTATTTTGAGAGTCTTAAATAGCATGGTAATTTGCTTAAAATCCTAATATGCTAGGTATTCAAGAATAATAAAATTCTCTTATGAGTGTGTTGAATACTAAGAGAAGTTTGATTCTTAATGATTGTTTTGAGATATGAGGATGGTAATATTAGAGTCATGCTAGTTGAGTAGTTGTAAATTTGAGAAATACTTGTGTTGAAGTTTGTGATTCCCGTAGCATGCACGTATGGTGAACCATTATGTGATGAAGTCGGAGCATGATTTATTTATTGATTGCCTTCCTTATGAGTGGCGGTCGGGGACGAGCGATGGTCTTTCCTACCAACCTATCCCCCTAGGAGCATGCGCGTAGTACTTTGTTTCGATAACTAATAGATTTTTGCAATAAGTATGTGAGTTCTTTATGACTAATGTTGAGTCCATGGATTATACGCATTCTCACCCTTCCACCTTTGCTAGCCTCTCTAATACCGCGCACTTTTCGCCGGTATCATACACCTACCATATACCTTCCTCAAAACAGCCACCATACCTACCTATTATGGCATTTCCATAGCCATTCCGAGATATATTGCCGTGCAACTTTCCACCATCCAGTTTATCATGACACATTCATCATTGTCATATTGCTTAGCATGATCATGTAGTTGACATAGTATTTGTGGCAAAGCCACCGTTCATAATTATTTCATACTTGTCACTCTTGATTCATCGCATATCCCGGTACACCGCCGGAGGCATTCATATAGAGTCATCTTTGTTCTAGTATCGAGTTGTATCATCGAGTTGTAAATAAATAGAAGTGTGATGATCACCATTCAATAGAGCATTGTCCCAAAAAAAGAGAAAGGCCAAATAAAAAAAAGAAAGTCCAAATAAAAAAGAAAGGCCAAAAAAGGGACAATGCTACTATCCTTTTACCACACTTGTGCTTCAAAGTAGCACCATGATCTTCATTATAGAGAGTCTCCTATGTTGTCACTTTCATATACTAGTGGGAATCTTTCATTATAGAACTTGGCTTGTATATTCCAATGATGGACTTCCTCAAAATGCCCTAGGTCTTCGTGAGCAAGCGAGTTGGATGCACACCCACTTAGTTTCTTTTCGAGCTTTCATACACTTATAGCTCTAGTGCATCCGTTGCATGGCAATCCCTACTCACTCACATTAATATCTATTAATGGGCATCTCCATAGCCCGTTGATACGCCTAGTTTATGTGAGACTCTCTTCTCCCTTTTTGTCTTCTCCACAACCACCATTCTATTCCACCTATAGTGCTATGTCCATGGCTCACGCTCATGTATTCCGTGAAGATTGAAAAAGTTTGAGAACATCAAAAGTATGAACCAATTGCTTGGCTTGTCATCGGGGTTGTGCATGATTTAAATATTTTGTGTGGTGAAGTTAGAGCATAGCCAGACTATATGATTTTGTAGGGATAGCTTTCTTTGGCCATGTTATTTTGAGAAAACATAATTGCTTAGTTAGTATGCTTGAAGTATTATTATTTTTATGTCAATATGAACTTTTGTCTTGAATCTTTCGGATCTGAATATTCATATCACAAGTAAGAATAATTACATTGAAATTATGCCAACTAGCATTCCACATCAAAAATTATCTTTTTTATCATTTACCTACTCGAGGACGAGCAGGAATTAAGCTTGGGGATGCTTGATACGTCTCCAACGTATCTATAATTTTTGATTGCTCCATGCTATATTATCTACTGTTTTAGGCAATATTGGGCTTTATTTTCCACTTTTATATTATATTTTGGACTAGCCTATTAACTGGAGGCCCAGCCCAGATTTGCTGTTTTATGCCTATTTCAGTGTTTCGAGAAAAGGAATATCAGACGGAGTCGAAACGGAACGAAATCAACTGGAGAAGTTATTTTTGGAAGGAAACACACCTGATGGACTTGGACCCCACGTCAGAAGACACGGGAGCTTCCCACGAGGGTGGGGGGTGCGCCCACCCCCCTAGGGCGCGCCACCCTGCCTCGTGGGGCCCCCGTGGCTCCCCTGACGTGCTTCTTCTGCCTATATAACTCCATATACCCTAAAACTTCCAGAACATACAATAGATCGGGAGTTCCGCTGCCAGAAGCCTCCGTAGCCACCAAAAACCAATCTAAACCCGTTCCGGCACCCTGCCGGAGGGGGCAATCCCTCTCCGGTGGCCATCTTCATCATCCCGGCGCTCTCCATGACGAGGAGGGAGTAGTTCTCCCTCGGGGGTGAGGGTATGTACCAGTAGCTATGTGTTTGATCTCTCTCTCGTGTTCTTAAGGTGATACGATCTTGATGTATCGCGAGCTTTGCTATTATAGTTGGATCCTATGTTTCTCCTCCCCCTCTTCTCTCTTGTAATGAATTGAGTTTCCCCTTTGAAGTAATCTTATCGGATTGAGTCTTTAAAGATTTGAGAACACTTGATGTATGTATTGCCATGGATATCTGTGGTGACAATGGGATATCATGTGATTCACTTGATGTATGTTTTGGTGACCAACTTGCGGGTCCCGCCCATGAACCTATGCATAGGGGTTGGCACACGTTTTCGTCGTGATTCTCCGGTAGAACTTTGGGGCACTCTTTGAGGTCCTTTGTGTTGGTTGAATAGATGAATATTAGATTGTGTGATGCATATCGTATAATCATACCCACGGATACTTGAGGTGACATTGGAGTATCTAGGTGACATTAGGGTTTTGATTGATTTGTGTCTTAAGGTGTTATTCTAGTATGAACTCTAGGGCTGTTTGTGACACCTATAGGAATAGCCCAACGAATTGATTGGAAAGAATAACTTTGAGGTGGTTTCATACCCTACCATAATCTCTTCGTTTGTTCTCTGCTATTAGTGACTTTGGAGTGACTCTTTGTTGCATGTTGAGGGATAGTTATGTGATCTCATTATGTTATTATTGTTGAGAGGACTTACACTAGTGAAAGTATGAACCCTAGGCCTTATTTCCACACATTGTAATACCGTTTATGCTCACTTTTATCATTCGTTACCTTGCTGTTTTTATAATTTCAGATTACAAATACCTTTATCTACTATCCATATACCACTTGTATCACCATCTCTTCGCTGAACTAGTGCACCTATACAATTTACCATCGTATTGGGTGTGTTGGGGACACAAGAGATTCTTTGTTATTTGGTTGCAGGGTTGCTTGAGAGAGACCATCTTCATCCTACGCCTCCAACGGATTGATAAACCTTAGGTCATCCACTTGAGGGAAATTTGCTACTGTCCTACAAACCTCTGCACTTGGAGGCCCAACAACGTCTACAAGAAGAAGGTTGTGTAGTAGACATCAAGTTCTCGATGCCAGGTGGTATCGGACTCATCGTCCGATAACTCCGCGACGCACTCCTCCCATGAAGATGAGGAGGAGGAAGATGAAGATGCTCCCCCTCCAGCCGGGGGAGACAAGAAAAGGAAGGCCGCCCCAACCGGGGAGGCCGAAGGGTCCATGCAAGGAAGGACTCTCCTTCCGGACTGCTCCACCACCGCCGCCGAAAGCGAAGATGAGTGGCTACTCAGGGCCAAGCCCCTGGCGAAGTCGTAAGTATTCGGATTCCAGAGTAACTCATAGCATTCCTTTGTTGCACTGCTTCCCCTAACGCCGAATATGATTATGCAGACTGCCCCAAGCCCGTATCGACGTATCCTCGTCGGACGGCTCCTTGGATTCGTCGGATATGGATAGTGATCCACTTCCGACCGCCTCCTCCCCTTGCCCTATGGACAATGCCGAGGCGTTGTCCTAGGGGGCACCGAGCCGGGGGGAGACAGTCCCGGAGGCGCCTCAAGGTGACCTTCCGGACTCCAGGAGCAAAGGGAGCAAGGCTTCCGGGGGCTCCAAGTCCGGCACTCAGCCGGACACCGTGCCGGAACCTCCAGTGGTTCTGGACTCGGGCAGGCGGCCTCCTTCCAAAAGGGGTAAGATGCCCGTGCTGGTGACCTCTGTCTATCCAGAGGCACCGGACAACCTTCTGGGAGCGCTTCGCGGCACTTCCATCGACGAGGAGCACCGCACTATTATGAGTGCGGTGATCAAGAAGGTTTAGTCCGCCAAGAGCGGACTGACTGAAGCCTGTGCCAGCCTGCTAACAAGCTTTGAGGTAAGTGTTTAGAATATAAGAAAAATATTACCGCATAGACAGTAGCCCCTGATGTTCTGTTCGG
This sequence comes from Triticum dicoccoides, assembly GCF_002162155.2. Taxonomy (NCBI): domain Eukaryota; kingdom Viridiplantae; phylum Streptophyta; class Magnoliopsida; order Poales; family Poaceae; genus Triticum; species Triticum dicoccoides. Next base: position 636,680,211 of record NC_041384.1, on the reverse strand, counting down.
TGTTCACAAAGAAAAGCCGAATAGAGGATTAAATAATATCGCAAGAGTCTATTATAAGTATGTCTATATGCGTACGCAGGCTTCGCTGTCGGCCTCTGCCGCACTGACTGCAGAGGTTGCCGCACTGAAGCAGGACCTCGGAGGGTCCGAGAAGGAGCTTGGCCTTGCTAAGAGGCAGCTCGAGGAGAACAAAGGTAAGAAATACCTAGTCTATATATATATATAAAGAATATGCGATTGCGAAATGACACAATCATCATGAATTTGCCAGGGGCCACGACCAAGGTGGCGGCCCTAAAGCAAGCGCTATCCGAGGCCGAAAACAAAGCGGCCAAGGAGCGCACCGAGAGGGAAAAGCAAGAGGCACGGGTGGGCGAGGTGCAACAAGAGCTCCAGGCTCTCGTGGTGAAGCACAAGGCTTTGGAGCTTGACTCGAAGACGCGAGAGTCCGAGCTCGCCGTGGCCCTTGAGAGCGCAAAAAATGCCAAGGCCGAAGCCCAAAAGGCCCTCCAAGAGATTGAGGCGATGAGGAAGATAGCGGCGGGTAAGGCATTCAATATGCAAAGCAAGCATGTGAGAGTAAATTAATTGTTACTTACCTGAGTCCGGAGCTCTCTAGGAGCGTTCGTAGATTTGCCCCGCAGCATGTCGGATGCCGCACAGTTTTACCAGGCCGAGGAGGGAAGCTCGACGGAGAAGCTGTTCTGGTCTCAGTATACTGGGACTGAACACCCAATGCCTATGAGCGACCAGCTGAAGCAACTGGTCGAGCTGCACAAGGCGGCCGAACATGCCATGAAGGGCTTTATAGTCTGGATGTGGCCTGGCGACACCCTTCCCAACAGCTACTTCGGCCTAGTGAGGCGGCTTGTGGATGCCTGCCCACGGCTGGAAATCATCAAGCGGTCCGTCTGCATCGAAGGTGCACGTCGGGCTTTTGCCCGTGCGAAGGTGCACTGGGCCAAGCTGGACGCCGTGAAGCTGGTGAAGGAGGGGCCGCTGCAGGGCAAGGAGCATCGCCACCCCGAGATGTACTATGAGGGTGTCCTGAAGGGTGCCCGTCTTGTAGAGGACGAGTGTACGAAAGATGTAATATTTGAATGAATTTGCTCGTGTGATCCTGTGTGATGAAAACTTGTTCATATGCGCTATGCAAGGCTTGTTTGAATTTAAAATATTACCTTCTGTTCGGCTGTTTATCAAATCTGAGAGATGGCTTGTCGTCGGCTTCTGCCCCCATGCCACGAGTGCTGGGGTGTTTGGGATAAACCTGAGCACTCTTGTTCCCATTTTTGGGTCCTTCGAGGGAGGTGCTCAGCACAACGAACAAGGCAATCGAACTATAATGCTTTATCACTCTCACTTAGCCATAGAATTCTATAATTTTAAATTTCGGCAAAGCCCCTGGTACTCGAAAGGCCGAATTCGGGGCGCTATACACGCCTTAAGCCAGACAGAGCCGACTCCTCGCTTTAAGCGCCATAAGTCTTTAGGGACTCGAAACCTCTCGAACAGCGACCAGTCTCTCGCCTTATCATGACAATCAGTTTTAGCTTTCTCTACTGAGGTGCTTAGCCCAGCAGAACCGGGGCACAATCGCAGTAGTTCTCCCAGTGCTACCTTAGCCGATATAGCGGAATGTAAGGTACCAAAACATGGGAGCCGAGCAAACCCAAATATTGACCCAAGACATGATTCGGAGCTGATGCATATAGTACTATCAGTTCGGGGTGCCGCACTGTCGAAAGTGTTCGGACTTCTCACGCCGTATTACGGGGTATGCTTAAGCCCCTGGCGTATTGGCCGTACCAAAGTGTACGGGTGCTGGATGTCATGAATGAACACACACATACACACAGATATATATATATATATATATAAGAAGAATGCAATAATAGTCTTGGTGCTATGCATTGTTTATTCAAAAAGGTGAGTTAAAGCTGAATAATACAAGTAGCGCGATAAGCAAAAAGTAGGACTATTTGACATGTCCCTTCCAAGGGCAAGCTAAGGAATGGTATTAAAGCAAGTATTTCACTCGTTGTCGTAATCCACCTGGGAGTTCCGCGGTGCGACGTAGCTTTCTGCCTCCTTGGTTGCTGCATCATGTGTCCGGCGATCATACTGCTGGACAGGATTTTCAGAGATTAAAGTCCTGAAAGAGAAAAATAACTGAGCGGGAAGCCCCTAGTGCGGTTGAGCTGCGTCTTGGGGCGTGCCGTCGTCGTGCCCCCTCCCCACCTGTGCCCATGGTATTTTTAATGCGTAATTATGTACGCGTGGCATGGATTTCACCCTTGGCTGGCACCGGGGTGGGGGCCGCATTGCTACGCGAGCTCGAACGTGCCAGGCGGTCTTGTTGCCGATTACTCCGGGTGCGCTTAAAGGTGTCCGGGTCCTTAATCGCCGAACTAGTGGATTTCCTTAAGAGGTTGCTTTGCGCTTCTGCTGCGAGGGCCGCAGTGTGCTCCTCCGTGCGGAGAGAGTGCTCTGTGTTTCCATTAACTGTGATGACCCCCCGAGGTCCTGACATCTTGAGCTTGAGGTATGCATAATGCAATATCGCATTGAATCTCGCAAATGTGGTTCGCCCGAGCAGTGCATGATAGCCACTGTGGAACGGGACTATAACGAATATTAACTCTTTGCTTCGAAAGTTATCCGGGGATCCGAAGACCACTTCCAGTGTGACTGAGCCTGTGCAATGGGCCTCTACACCTGGTGTTGGGGATATTACTACTGGGCGTAAACCGGCCTATCTGGGCCGGATTAACTTCATCAGTAGTTAAGCATGTTAAAGCCCATGAAGATAGATGAGGGCTCAAGACCCATAATCGGCTGAGAGCCTGTAGCCGTAAACCGGCGTCAATATGTAACTTGTATTGTAAGTAAGGAATAAGTAGAGACCAAACCGGACACATCTATGAGCCGGTGTTGGGACTCTGTAAACTGACGGGCGTCACCCATGTATATAAGGGGATGACCCGGCGGCGGTTCAGGGGGAACAGACAACAACTCAAGACATAGGCGAAGCTTATTTGCTCCCTAGTCATCGAAACACCCATCAATTCCATCACAACTAGATGTAGGCTTTTACCTTCCTTGAAGGGGCCGAACTAGTATAAACTCTCTTGCGTCCTTGTGTCCGCTTTAACCCCTTCAAGCTAACCCGTAGCGATGGCTCCACGACTAAGTCCTTTCTCTAGGACATCTGCCGTGACAAAACCACGATAGTTGGCGCCCACCGTGGGGCTATCGCATGATGGTTTCTGGTTCTTGGAGGGCCACTTTGAAGGACTCGAGGGCTACGCTGTAGGCCGGATGACTAAGAGTCGTCGCGGCAAACTCTACATCGACGACACAGGCTGGGGCCTCGAGGCCGGCTCAATTGAGTATGGGTACCGGGTCCCCTTTGGTCGCATTCACGTTTTCATTGGCAAGATCGGTGAACCGGGCCCTGAGCCGGACATTTGCACCGACCTCGTCGAGACGGCTCAGCGTACGCGATCCGCCCGGGTTAAACCGGCCATGAAGCGTGCCTTCGTGGAAATGATCCATGGAGGGAGTTACGAGGATGGATCGGAGCTTCGCGGGCAACTGTCGTTCGTTCCGGTGATGAATCTTCGACCGGAGAAACCGAATCTCTTTATCAGCTACAAGATGGCCGGATTGAGAGCTGTTCCGATGGCGACAGTATTCTGGACTCCTCTGATCTGCCTAACCAGGTTGGAATATTCATGACCGGAACACAAGCAGCGCTTCACTCTTCGACAACCGCGACAACGATCTCCGGTTCAACAGCGGCAACGGTTGCCGGGGCGGGAGGCCCTGTGCGCCCACCGGCTCAGGTTCTATCAGAGCTATTTCATGTGTTGGCTGTGCTTATGGCAGAAGTTAATCCGCCAGATCAGGACGCTCACAACACAGAGATTGCAAAGGTAAAGGAACAAATCACCCAGGCCAAAATGGATCTGGCAGCTGAGGACACCAGGATGGCCGCAGAGCAAGCCGCTTTAGACGCACAGGCCTACAGGCTTATGTTGGATCAAAGCGCGTCGCATGAAGTCATGAGGAGGAAGCACCGGTCCCGCTTACCTCCGGTTTTCAAGGCCAGAGACCTTTTAAACACTCCAGGACCAAGAGCCAGTAATCCACTGGAGGGGAACCGGGCAGAAGCCCCTAGGACCGGTGCACCGGTTCAGCCCCGTCAGATGGACCCGCCTCGTCAAAACACCGTTATACCTCGGGATGCTTTAACACCTCCGGGTCACTACTCCAACCCAATGGATAATCTTGTTGCCGCTGCTGCATGACTGGAGGCCATTCCAGTTGAAGGTGACTCGCCGCAAGCAGTAGAGACGCGACGGGTCAAGGAACTTCCGAGGACGGCTTTGGCCCAACAGGAGGCGTACTCATACAACCGCGACCGAATCCACTCGACCCCCCGTCCAAGCTGGAGCTATAGAAGACATATGGATGAACCAGCAGTGTCGAGTAATGAACGAAGTGGAGCACCCCGTGGTAACAACCCGACGGGTGGTGCTGATGACGCTCAGGAAGTGGTGAACCGGGCCCAAGCGCGTAGGGAGGCCGAGTTAGCCGCACAGCATCAGGCTCGGCAGCTCACGCCGGTTCGTCCAACCATTTCAATCGAACCTAGTGTTACTTCTAGTTCTTTGGGGGTGCCTTGCCTCGTCCCCGCTTTACGCAATGTGCGCTTGCCCAAGGATTTCAAAGGCCCACGCAAGGTACCAAATTATACGGCGGATCAACCACCAGAGACATGGGTAGAGAGCTATGAGATGGCCATGGAGATGCTTGATGTGGATGACACGGTGTGTGCGAAATACTTCACCATGATGCTCGAAGGAACGGCCCGTACTTGGTTAAAAAGCTTGCCTGCTAATTCTATCAATTCATGGGCCCAATTACGAGCCCGGTTTATCAACAATTTCAAGGATACCTGTAAACAGCCTATGTCGATAGTGGACTTAGCTGCATGCGTCCAGGAGGAAGGAGAGTCAACGACTCATTGGGTGCGCTGGGTTTCACAAGTGTTGCACTCCTTAGACCGCATCAACGCTGACACCGCAGTATTAACCCTAGAAGGCAACTATCGGTTTGGGCCCCTGAAGTTGAAATTGGGACGGATGAAGCGTCATTGCATCGACATGGGGACCCTCATGGCCGCTTCGGTAAAATATGCTGATTCTGATAGTACCAAGGATCCCGAATCTGATGATGACAAGACAGGGAAGGGGAAGAAGAACAGCAGCTCCAAAGGTCAGCAGCATCACTGGGCAGGCAATGGCGGAGGAGGCAAGCGTAAAGCGGATGGCAACATGGATTTTGTGGCTAATACCAACGTACAGGACAATGGCCAACGGCGCAAGGGTAGGCCGAAAAATCGTAGTGGAGCACCCAACCCCAACCCAAACCGCATGAACTATCTGCTAAGCCAGCCCTGTCCAAGACATGGGACGAAGGAGGAGCCAGCAAACCACCTTTGGAAGGATTGCTTTACTATGCAGGAGTTCAAGAATTCTAATAATTTCCGGTATGATCATGGATCTGGCAGTGGCTCAGGGTCTGGGCCAGGTTACGGTGGAGGAAGTTTCGGTTCAGGATTTAATGGTAATCCGGGCGGACATAATGGTCAAAATAGTCAGAACAACCAGGGTGGTTACAACCAACAGCAGCAACAGTCAGGTTACCAAAGCAACCCAAAGCAGTTGAGTAATGGGCAGTACCATGTCTTTACCACTAGCTTGGACAAGCGAGACCGGAAGGTTCAGAGGCGGGCAGTCAACTCTGTTGAACCGGCCACACCCCATTATCTACGTTGGTCTGAACAGCCAATCATATGGAGCAGAGAGGATCATCCACTCCAGGTCGATAATCCGGGTCAGTTGGCTCTGGTGGTGGCGCCTCAGGTGGGAGGTTATAAGTTCACCAAGGTGCTCATGGATGGAGGGAGCAGCATTAACATCCTATACTATGAGACCTTCCATCGTATGGGACTTACAGATAAGAATCTCAAACCGTCCAATACAGTATTCCACGGTGTAGTGCCTGGCAGATCAGCATATCCCGTTGGTAAGATAGCTCTTGAAGTGGCCTTTGGGGATGATCATGATTCCAAGTCAGAGACATTAACATTTGAAGTGGTGAAAATCCAAAGTCCATATCATGCCCTGTTTGGGCATCCGGCATGCGCCAAGATGCCGGGTCACAAGGGGACAATAACGGTTCACGGAAGCCGCAAAATCGCTTTGGAATGCGAGGAAGGAGATGCGGCTTATGCAGAGACGGTTTGTGCCACCGAGGAGTTGAAGTACTATAAAGACAATGTTGACCCGGCGGACATGACTCCGTTGATGAAGCCAACTACGGAGCATGATCCGGCCCTGAAGTTCAAATCAACACCAGAAACTAAGCTTGTTGACTTCATACCTGGCGATTCGTCCAAGCAGTTCAGCATTAGTGCCAACTTGGATCCGAAATAGGAAAGCGCACTCATCGAGTTCATCCGTGAGAATCGGGACATTTTTGCATGGAAGCCCTCTGACATGCCAGGTGTACTGAGGCAACTCGCTGAGCACACACTTAATGTGGATCCTAAATACAAATCGGTGAAACAGTTCCTCCGCCGGTTTAACGAAGAAAGACGCAAGGCGATTGGAGAAGAGGTAGCCAGGCTCTTAGCAGCTGGTTTTATTGTTGAAGTTTTCCACCCTGAGTGGCTTGCCAATCCGGTGCTAGTCCTTAAGAAAAATGGCACCTAGCGTATGTGTGTGGATTACACAGATCTTAATAAAGCTTGTCCAGCGGATCCTTTGCCCTCCCCCGTATTGATCAAATCGTTGATTCTACGGCGGGTTGTGAGCGTCTAAGTTTTTTGGATGCATATTCTGGCTATCATCAGATCAAAATGGCAGTTAAGGACCAGGAGAAGACGACATTCATAACTCCCTTTGGAGCCTTCTGCTATGTGTCTATGCCCTTTGGGCTCAAAAGTGCCCAGGCAACTTATCAACGGTGTGTACAAAATTGTCTTCACAAGCAGATTGGCCGTAATGTACATGCTTACATGGATGATATCGTGGTTAAATCCAGGGAGAAGGAGACTCTGGTTGATGATTTGAAGGAAACCTTTGATAACCTAAGGACGTACAAGATGATGCTTAATCCGGACAAGTGTGTCTTTGGTGTACCGGCGGGCAAGTTGTTGGGTTTTCTGGTGTCCACCAGGGGAATTGAGGCTAATCCGGAGAAGATCACAGCCATCACCTCCCTGGCTAAACCGAAGTGTATCAATGATGTTCAATGCGTGGCAGGCCGGATTGCCGCGTTAAGCCGGTTTATCAGCCGCCTTGGTGAGAAGGCGATCCCTTTGTATCAGATGTTGAAGAAGATGGATCAATTCGTCTGGAGTTCTGCTGCTGATGAAGCATTTGAGGACTTAAAGCAGCAATTGGCCAAACCGCCTGTGCTCGCCGCTCCCATTGACAAGGAGCCGTTACTGCTATATGTTGCTTCTAATGCTCCTGCGGTCAGCGTGGCTATTGTGGTGGAACAAAAGGAGGCAGGTAAGGAGCATCCGGTTCAACGTCTGGTCTATTATATCAGCGAGGTACTCATTGAGTCCAAGCAAAGGTATCCGCATTGGCAGAAGCTGGTGTACGGAGTTTTTATGGCAAGCCGGAAGCTTAAGCAATACTTCCAAGGGCACCCAATTACGGTGGTCAGTTCTGCTCCTTTGGGAGATATCATCCAGAACCGGGAAGCAACTGGCCGGATTGCAAAGTGGGCTATAGAGCTGGGGCCGTACGGTTTGAAATATGTGCCTCGGACAGGGATTAAGTCTCAAGCACTTGTTGATTTCATCAATGATTGGACGGAAATGCAAGCACCTGAAGAAAAGCCGGATCATACGTATTGGACCATCCATTTTGATGGATCCAGGCAGTTGGAAGGCTCGAGGGCTGGAGTCGTATTAACTTCCCCACGAGGTGATAAGTTTTGTTATGTTCTCCGTTTAATGTTCCCTTGTACTAACAATGCAGCTGAGTATGAAGCCTTGCTCCATGGTCTTCGGATGGCTAAGGAGATGAATCTAAGTCGAGTTAAGTGCTTTGGTGATTCGGACCTTGTGGCTCAGCATGTGTCTGGCACTTGGGACTCCAAGGACCCACTCATGGCAGCATATCGTCGTGAGGTGGATATTGTTGCAGGTTATTTTAGAGGCTATCAGGTGGACCACGTGGACCGGCGGAAAAATGAAGCGGCAGACGCTTTAAGCCGGCTGGGCTCTCAGCGCAAACTGGTACCACCCAATGTTTTTCTGGATGTGCTGCACAACCCGTCGGTGAAGATCCCTGGTGAAGAGGATTTGGCCATTCCTGATCCGGAGACTCAATTTGTGGCAGTTCTTCATGTTATTCAGTATTGGACGCTTCCTTATCTGGCGTACAAGAACCAGGGCGAGTTGCCAGAAGATGAGATTCTGGCCCGGCAGATAATCCGGCGATCCAAGTCCATGGCTGTCATCAACGGTGAGTTGCATCATTGCAGTGTATCAGGAGCTTTTCAACGTTGCGTGTCTCCTGAAGAAGGCCGTGAAATTTTGCGGGAGATCCACGAAGGAGATTGTGGTCACCACGCCGGTTCAAAGTCTCTGGTGGCTAAAGCATTTCGCCATGGTTTCTATTGGTTAACTGCTCATGCTGATGCGAAGGATCTGGTCAGACGATGTGATGGTTGCCAAAGGTTTTCAAGGCGTGCTCATGTACCGGCTCAAGATTTGAGGATGATTCCAATTACTTGGCCGTTTGCGACTTGGGGGCTGGATATGGTTGGGCCTTTCAAAAGGTCCAAAGATAAGAAGACCCACCTCCTGGTGGCGGTGGACAAGTTTACAAAGTGGGTGGAGGCAGAACCTGTTAGCAAGTGTGATGCGGCCACGACGGTTCAGTTCATCAAAAAGGTGATTTTCCGGTTTGGCTTTCCGCACAGTATTATCACAGATAATGGTACCAATTTATCCAAAGGTGCTATGAAGGAGTTCTGCGAACGGGAGCACATCCGGCTCAATGTTTCATCAGTGGCACATCCACAGTCCAATGGTCAAGCAGAAAGAGCTAATCAAGAGATCTTGAGAGGCATCAAGCCCCGGCTCATGGTTCCTTTGCAGAGAACGCCGGGTTATTGGGTAGAAGAATTACCATCTGTGTTATGGAGCATCAATACAACACCCAACAAATCAACATGATACACACCATTCTTCATGGTTTATGGAGCGGAAGCGGTTCTCCCCAGTGATATCCGTCATGATTCACCTCGTGTCACGACTTATATTGAAGCGGACAACAAGACAGCACGACAAGATGCTTTGGACCAGTTGGATGAAAAGCGTGACATCGCAGCCACCCGATCGGTGATTTACCAGCAGGATCTTCATCGTTATCACAGTCGCCGAGTCAGAACCAGAGCCTTCCAGGAAGGAGATTTGGTGCTTTGGCTCATCCAAGATCAGACTGATATGCATAAGCTATCCCCACCTTGGGAGGGGCCTTTCGTGGTCAGCAAGAATCTGCATAACGGGTCGTACTGTCTGATCGATATTCGAGAGCATAAGGACTCACGTACATCAGAGGAAGAGACTAACAGGCCGTGGAATATAGCTCATCTTCGGCCTTACTATACCTGAGCCATTGGCTATGCTTATGTACATACAATGTATATATTATAATTAAGTATAATAAACCGGAACCTCAGCTAAAGCGGGGTATCTGTTCTTTTACATCATGTGAGGTTACACGGAGTTGCTCTAAAGCGGCCTCTGGTTTACCCTTTGAGTTCGCTTTGCTAAAAGCATCGTGTTATATCACTTGGAGGATTGGTCGTGTCCGAACCAATACCATGCCTCTTGATAGGCGAAAGCCACCAGATCACTTGGGGACTTGGTCATGTCTGAACCAGTCATGCCTCTTGATCCGCCTAAGGCCACAAAATCACTTGGGGGCTTGGTCGAACCCAAACCATGACCACGCCATTTGGTCGGCATAAATGCCACAAGAATCACTTGGGGACCTGGCTAACTAGAACCATAGTTACACCTAACGGGAGCTTGGTCGTGTTTGGCCATGGTTACGCCATTTGATCAGCTTAAATAAATCTTTTTTGGCAAACATTTTTGTCATTGCTTTTACTTTTCTTTGAAGGTTTTTTTGCTTTTTATTGTGTTCTTTAAACCGACAAAGTTTTTTAACCAATCAATTGACGGAACACAGTTCACGTCAATCCGGAGACTATTTGTCCGGTTTGATCCTTGTAGTTAACATCCTCTTATGGAGTAACACGGTGTTCATTATAACCCGGCACGGTTTACATGGTAACCAGTGTCATATACATATACAGGAGTTGTTATTTCCTCCAAACAGTGTGGGTTTGCAAAAGCTCCGCTTCAAGGTTGGCCAAGCCAACTTCACACTCAATGGTGGCAGGTATTATTTATCTCAAATTTTTTGATCATATACTTAAAATTTTGTTTTGGATGTTTTGACTTTATATATACAAACATCATATTCCGCCTGACGGTACAACTGCGGTGGCACTTAATGAATTTCTTATTTCAGAAAGTATTTTGGAAAGTTCATTACCACAGGAAGAACAAGTTATGCGCGAAGGCATATCAACATCAAAGGTATCAGCTAGCCTATTACAAGGCAACATGGTGCCCATAATAACATAATTGTTTTTCACAAAGGAGAGACAGTTTTAAAACCGGCTTCCGGTTTAAGCTTGGCCACCAGCCTGGCCTGATGGTTGTGGGTCATCCTGCGCCGCTTCAGCTTCCGTTTCTCTACCCAGTGGCTGAAAATCCACAGTTGTCCAGTCGATTCCCATCAATGCTTGAAAAACAGCTTCGTCATGGATTAGCGAAGACGGGTCAATATCGGGAGCGTAAGTATGCTTACGGATTGGATGGATCAGGTTTTCCGATTCATGGATTGGTGCAGCTATTCGCTTGTTCTGGCTGTCATATTGGGCTTGATAATGAGACAAATCTGCTTCCTCAGCCAGTTGACAAGCTAGCGGACGTACCTCCCGGTTTATGGCTCGTAGATCCGCTTCACCAAATTCTGACCCGTCTTCCTTCAAACTGGGATAACCCTGAGCCGCTTCAATAGGATCAAAATCTGGCACCCAGGCTTTTGCCCGGATTAAAGCATTGATTGCACCGGTTCGAGCAGCAGATTTCTTTAGCTCTTCAACCCGGGCAGGAAGCACTGACAGTTTCATCAAAGTATCTTGAATCAGAGTGGGCGCCGTTTGTTATGAGACGCGGTACAGATGATCCGCTGGGCACCAGTATACAATTGTTCAACCAAGGTATAGGCGGCTTTCAATTTCTTCTGCACATCTGACCCCGAGTGACCAATGCGTGTCCCTGAAATACCATAAAAGGTTAATAAACCGACGACTCGGTAAGAAGGCAGATCCAATTCAGAAGGCAAGCGGGCTTACCAAAGATAGCAGTGGTCATGGCATGAACGTGCCGCTTTATGCTGGTCAGTTCATCCGTCACTGGTTTCAGTGCAGCCTCAGCATCCTCTGCTCGTTTGATCAAAGCGGATTTTTCAGTGGCCCAATCCGCCCGTTTCTTCTTGAAGTTCTCCTTAAGTTGTTCCATGGCGCTTAAGGCACTGGCCAATTCCTCTTTTGCCTTGGAGGTTTCAGCCTGTTGGGTTTTCAGGTTTTCTCGCAGATCGATGACTTGGCTTTCTTTCGCCTTCAGCTCCGCCTGCAGGCATACAGATATATGTTTCAACAAATCGGTAGAAGGATTCAAGTACCAACCACATAACAAGTTATGCGCTTGGCACTTGGGGGCTAATGCATATTCGATCTTCATCTTTCAATTGTTTACAAAGTCCCAAGCTCAATACAAGTATTCAACTTGGCACTTGGGGGCTAATGGCTATTTGATCATATGTATTCTGATGCGGCAGTTTCAATTACTTAAAGTACCGGTTTAACTACGCTATGTTGAACCGGCCCTTGGGGGCTACATCAGCAAATTTCAATGCATCAAGATTTATATTATTAAGTCCCGGTTTGAAAGAATAGTTCAAACCGGCCCTTGGGGGCTAGGAGAGTCAGCAAGAATAAAAGCATACAAGCAGGAAGGACCATATGGAAGTTACCTCATATTTATCTTTCATCATATTAACCAGACCGGCTTCGTAGTCACGGCTGGTATACAGCCGGTTCAGATAGCCGGAATGGATATCTTGGGTGTTCAGAGCAGAGTAAGCCGTCAGATCAGCGTTCCACGTGCCTTTGCCAAAAGCAGCAAATTCTTCCTTGGCAGAATGTTTGGATAAAGCGACAGGATTGCTTGGTTCAGCATGACCAGTGCCAGTAATGACAACCTCATCATCCTTGGTACCGCTGGTTTGCACTGGAGCTGTTAGCTTCTCAGTAGATTTTGTTGGACCGGTGGAGCTTTCAATCCGGATGGAACCTGTGGGCTGTTGGATAGGGCCTGAGGTATCAACAGGTCTCTCTTCAGCAATAAGATCATCATTTGGCCGCGGTGGATTGTTGGGAATATCCTCAGAGATAGCCACTTCAGGAATGACATCTTCTTCGGCCGCTTTGTCCAGGCGGGCCTTCTTGCTTGGCCTAGGTTTGGCCCTGAGAAGAGTAACCAAATTAAATACAACATGTGTTCTAAGGCAATGTACTGCAAACATCACAATAAATATGGCTTACCCAAGCACCGTTTTGAGCGGCGGGAGCTGAGTGGCTGATGATTCGCCAGAAGATGAGTGGGAGATAACCTGGTAATCGGAGTCAGACGGATTAAGAGGTTGACAAAAGCAGCCCGCTTTAGGACAACACTGATAGGCGAGTTAGAGGCCTCGGAATGACGTTTCCGAATCGGACTGTTCGGTAAACCGGCGGAGGTAACTACCTGGCCGCTGTGCCGGGTGGTGCGGCGAGCCTCGTGTTGTTGAGTCTTCATAAGAAGTTTAGGATCCAAATAAGCAAGAGGATGAGAAAATTTAACTTTCTGGTTTGCCTGACGGATTTTTTGTGAAGGCAAAGTTTCTGAATCGGAAGAGAGAATAATTACCTCTGCAACATCCGCGTGGCTGGCTTCGGCATCATCCTGACAAATATCATCATCAATAAGACGCATGAAAAATAAACCAAGTGAGTCAAGCTCTACCTCAAAGTCCAGGTTATCCACCTCATCATCAGGGGCCGGATTAGAAGATGCAGTGGTTCTTTTCCTGTGGGCAGTCTTCTTCAGAGCTTTAGTTTTTTGCCGGATTGCTCTTTCCGGTTTGTCTGCCTTCTCTGGTTTCTCCTGCGGCAGCTTTTTGCTCCAAAACGGATCATCGCCCTGATTATACAGACACTGATATTACAAACAATGACCAGACATGTCAATAACAGATTCAGCAAAGAGAAAAATCAAAGTCTTACAGCTGGCGGTTTGTTGGTGACACAGAAGGGAAGCAGGCCGGTTCTAGCGCAGATATGCTCCGGTTCATTCAGTATCTTACGCACAGCCTCTGTGATTTCTTCACTGGAGAGCTGGAGTCTTGAATGTCGTAGTGGGTCATCCACACTATCAGTATATTCGCACATCAAACCGGAGCGCTGACTAAGGGGCAGTATGCTCCATGATATCCAACAGCGAGCAAGGTCAACCCCTGTTAAACCGTTGGCCATAAAGGCTCTGAGCTTTGACAGCTGAGGAGCATATTTGCTTCTCTCCTGGGTAGTCAATCGTTGAGGAAAAGGATGGGTATTGCTGAGCCGCTCCAGATGAAAACCAGGCAAGGGATTCTCGCCAGCAGGGGAGGTGTCTTTGCAGTAGAACCATGTCTGATTCCACTCCTTGGGGTGACTGTGCAGCTTGGCGTGAGGGTATGTGACCTCTTTCCTTTTTTGAATCGCCATGCCACCCAACTCCGTATTAGAGCCATCAGTAAACTCAGTACGGCGGTTTAGATGGAAAAGATCTCTGAATAATTCCACTGTGGGATCCTCTTGAAAGAACACCTCACAGAGCACTTGGAAGTGGCACATATTTGTAACAGAGTTGGGGCCAGTGTCTTGCGGATGGAGTTGGAAATCAGCTAGAACATCCCGGTAGAATTTAGAACCGGGCGGTTTAAAACCCCGGGCTAAGTGGTCTACGAAAATAACAACCTCTCCTTCTCGAGGTGTGGGGGGCATTCTTTGCCAGGAGCCCTCCAATGGATGGTATCTTTGCTGCCCAAGGCGCCAATCAGGACTAAATCGTCCAGTTGATCCTCTGTGATGCGAGAAGGGACCCAATTGCACTCATACACTTGCTTGGCCGTGATGGAATCTACAAGGTAGAAGATCCCGGTTCAAAAAGGCATTTGATCAAGATACGTTGGTATGGACACTGTTAAACCGGAGACAAAACTATCTGACCCGGAGTTTCATGAAGCAACCAACATCTGGCGGTTCAACAAGGGGACTAATGGTATATACCGGTTCGTAAAAAATTTCTACAAAGTTAAACCGCCTGATCTAAGCATTGAACAGTCAAGACTGCGTATGAGTAAGTACACAAAAACAGATTTCACAAGATTATGCTATAGCTTTGGATCTGGAACATGTTTATGAAGGAGATAAATATTCAAGGCCCTAAAGGAGCAGTGCCGAATCAATAAGCGAAGGTACGGATAAGATCTATGGTCTTAATATGCGAAAGTGAAAATGGAGGATAAAAACTACTGCTACACAGAGCGAAGATTCACAGACTCGTCTAAGGATCTATCATATGAACAAGAAGCAAGCCATGAACAGTCGAGAACATGGAAACCCTAGAACAGATCTATGATGAAAGGGATAGAAGACTTACCGGAGCTGAGGAAGAAGCGGAAGGTCGCCGCGGTGCTCTGGTACGCTCAGGGTGATGCAGTGGCCAAAGTTGGTGCAGAGGTCGACGACGGCGGCGAAGCTCCGAAGACTGGGCGACACGAGGAAGAAGAAGCAGAAGGGCAAGCAGGGGAAAAAGAAATGACCCTTCGGTCCTATTTATAAAGCAAGGGACATGGGTCAGGCGTGAAAATCAAGGAGCTGCAAGTTTGGAAACAGAGCTGTCGCCTCGATTATCGCAGATCTATTAAACAAGAAGGTATCACGGATAGTTTCTTTATGATAGATGACGTCACGCCGATTTACAGCAATCAGAGAAGATGACATCACGGCAGTTCACCAAACTACAAGAAGACGTTGAAGATGAAGTTTTGCTAAGGATTGACATGAACCTGTTCAAATCAATCTGGGGCCTAATGTTGGGGATATTACTACTGGGCGTAAACCAGCCTATCTGGGCCGGATTAACTTCATCAATAGTTAAGCATGTTAAAGCCCATGAAGATAGATGAGAGCACGACACCCTATGGTTTGAAGATCGTGTCTACGTGCCCAATGACCCGGAGATCAGGAAGTTGATTTTGCAAGAGGCACACGACTCACCGTATTCAATTCACCCAGGAAATACCAAGATGTATTTGGATTTGAAGGATATTTTCTGGTGGACAGGAATGAAGAAGGATATTGCGGAGTATGTAGCAGTTTGTGATGTATGCCAGAGAGTAAAGGCAGAGCATCAGAAGCCAGCAGGATTGTTACAACCATTGCCGATACCCGAATGGAAGTGGGATAAGTTAGGCATGGATTTTATCACGGGATTGCCCAGGACTCCTTCAGGCTATGACTCGATTTGGGTTCTAGTTGATCGATTGACGAAATTAGCTCATTTCATCCCAGTAAAGACCACTTACACCAGTGCTAAGTTGGCAAAGATATACATGACCAGGATCATATGTCTGCATGGAGTTCCGAGGAATATCGTATCAGATAGAGGAACCCAGTTTACCTCAAAGTTCTGGAAGCAGTTGCATGAAACTTTGGGTACCAGGCTAGAATTAAGTACAACTTTTCATCCACAGACAGATGGACAGACCGAGAAAGTCAATCAGATTTTGGAGGATATGCTGAGAGCTTGTGCGCTAGATTACGGATCTAGTTGGGACGATAATTTGCCATATGCAGAGTTCTCTTACAACAACAGTTATCAAACCAGTTTAAAGATGGCCCCTTTCGAAGCTTTGTACGGAAGGAGGTGCAGGACACCGCTGTCATGGGACGAAGTTGGAGACCACCAGTTGTTTGGACCTGACTTGATTAAAGAGTCTGAACAGAAGGTGAAGTTGATTCGCTATAGGCTCAAGGTAGCCCAGTCCAGACAGAAGAGTTATGCGGATTCTAAACGCAAGGAGACAGTTTACGAAGTTGGAGATAGAGCTTATCTTCGAGTATCTCCACTTCGGGGAACACAGCGTTTTGTAGTTAAAGGGAAGTTAGCACCACGATTTGTAGGACCATATCGAGTTTTGGATCGTATGGGAGAAGTGGCCTACAAGTTGGAATTGCCCGAAGGATTGTGAGGAGTACATGATGTGTTCCACGTTTCTCAGTTAAAGAAATGTCACGCGGAGATGGCTGACATACCGTTGAGAGATACAGTGCCTTTGGAAACTATTCAATTGGATAACGATTTGACGTACGAGGAGAAACCAATTAAGATCCTCGAGTTTGCCAGTCGAGTCACTCGCAACAAGGTTATCAAGTTTTGCAAGGTTCAGTGGAGCCACCACACGGAGGATGAAGCTACCTGGGAACGAGAGGAAGATTTGCTCAAAGACCACCCTCACCTATTTTCTAGCCAACCCGAATCTCGAGGGCGAGATTCATCTTAAGGGGGGTAGGTTTGTAACATCCCAAATTTTCAATTTGGAATGTTATACATTAGATCATCATGCATATCATAGTTTATTTTGCATTTTGGTTGATCCTAGAAATTCTACGCAACTCAATGACCCACGGAGAGAGTTGGGGATTTCGTTATTTTCATATTTGAGTTTTCTCAAATTTTGAGAATAGGATCATTTGGTTTTATTTATTTTATCATCGATTATTTCTAATACAAAAATATAAGAGAGGGAATAAAATGACTTTCCCAAAATAAAGAAATATTGAGGATTCAATAATAAAATCAAATAAGATTTTATTTCAGAGTTTTTTCGTGTTTTATTTGAATTTAGGAAAAAAGTGCGTTTTTCAAAATTGCATTTAGGGCCCAAATAAATGTTCACCTTGTGCGGCTTGATTTTAGAAGCCCGTGAAAATTTATTTCGGAATTTTTGGAGTCCGTTTAGTATTTCTTTTTATTTTTCTTCCGAGCGGAATAATTAAAAAAATGAACCGACTTCAGGCCGTACCCGAGCGGGGCACTGCCCAGGGGCAGCCTTTAAATAGCGCCGCCCCGAGCCGCCCCAGCCCATCAGCCCTGCCTCGATCCGCGCGCGCCGCCGGAGCCGCCGCCGACGATCCCGCCGCCCGAGGTTCGTCGCGCCTCGTTTTTCGTGCCGAAAAAAAGAAAGAGAGAAAAAAATTCGGCGTTCGTCGTTTTTCTTTTTCTCGGATTAAATCCATGATTTTTTTGATCGCGATTCCTGATCCGATTTTCGTTTTAGTTTAACTTTTCGCTCGTTTATCGGAATCAGGCGATTCAAGCGCCTAGAGTTTCGTCTCGAAACCCTCTATCCGTTTAACCAACTTAAACAAGTTTTTGTTACTGTAAAATTTTCCCTAGATCCAAATTACTAGAACGAATTTGTTTTCTTTCGCCGTTTGTCTTTCCTTGCTTCGTTCGATTTGATTCTTTTTGCCAACCGGAGTTCTTAAGTTGAACCTTCTGGTTAGATCTCTTATTTGAGTATTACCTGTGCATTAGATGAGTACTTATTGTATGCTTGTTTGTTTGTCTATGATAGAATATCCGGAGTGCGCCGCCTGTTACTTCGAATCGTTAGGTTTCGCGGATCACCAGCAAGGCAAGTAACACTTTGATCATACCTTTTCTACTACCCAGTTTTATTGCATTAGATCAATCCTCACACATTGCATGATTAGGATCTAATTAAATTGTGGGATGGGAAGTAGATGAGGTAGTACCTATTACCTGTTTATTATCAAACCTTTGGGAGTTACTTCTACGTTTGCTTATTATGCCATGCTATGCTAGTAGACGTGGATTGGGTGAGTGAAATCCATGACAGATGTGAGATTGTTAATTAATGGTTTATCTAAGGTGGCAACTTAAACACACATCTGGGTGGATTGAGGCACCTGGGTATTCCAGGACTTGCCTGTTTTCTTTTGGACCGCCACCCAGGCTCAAAGGGATCATGAGACTATTCATACTAGAAACTTCCGTGTGCAGCCACAAGCTATTATGGGCTCTAGCATAGTTGACTAAGTCGTGCGAACTCTTACAGTGGTAGACTAGCAGATGTAGGGGATGTAGGTGGTACGGTCTACCCATAATAAGGTGTTAGCGTTTCTGAAAGACTATGTCTCGGTCATCCATCTTCTCAAACACCATGTAGTGCGAGAAACCAAACAGAGGCGATCGAGTCTTGTGGGGAAAAGTGCGCAAACCTCTGCAGAGTGTAATAAACTAATCATGGTTAGCCGTGTCCCCGGTTATGGACATCTTGAGTATCTAGTACCTGGATTTTCATGTGAATCTCAACATGTTACTCTAAATAAATTTTGTTAGGTTTTGTTAATGATGATGCTTAATTGGGATTGAGAATGCTGTCAACCATTCTCAATGTTTAACAACCACCATGATAGTAATTAAATTTTATTTCTTTGAAGTAGGGAAAAATTGGCTTTACGCAAAACTGTAACCATAGAGCTTTCCACCAGCCAAATATGCATATAGTATAGCCGTTTCATTCCATTATTCTCTATGTGTTACCTTGCCAACATATTCCATGTGCTGACCCGTTTTCGGGCTGCAACGTTAATGTTGCAGACTTTTCAGACGATGATTAAGGAGTTTTTGGGTCGTGGTTCTATACTCAGTGATGCCGTTGGAGTTGATGGACTCACTTATCTTCCAAGCCTTCCGCTGTTATCGTTATTAGATGGCCTTAAGCCATATTTATTGTAATAAGTTCTCTATTGAGACAATTGATGTAATAAGTGTGTGATTGCTACTCTGCTATAAATCCTCCGAGTACTGTGTGGTGTCAGCATTACTGATCCAGGGATGACACCGGAGCACAGAGATCAGACTGTTTGAGGTCTGGTCGCTACATAGTGGCGCGCCCTTGTGATCCGTAAATCGATCTTGCATGTTTTGCTTTGTCCTCCAATACATCTCGCAGGTCTGGAGTATTTCCCCATGCCTTGGCATTTTTATTTGAGTGGCGTTGGAGTGCGGGCTGGGCTTTTGGCTGAAATGCCTCTCTGTCGCGGCCATGAGGTGGCCGGTCAGCCGCATCATATGCTTCCTCCTCCAGTCGGGGTAGCAACTTACGCTTTGGGTAACTCTTGGAGGGGCGTTTGAGTTTATATTCCTCGGCCGCAAGGACTTCAGTCCATCAGTCGGCTAGCAAATCTTGATCAGCTTGGAGCTGTTGTTGCTTTTTCTTAAGGCTATTTGCCGTGGCTATAAGCCGGCGCTTGAAGCGTTCTTGTTCGACGGGATCCCCAGGCATGACGAATTCATCATCGTCGAGGCTTGCCTCGTCTTCGGAGGGAGGCATGTAATCATCATTCTCCGCCTCTCCATCTGTTGCTCTCTCGGGAGGGCTGGTTTCTCCATCCTCCTACTCTAAATCTTGCTGGAGGGGATTATTGTTATCTTCGGCACTATCCGGAGTGCTGTTATCTCCTGTGCCGGTATCACCACTTTTGCCTTGGCGGGACTTAGGGCGGCGCCGCTGACGTTGGCGCTTGGGTTGCTTCTTGGAGGGGTCATCCTCCGCTGTCTCGTCGCCATTGCCTTCTTTGGGTGTGTCCACCATGTATATATCATATGATGAGGTGGCTGTCCAGTGCCCTGTGGGCAGTGGTTCTTCTTCGCCTCCCGCATCGTCGTCCATACCGTTGATGTCTTCGGAGTCAAAGTCGAGCATGATCGTCGATAGTGGCTAATAAGTGGGTGGTGGGTGGGCGGTGAATTTCTTTGTCATCTGCATCCCAATCCTGCCAGACATAGTTCGGCCAGGACTCTCCTGACAGGGAGAGAGACCTTAATGAGTTCAGTATGTCGCCGAAGGGCGAGTGATGAAAAATATCGGCGGAGGTAAACTCCATGACCGGCGCCCAATCGGATTCGATAAGCATAGGCGCAGGCGGGTCGGAGTCCGTGGTCGAGGAGGAATCCAGTAGTTCGGCGTCACGTCTCTCGTGAAGAGTAAGGTCGATACTCGGCTCGATCACCGATGAGAATGCGGCCTCCGTGGCGGGGTCTATCCACCCGCCCATGGAAGGCGCAGCTGGCTCCGAATTAAAGGTCGGAGCGGTTGCCGGTGCGATCTCCTGGACACTGTCCGATGGCAGAGCTAGATCATGCTCATCATGGCCGTGTGGCGCAGTAGGCAGGGGCTCGAATCCGTCGAAGATCAAGTCTCCATGGATATCGGCCGTGTAGTTTAAGCTTCCAAACTTGACCTGATGGCCAGGGGCGTAACTCTCGATCTGCTCCAGATGGCCAAGCGAGTTGGCCCGCAGTGCGAAGCCGCCGAATACAAAGATCTGTCCGGGGAGAAAAGTCTCACCCTGGACTGCATCGCTGTTGATGATCGAAGGAGCCATCAAGCCTAACGGCGACGACACAGAGGAACTCTCAATGAAAGCACCAATGTCGGTGTCCAAACCGGCGGATCTCGGGTAGGGGGTCCCGAACTGTGCGTCTAAGGCGGATGGTAACGGGAGGCAGGGGACACGATGTTTTACCCAGGTTCGGGCCCTC
This sequence comes from Triticum dicoccoides, assembly GCF_002162155.2. Taxonomy (NCBI): domain Eukaryota; kingdom Viridiplantae; phylum Streptophyta; class Magnoliopsida; order Poales; family Poaceae; genus Triticum; species Triticum dicoccoides. The sequence continues at coordinate 636,659,315 of NC_041384.1, read as the reverse complement.
TTGATGGAGGTAAAACCCTACGTCCTGCTTGATTTATTCTTGATGATATGAGTATTACAAGAGTTGATCTACCACGATATCGGAGAGGCTAAACCCTAAAAGCTAGCCTATGGTATGATTGTATGTTGTCCTATAGACTAAAACCCTCTGGTTTATATAGACACCGGAGGGGGCTAGGGTTACACAAGGTCGGTTACAAAGGAGGAGATATACATATCCGTATTGCCTAGCTTGCCTTCCACGCCAAGTAGAGTCCCATCCGGACACGAGACGAAGTCTTCAATCTTGTATCTTCATAGTCCAACAGTCCGGCTGTTCGGAGACCCCCTAATCCCGGACTCCCTCAGTAGCCCTTGAACCAGGCTTCAATGACGATGAGTCCGACGCGCAGTGTTGTCTTCGGCATTGCAAGGCGGGTTCCTCCTCCGAATACACCAGGGAAGAATTTCAATACAAGGATAGTGTCTGACCCTGCAAAATAAGTTCCACATACCACCGTAGAGAGAATAATATTTCCACAAATCTATTCTGCTGACACATTGTGGCAAAATGACATTATGCCATGGCCCGGTGATTATTCGAACCGTTTCCTTTAACTAGCCCCGCACATAACGCGAGGTAGTTCATTGACACGTCTTATCAAAGTAGAGATCGTGTCCCCCTTATTACGGGATTCTCATCAATACGGGCGTGGGTAACCCAACCGCACCATCGATTAAGATGCTTGGGGGATAAGCGAGTTTTACCAGGCTAGTGGGGGCGCATAGTTTCGGCAGCCCTTATAAAGGGATAAGGTTTAACCTTTTTCTACCCACACCTTCTTCCTCCTTGCTCATCCATTCTTGCGCACTCGAGCTCCAACGCCCAAGTCCACATCCTTCTCCTCAACCTTCTCCAAACATGTCCGGAGCGGGAGGCAAGTGTATGGCGTCCTCCGTCACGGAGGGACACATCAAAAAGCTGCGCGGGGCCGGATACCTGGCCGCGAATATCGCGCATCGGCTGCCCGCTGCGGGGCAGATCGTCCCTATTGGGGAATGTTGCAGAAAACAAAAATTTTCCTACGGTTTCACCAAGATTCATCTATGAGTTCATCTAGCAACGAGTGATCGGATTGCATCTACATACCTTTGTAGATCACGCGCGGAAGCGTTCAAAGAACGGGGATGAGGAAATCGTACTCGACGTGATCCAAATCACCGGAGATCCTAGCGCCGAACGGACACATTATGATGATGCATTACCCAGTGGGCCCAGAGATACCTCTCCGTCATACAGAGTGACAAATCCCAGTCTCGATTCATGCCAACCCAACAGACACTTTCGGAGATACCTGTAATGTACCTTTATAGTCACCCAGTTACGTTGTGATGTTTGGCACACCCAAGGCACTCCTACGGTATCCGGGCGTTGCACAATCTCATGGTCTAAGGAAATGATACTTGACATCCAGAAATGCTACAGCAAACGAACTACACGATCTTTGTGCTATGCTTAGGTTTGGGTCTTGTCCATCACATCATTCTCCTAATGATGTGATCCCGTTATCAATGACATCCCCATGTCCATAGCCAGGAAACCATGACTATCTGTTGATCAACGAGCTAGTCAACTAGAGGCTCACTAGGGACACATTATGGTCTATGTATTCACACATGTATTACGATTTCCGGACAATACAATTATAGCATGAATAATAGACAATTATCATGAACAAGGAAATATAATAATCATTTTATTATTGCCTCTAGGGCATATTTCCAACAGTCTCCCACTTGCACTAGAGTCAATCATCTAGTTACATTGTGATGAATCGAACACCCATGGAATTCTGGTGTTGATCATGTTTTGCTCTAGGGAGAGGTTTAGTCAACGGATCTGCTACATTCAGGTCCGTATGTACTTTACAAATCTCTATGTCTCCATTTTGAACACTTTCACGAATGGAGTTGAAGTGACGCTTGATATGCCTGGTCTTCCTATGAAACCTGGGCTCCTTGGCAAGGGCAATAGCTCCAATGTTGTCACAGAAGAGAGTCATCGGGCCCGATGCATTGGGTATGACTCCTAGGTCGGTAATGAACTCCTTCACCCAGACTGCTTCGTGTGCTGCCTCCGAGGCTGCCATGTACTCCGCTTTACATGTAGATCCCGCCACAACGCTTTGCTTGCAACTTCACCAGCTTACTGCCCCACCATTCAAAATATACACATATCCAGTTTGTGACTTAGAGTCATCCAGATCTGTGTCGATGCTAGCATCGACGTAACCCTTTACGACAAGCTCTTCGTCACCTCCATAAACGAGAAACATTTCCTTAGTCCTTTTCAGGTACTTCAGGATATTTTTAACCGCTGTCCAGTGTTCCATGCCGGGATTACTTTGGTACCTTCCTACCAAACTCACGGCAAGGTTTACATCACGTTTGGTACACAACATAGCATACATGATAGACCCTATGGCCGAGGCATAGGGGACGACACTCATCTTTTCTCTATCTTCTGCCGTGGTCGGGCATTGAGCCAATCTCAATATCGTACCTTGCAATACAGGCAAGAACCCCTTCTTTAACTGATCCATTTTGAACTTCTTCAATATCTTGTCAAGGTACGTACTCTGTGAAAGACCAATGAGGCGTCTCGATCTATCTCTATAGATCTTGATGCCTAATATATAAGCAGCTTCTCCAAGGTCCCTCATTGAAAAACACTTGTTCAAATAGGACTTTATGCTTTCAAAGAATTCTATATCATTTCCCATCAACAGTATGTCATCCACATACAATATGAGAAATTCTACAGAGCTCCCACTCACTTTCTTGTAAATGCAGGCTTCTCCATAAGTCTGCATAAACCCAAACGCTTTGATCATCTCATCAAAGCGAATGTTCCAACTCCGAGATGCTTGCACCAGCCCATAAATCGAGCGTTCGAGCTTGCACACCTTGTCAGCATTCTTAGGATCGACAAAACCTTCCGGCTGCATCATATACAGTTCTTCCTTAAGATAACTGTTAAGGATTGCCGTTTTGACGTCCATTTGCCATATCTCATAATCATAGTATGCGGCAATTGCTAACATGATTCGGATGGACTTCAGCTTTGCTACGGGAGACAATGTCTCATCGTAGTCAACCCCTTGAACTTGTCGATAACCCTTAGCAACAAGCCTAGCTTTATAGATGGTCACATTAGCATCTGTGTCTGTCTTCTTCTTAAAGATCCATTTATTTTCTATGGCTCGGCGATCATCGGGCAAGTCAGTCAAAGTCCATACTTCGTTTTCATACATGGATCCTATCTCGGATTTCATGGCTTCCAGCCATTTGTCAAAATCCGGGCCCGCCGTCGCTTCTTCATAGTTCGAAGGTTCACCGTTTTCTAACAACATGATTTCCAAGACAGGGTTGTCGTACCACTCTGGTGCGGAACGTGTCCTTGTGGACCTTCGAAGTTCAGTAGGAGCTTGATCAGAAGTATCTTGATCATCATCATTAACTTCCTCTCTAATTGGTGCAGGCACCACAGGAACATTTTCCTGAGTTGCGCCACTTTCCGGTTCAAGAGGCAATACTTCATCAAGTTCTACTTTCCTCCCACTTACTTCTTTCGAGAGAAACTCTTTCTCTAGAAAGGATCCATTCTTGGCAACAAATATCTTACCTTCGGATCTGAGGTAGAAGGTATACCCAATAGTTTCTTTAGGGTATCCTATGACGACGCATTTTTCCGACTTGGGTTCGAGATTTTCAGGTTGAAGTTTCTTGATATAAGCATCGCATCCCCAAACTTTTAGAAACGACAGCTTAGGCTTCTTCCCAAACCATAATTCATACGGTGTCGTCTCAACGGATTTCGACGGAGCCCTATTTAAAGTGAATGCGGCAGTCTCTAAAGCATAGCCCCAAAATGACAGCGGTAAATCGGTAAGAGACATCATAGATCGCACCATATCTAATAGAGTGCGATTATGACGTTCGGACACACCATTACGTTGAGGTGTTCCAGGCGGCGTGAGTTGTGAAACTATTCCACATTTTCTTAAGTGTGTACCAAATTCGTGACTCAAGTATTCTCCTCCACGATCTGACCGCAAAAACTTGATTTTTCTGTCATGTTGATTCTCAACCTCACTCTGAAATTCCTTGAACTTTTCAAAGGTTTCAGACTTGTGTTTCATTAAGTAGATATACCCATATCTACTCAAGTCATCAGTGAGGGTGAGAACATAACGATAGCCACCACGAGCCTCAACACTCATTGGACCGCACACATCAGTATGTATGATTTCCAATAGGTTGGTTGCTCGCTCCATTGTTCCTGAGAACGGAGTCTTGGTCATCTTACCCATAAGGCATGGTTCACATGTGTCAAATGATTCATAATCAAGAGACTCTAAAAGTCCATTTGTATGGAGCTTCTTCATGCGTTTGACACCTATGTGACCAAGGCGGCAGTGCCACAAGTATGTGGGACTATCATTATCAACCTTACATCTTTTGGCATTCACACTATGAATATGTGTAGCATTATGCTCGAGATTCATTAAGAATAAACCATTCACCATAGGAGCATGACCATAAAACATATCTCTCATATAAATAGAACAACCATTATTCTCGGATTTAAATGAGTAGCCATCTCGTATTAAACGAGATCCTGATACAATGTTCATGCTCAAACTTGGCACTAAATAACAATTATTGAGGTTCAAAACTAATCCCGTAGGTAAATGTAGAGGTAGCGTGCCGACGGCGATCACATCGACCTTGGAACCATTCCCGACGCGCATCGTCACCTCGTACTTCACCAATCTCCGCTTATTCCGCAGCTCCTGCTTTGAGTTACAAATGTGAGCAACTGCACCGGTATCAAATACCCAGGAGCTACTACGAGTATTGGTAAGGTACACATCAATTACATGTATATCACATATACCTTTCGTTTTGCCGGCCTTCTTGTCCGCTAAGTATTTGGGGCAGTTCCGCTTCCAGTGACCACTTCCCTTGCAATAAAAACACTCAGTCTCGGGCTTGGGTCCATTCTTTGGCTTCTTCCCGGCAGCTTGCTTACCAGGCGCGGCAACTCCTTTGTCGTCCTTCTTGAAGTTCTTCTTACCCTTGACTTTCTTGAACTTAGTGGTTTTATTCACCGTCAACACTTGATGGTCCTTTTTGACTTCTACCTCTGCTGATTTCAGCATTGCAAATACTTCAGGAATGGTATTTTCCATCCCCTGCATATTGAAGTTCATCACAAAGCTCTTGTAGCTTGGTGGAAGCGACTGGAGGATTGTGTCAATGACCGCGTCATCTGAGAGATTAACTCCCAGCTGAGTCAAGCGGTTATGTAACCCAGACATAGTGAGTATGTGCTCACTGACAGAACTATTTTCCTCCATCTTACAGCTGAAGAACTTGTCGGAGACTTCATATCTCTCGACCCGGGCATGAGCTTGGAAAACCATTTTCAGCTCTTCGAACATTTCATATGCTCCGTGTCGCTCAAAACGCTTTTGGAGCCCCGGTTCTAAGCTGTAAAGCATGCCGCACTGAACGAGGGAGTAATCATCAGCACGTGTTTGCCAAGCGTTCATAACGTCTTGGTTCTGTGGGACGGGTGCGTCACCTAGCGGTGCTTCTAGGACATAATCTTTCTTGGCAGCTATGAGGATGATCCTCAGGTTCCGGACCCAGTCCGTATAGTTGCTGCCATCGTCTTTCAGCTTGGTTTTCTCTAGGAATGCATTGAAGTTGAGGACAACGTTGGCCATTTGATCTACAAGACATATTGTAAAGATTTTAGACTAAGTTCATGATACTTAAGTTCATCTATTCAAATTATTCAATGAACTCCCACTTAGATAGACATCCCTCCAGTCATCTAAGTATAACATGATCCGAGTTGACTAGGCCGTGTCCGATCATCACGTGAGACGGAATAGTCAACATCGGTGAACATCTTCATGTTGATCGTATCTTCTATACGACTCATGCTCGACCTTTCGGTCTTCTGTGTTCCGAGGCCATGTCTGTACATGCTAGGCTCGTCAAGTCAACCTAAGTGTATTGCGTGTGTAAATCTGTCTTACACCCGTTGTATGTGAACGTTGGAATATATCACACCCGATCATCATGTGGTGCTTCGAAACAACGAACTGTCGCAACGGTGCACAGTTAGGGGGAACACTTTCTTGAAATTATTATGAGGGATCATCTTATTTACTACCGCCGTTCTAAGTAAACAAGATGCAAAAACATGATAAACATCACATGCAATCAAATAATAATAGTGACATGATATGGCCAATATCACATAGCTCCTTTGATCTCCATCTTGGGGCTCCATGATCATCTTGTCACCGGCATGACACCATGATCTCCATCATCATGATCTCCATCATCGTGTCTCCATGAATTTGCTCGCCAACTATTACTTCTACTACTATGGCTAACGCGTTTAGCAATAAAGTAAAGTAATTTACATGGCGTTTCTCAATGACACGCAGGTCATACAAAAAATAAAGACAACTCCTATGGCTCCTGCCGGTTGTCATACTCATCGACATGCAAGTCGTGATTCCTATTACAAGAACATGATCTCATACATCACATATATATCATTCATCATTAATCACAACTTTGGCCATATCACATCACAAATCACTTGCTGCAAAAACAAGTTAGACGTCCTCTAATTGTTGTTGCAAGTTTTACGTGGCTACAAAAGGGTTCTAGCAAGAATGTTTTCTTACCTACGTAATAGCCACAACATGATTTGTCAACTTCTATTTACCCTTCATAAGGACCCTTTTCATCGAATCCGCTCCAACTAAAGTGGGAGAGACAGACACCCGCTAGCCACCTTATGCAACTAGTGCATGTCAGTCGGTGGAACCAGTCTCACGTAAGCGTACGTGTAAGGTCGGTCCGGGCCGCTTCATCCCACAATACCGCTGAAGCAAGATAAGACTAGTAGCGGCAAGAAAGTTGACAACATCTACGCCCACAACAAATTGTGTTCTACTCGTGCAAGGAGAACTACGCATAGACCTAGCTCTGATACCACTGTTGGGGAACGTTGCAGAAAACAAAAAATTTCCTACGGTTTCACCAAGATCCATCTATGAGTTCATCTAGCAATGAGTGATCGGATTGCATCTACATACCTTTGTATATCATGCGCGGAAGCATTCAAAGAACGGGGATGAGGAAGTCGTACTCGACGTGATCCAAATCACCAGAGATCCTAGTGCCGAACGGACGACACCTCCGCGTTCAACACACGTACGGTCAGCATGACGTCTCCTCCTTCTTGATCCAGAAAGGGGGAAGGAGAGGTTGAGGAAGATGGCTCCAGCAGCAGCACGACGGCGTGGTGGTGGTGGAGCAGCAGTATTCGGGCAGGGCTTCGCCAAGCTCGT
>NC_041384.1:636649732-636651620 GCF_002162155.2 Triticum dicoccoides | reverse complement strand
GGGGGGGGGGAGGGGCTGCGCCTTGGATGTGTCTTGCAGCCCTCCCCTCACCCCTCTATTTATAGGGGAAGGGGGAAGGGGTCCTGCCCCCTCTAGATGAGATCTAGAGGGGGGGGCGGCGGCCAAGGGGAGGGGGGCTTGCCCCCCAAGCAAGGGGGCGCCCCCCTTTAGGGTTTCCCCCAACCCTAGGCGCATGGGCCCTAGGGGGAGTGGCGCCCCAGCCAACTTTGGGCTGGATCCCTTCCTCATACAGCCCATAAGGCCCTCCGGGAGAGGTGGCCCCTCCCGGTGGACCCCCGGAACCCCTCCAATGGCCCCGGTACAATACCGATATGCCCCCGAACCTTTCCGGTGACCGTATGACAACTTCCCATATATAATTCTTTACCTCCGGACTATTCCGGAAATCCTCGTGACGTCCAGGATCTCATCCGGGACTCCGAACAACTGTCAGGACCCCGACTCGATGTCACATCGATCTAGCTTGTAACACCTCATATCACTTTGCGACCTCACGCACGGTATCCCCACGGGTGTCGCCTTACCTTTGCCCGGGACCGTTTGCGCCTTTTGGCTCACGTATATGATAGTGTCGCTAGCATCCATATGATAAAGAGCCCAGGCTGACATGACTAGTCGTAAACCCAAAGTGGCACAGACTTACAGGGACAGGCATCCATGACCTAGCTTCGAACGTGTCGGTCATCAGCAAGTGGGTCCGGGCTGTAGCACTGGGCTAGCAGGACTCCGGTAAACCGGGCTGTAGCGGGCTAACAGGACTCCGGTACTCAATGTGTGACATTTCCCCGAAGGGACAGACACCGGAACAAAGAAGGACACATGCCGGCCAGCCTAAGTGTTCCAGAGCAGTAGCAAGCTACCATGGCTCAGCGGTAACACTAGGAGACATTTCCCGGTAAGAGAGGCTACTAAAGATAAACAACTAGATAGTCAGATCCCACACATACCAAGCATTTCAATCATACACACAATATGCTCGATATGTGCAAATACAACAAGGCATCACAACATGACTCTACGACACAAGTACTTTATTTAAGGCTCAGAGAGCCATACATAACATACACAAAGGTACGGGTCACACGACCCAGCATTCAAGTCATACAGTCATACAAACCAACAGCGGAAGTAACTTGTCTGAGTACAGACAACTAGAAAAATAAAAGAGGCTTGGAAAGCCTAGCTATATTGCGTGGTCCTTCACAAGCTCAGGATCACCACCTGGGCCTTAGCCTACTCATTGATGTCAACGTATACGTAGAACCCATCAGAAGGGGTTGCAGCGTCTTCTGTAAAATTGTAAATTATGGCAACATGAGTACAAAGGTACTCAGCAAGACTTACATCAGATCCTACATACATGCATATTATCAAGAAGGGTTGGTGGAGTTATTGCAGCAAGCCAGCTTTGACTCTTGGCTAGGCTAACCTACGAGACTCCAACTTGAATTGGTTTTGCGCACACGAGTCCGCTACTCTCCACTTCAATACACTACCGAGGATCCACCTCCGTCTTCCTACGGAAGAGCCATCCTCGGCACTCACACTTATCTTGAGGCTTTTAGTAGTTTCCATTTACTTGTCTATGAACTGTATAGGCAACCAAGTAGTCCTTTACCGCGGACGCGGCTATTCGAATAGATCATGATAACCCTGCAGGGGTGTACTTCTTCATACATGTTTCCACCACTTAGCGTCTGCACACGACATGTGCTCGGCAGACTTCAAGCGAAAGCCGACGTGGGTGTAGACCACGACCTACCTAAACACTTAAGCCTCTAGTCCAGGTTTATCGCCTATCCAGGTTCCATCCGCAGGGAGTCCGGCCGAGGTTTCCCATACGGCCCCGAACGATGTGAACAGGGTT